>NC_136264.1:81441025-81666025 GCF_964187855.1 Myxine glutinosa | reverse complement strand
TCTGACTATATCGTTTCCGTTCATCATACTGCCCGAGCCTATTTTTCTCCCAATATTCTTTTATTTAAAGTAATATTTCTGAATCTTTCCTTCATCTCTCAGCAATCTTGCTTCCATTTCATTCATTGTTTCAATCACATTTGAAGAAAACTGAAATTTCTGCCTGTAATGCTGTAATCATGGCTTTAGCACCTTAAAACGATTAAACACAATATAAAATAAAAAAACAGAAACAGAAAAAAAAAATCAGAAAAAAATGAAATCCATTTGTGATATGATATAATAACATCATCCATGCAGAAAAGTTCCATTACATGGATCTATCTTCTCGTGATCACTTCCTCAAACAGCAGTCTTTAATGAGGAAAGTGTACCTGTGTGGATGACATCTTCTCCTGTTGCTGATGTCTCAGTACCTTTTGGGAAACATTTATTGACTCCCTGAAAGAATGTAGCTGAACATAGACATGGCATGTGTCAATGGCTTGCAGTCCTTTCCTCCTTGTGTAGAAAATGAGGAGTTGTTATGGCCTCCAAGAGGGCCAGAATGAATGGGCATGTGGCGATCTGGAGCAGGGGTGAGAGATGCACCGCTTCAGATTAGGAGGTCGCTCCAGGACCTCGCAACTCTGGTCGGGCAGTTGCATACCACTTGGCAGCTGGCATACAACCATACGTGATCTTAACCCTCCTCCGCAACTCTTAGAGCACTGCGGCACACAGAGTGAATGCAAAAAAGTCAAGACAGAGTTCAGCTCGAAAAACGTATTCCATTCTTATTGTCTCTTTACTATAGGGTATATAAAATCGAGATATTTGAAAGACAACAGAGAATGGAGACACAGCACGGAAATTGCAAAGCAGTGGGGAATGAGAAGACATTTGATGTACCAAAGAATCAAACAAATATCTCAATGGGAAGAAGGAAAACTACAGGTAGATATGAGCAGCAGATATAAGCAGTATTGGTGAGGAAGGAGCCCCCCCCCCCCCCCCCCACAGACATCAGGGATGAGACATGTATACTCTCACCCATCCATACACAAAATACCAGCAAGTCCTGCAATATCCCTGTCCACCTCCATCTACTCTTTTGCTGCCACTACCTTTCCAGCGAGACCATTTCACTTAACTACTCTTACTGAAAGACCCTGGCTTTAATGTCACAACTCTCGTCTTCTTTACTCTCAGGCTGTGGCTCCTGGTCCTATCGGTGTCTATTCTGCTGAAAAGCTCTTTCACATTTATATTGTCTTTACCCTTCATTATCTAAAATATCTCGATAAAATCCACTCGTAATTACCTCTTTTTTAATGTATAAAGTCTCCTTCAGCTGCTCCTCATAGCTTAGTCTAACTAACCAATCTAGTAACCCGATGCTGAATCCTCTCCATGGCAGCTATATGTCCTTCCTCAGATGTGTTGACCAAACTGAATACGATATTCAAGATGAGGCCTCACTAAATTCCAGTAAAGTGTTCGCAATCTACCTCTTTTGATTTATAATATATCCCTCTATGAATACAACCTAAAACCTTATTAGCTCGACCTATGGCACTGCGCTGTCTGCCTGGAATTTTACTGTCTGCTTACTCTCCGTATATCCATTACCACCGCTAGATCCTTCTCCTGTGTGACACACTCTAAGACTACCCTTTCCATCATGTAAATTCTATTTTCATTATTCTTACCCATCCCGAGTACCTTTCCTTTTTCTGTTAAATTGCATCTGCCAATATTTTGCCCAATATATTAAAGTATGAAGACTTCAATGAATCCGATCACCCTCCTCTCTGCTATCTACCTTACCTCCAAGCTTTGTGTCATTTTGCAAGCTGAGGAAGCCGACTCATAACCCTACTATACCCAAAAATTCAGAATTCATTATGAACTAGCCGAAACCCGTGGAACATCCACAGAAGGGAGGATGTGGTGTATGGATAGAGTGTACCATTATGGTTTGCATAGGGGATTTGCTTGTCCGAGTAAGAGTTAGGAAGAAAGATGAGAATGAAGAGTGCGTATATGAACAACGTATTTATTGCAATCTACTTAAATGACAATGCTTCGATATACTTTTGAAAAATGAATGGATTCGTAATAGGAATCGGCATAGCACCACTCTGGCCACACTGGCGCAGTGGTATGTGTCAATGGAAAGGAACAGCAGTAGAACCATAGACTTTAAAAAAATGAACGGATTAGTAAATCGACTGGAATTAGCCCCATACTGGCGCATTGGTAAGCGTCAATGTCAAGGCAGAGCAGTAGGAATATAATACAATGAATGCAGTATCAGAGGTTGAAATTATTTTAAAACTTCTGGATAAACAATGTTTGGGGTAATAATCAAGCCTCTGACGACTCCTTGCGTACTCGTATTATCAACCTTGATATACACATCTTTGAACGACTGTGCTCTTGAACATGCCACACGGAATGTTTAGAAATTATGGTAAACCCACCTGATGAGGTTAGCGTACACCGCGATCGACGACACCGGCACAAATGCATGCTCAGGATTGTCCACTCAGTGGATGGCTTGCTGTCGCCTCCGACTGTCCAATCAGCGGACGGCTTGCTTCGCCTTTACCCAGCAGACGCCAATAACATGGCGTCGTATCGGCAGTTAATCGGATGCTTTTGGGCCCCAACGTCGGCTAATTCAGATTTTTCGAGTATGGCTGTACGTGATAAACAAAGTGCACGGTTCGTAGATCGTAAATCCATTAGTGCCGTGGGCATCGGGTCACTGGGTGCGGCGTAAAAGGGATAACAAAGTCGAGTCCTTATGCTATTATTATATAGAAATGATAATGGTCCCAGTCCTGATGCCTAAGGTAGCCTACAACTTATATCCTCTCAGCCAGACATCATCCCACTCACAGCCACTCTTTGCTTCCTATCTCTAAGCTAGTTTCCAATCCAGTTATCTACCTGCCAGCCACTCTAAAAAGCCCTCACATTGGCTATAAACCTCATATGTGGTACATTAATCCAATGTCTTCTCAAAGTCTACATCCAGTACATCAACTGCTACTTCCCTCATCTACCCAATCAGAAACAGCTTCATAGAACTCCAATACATTTGTAAACATGATTTCCCTTTAGTAAAACTTTGCTGAGTACCTTTAATTAGTTTGGATTTATCAAATGGTTCCCTATATCCATTCTTTAATTAACATCTCCAACATTTTCTCGACAACCGAAGTTAAACTGCTCACCTCCACTCATTCGTCCCTCTTTTTCTCCGCTTATGGAACCAACTTGCACATTCTCTTGAATCTCATTCATTCTTCCAGATCTTCAAGACAGCTGTTCAACACCATCTCAGATCATGCCCCATCCAAAACCATGATCTTTTCTACTCTCGTTAACACACCTGCCCACCCACCCCAAGCCCACATCTTTCCAAATTTCCAGTTTTTCATTTCTTGAGAGCTTCCTTCTGTATCCATCTTGTCCACCCCATCCCCTAACCCTCATTCCTTCCCATGTTACATTTGCTACTCTCCAATCCTCCAGTACCAGAACTGTCCCGACTCCAATGAGCTGTTAAATATGTCTGCTATCCCCACACTTATCTGCTCGGTCACCTCCCTGAATACTCTTGGATGCATATTATCGGGTCCTGGAGCTTCATCATCGTTTAATTTTTCTATCTGTTTCTTCACTTCCTCTACTCCGACTTGGATTTTTTTGAAAAGCCAGATTGTGGCACCCCCTCTAATTTTCTCCTTCTTATCACACCCATGCATATTGTAGCCTTAAAATCCTCTACTCCTGCTTGGTTTTCTTCTAAAAGCACTTGCTCATCCTCAAGATAGATATTCTCAACTATTAGCAGTTCCTCTGATTGTTCCTGTGAAAATGTAAAAGCAAAAAAAGCGATTTAATAAACCTGCTATGTCACGCTCATCATCGACCAATCTCTCCTGCTGTCCTCAATGGGCCCACACTCCTCTTAACCCTTTCTTTACCTTTTATATAATGAAAAATGTCTTGTTGTTACGGTATCTAATATATAATTCTAACCGTGGTGTCTGTGTGTGCGTTCGTCTGTCTACCGTTTACAGGAGCCGCTTCCCACACTGCGTTTGAAAAGCTGCGCATGCAGGCAGAACTCAACATTGAACTGGAATAAGATACCAAATGAGATAATTTTTCAAATATAAATACAACATGGAATCACAGTTTGTTTAACATAATATACGACCTTAGGATTATCACAAAGTTGAACATTTAAATTTGTTCTCGAAAAGAAATTCCCCAGTGAGTGGATTAAAATAATTAAATAAAAGGATTTCTGAAACATATTGGAAACCAAAACCCAGCTGTAGTGAGCTAGGACCAACAGCAGGAGGCCCAGTAGGCCATCAGCTGAAAGCTATTCACTGCAGAGCTATGGACATCTCTCTGTCTCTCTTTCTCTTTCTCTCTCTCTCTCTCTCCCTCTCTCTCTCAAGCAAAGCGAGAAGGAAAACAAATGAGGGAAAGAAGTAAAAAAGGAACAAGACCTACAAAAATGGGATGGGGTGTTGGGAGACATGATGGTGTAGTATGGAGTTCAAGTGAAATAAAATGGGGGGATACAGAAATGGGACGAATGACGAAAACTGGATAGTACAGGAAAAATGGATAAAACGAGCCTTAAAAGATAAAAACATACTGAAACATACTTAATAGACAAGTCCCACACTGTGTGCGCATGTTTATATGTAACATTACAGTGCATTGTGAGGCAGAGAAAGACACACACAGCAAGCAGTGTGTATATATATATGAGACAGTAAAGAACTAAGCGACAAGCACCTGTCTGCAATGAAAGAGCAGCAGAAGCAGTGCATCAGCTATCTCATTTAGTGGTGGCAACAAAACAACGCATGGCTCACAATGACAACGGAGTACTGCGAAGTTTGGATAACTTTTTGTGAAACCAGAGTTAAAATATTGTAGCGACAATTTGGTCCGATTTGTAAATTGCACTATCAGCTTCGCAGATTCTGCAAATCCTCATTGCAATTTCCTATGTAATGGGTTCCAGAGGTGAAGGTTCATGGCAAGGAGAGGATTAAGGACCCTCGGGTTGAAAAGGAAACTCATGAGCGCTGCTCCCTTCCAAGTTCAAAACGAGAGGAAAAATATGTTGGCAGTTCGTTAGTAGCTGCTGACTCAGCATTCCCATTGTGCGTCGTTAACGGAATGAAGATGTATTATAGGTTTATCTGGCACACTTATGAATCGCACATTTCCCCTTTCCTCTCGAACAACTTCAAATGAGTTAATATGTAACCTTCTCACCCCTGCTTGTACCGACCACCACATTCAAACGATTACCAAGAATAATGAGGCTTTTGGCCTTTTCTTGTATATTTTGGAAGTCGATATCCACTTGCAGTTCCTTTGATTAACTTGTAGATATCCACTTGCATTTGAAAATCTTAAACCAAATACGCTTGTTAAAAAAGTTTCCTGGCTCTATACAGTGCATTCAGAAAGTATTCAGACCCCTTCACTTTTTTCACATTTTGTTATGATGCAGCCTTATGCTGAAATCGTTTAAATTCACTTTTTTCCTCATCAATCTATACTCAATACCCCATAATGACAAAGAGAAAACAGGATTTACAAAGTTTTGCAAATTTATTAAAAAGAAAAAACTGAAATATCACATTGACATAAGTATTCATACCCTGTGCTATGACACTTGAAACTTAGCTCAGGTGCCTCCCATTTCTCTTGATCATCTTTGAGATGTTTCTACACCTTGGTTGGAGTCCACCTGTGGTAAATTCAATTGATTGGACATGATTTGGAAAGGCACAACAACAACAACAACAACATGCATTTTAAGGCCATTTTCCCTGCTAGAGCGGGGGTTAGCCTTGGAAAGGCACACACCTGTCTATATAAGGTCTCACAGCTGACAATGCATATAAGAGCAAAAACCAAGCCATGAGGTCAAAGGAAATGCCTGCAGAGCTCAGAGACAGGATTGTGTCGAGGCACAGATCTGGGGAAGCCTACAAAAAAATTCTGCTGCATTGAAGGTTCCCAAGAGCACAGTGGCCTCCATAATTCTTAAATGGAAGAAGTTTGGAACAACCAGGACTCTTCCTAGAGCTCGCCGCCCGGCCAAACTGAGCAATCAGGGGAGAAGGGGCTTGGTAAGAGAGGTGACCAAGAACCTGATGGTCACTCTGGCTGAGCTCCAGAGATCCTGTGTCGAGATGGGAGAAACTTCCAAAAGGACAACCATCACTGCAACATTCCACCGATCTGGGCTTTATAGCAGAGTGGCCAGACGGAAGTCTCTCCTCAGTGAAAGACACATGAAAGCCCGCTTGGAGTTTGCAAAAAAGCACCAAAAGGACTCTGTGGAAATATCTCTCAGACTGTGAGAAACAAGATTCTGTGGTCTGATGAAACCAAGATTGAACTGTTTGGCCGCAATGAGCATGGAGAAAAGAAAGAAAATCAGAGAATTGTCTGAGGAGGTCAGACACAAGATTGTAGCCAAGCATGGACAATCTCAAGGCTACAAGTCCATCTCCAGGGACCTTGATGTTCCTGTATCCAGAGACCTTGATGTTCCTGTGTCGCATTGTTATCAGGAAGTTTGAGGCCCATGGCACTGGAGCCAACCTCCCTGGACGTGACCACAAGAGAAAACTTGATCGAAGATTGCAGCGAAGGATTGTTCGAAGGGTGAAGAAAGCACCTCGATCAACTGCCAAACAGACTCAAGCTGACCTTCAGACACAAGGTACGACAGTTACAAATCGCACCATCCGTTGCCAACTCAATAAAAGGGGGTTCTATAGTAGGAAACCCAGGACGACACCATTGCTGAGAGAGAGAGACATAAGAATGCCAAACTGGAGTTTGCCAAAACACACCTGAACAAGCCAAAATCTTTCTGGGAGAATGTCCTGTGGACAGATGAGACAAAATTAGAGCTTTTTGGTAATGCACATAATCTCTATGTTTACAGAAAACAAAATGAAGCCTTCAAAGAAAAGATCACCTTCCCTACAGTCAAACATGGAGGAGGTTCAGTGATATTTTGGTGTTGCTGTGCTGCCTCTGGCACTGGGTGCCTTGAATGTGTGCATGGCATCATGAAATCAGGAGATTACCAAGGCATTTGGTTGGAGCGCAATGTTGAACCCAGTGTCAGAAAGCTGGGTCTCCATTGAAGGTCATGGGTCTTGCAGTAGGACAGTGACCCCAAACACACTTCAAAAAGCACCCAGGAATGGTTCAAGACAAAATGCTGGTCTGTACTGAAGTGGCCCACAATGCGTCCAGATCTAAATCCCATTGAACACCTGTGGGGAGATCTGAAAACAGCAGTTGGGAGAAGGCACCCATCAAGTCTGGGAGAACTGGAGTAGTTTGCACAAGAAGAGTGGGCCAAACTGCCAGTAGAGAGGTGTAGGAAGCTCATTCATGGCTATAGGAAGCGCTAGACTGCAGTTATTTTGTCCAAAAGCCGTGCTCCCAAATATTAAGTCTCGGGTGTCAATAATTTTGTCAATGCCATTTCTTTTTATTTATTTATTTAAAAGGATACATTAAGTTCTGAATCAAAAACAAAGGTTCTGTAATATTAACAGTGAAATAAAGAATTGTGGAGACCAAATACTTTTGTAAATTTAAACTTATATTTAGAGAAAATTGTGAGTTATTTGAAAAAAGTGCAAGGGTGCAATGTTTTTGCCCAAGAAGGCATGGTGGTCTAATTTTTTCAAGCACTGATTTGTTTGCTCTTATTACAGTTAATTTATCTTTTGTCTCCAACACCACATTTCAAAACTGTCAATCTTCTTCCTTTCTTTCTTTTTCACATCCAAGTCTCATCTGTAAATACCAGAGCATTCACCGGCCGCCTCTTAGTTTGTTTCATCACATCTTTGTCTTTTCAGATCTTTGTCAATCCCGACATTACTACTCTCTCCAACGCTAACCATGCCATATATTTATTTTTCCTCCACATTCTCCACTCACTTAAATCTTAGAACCCAGGAAAATGAAACTTTCCACTATTTCCACATGATAGTCTCCAAATCTGAAGACATCGATCTTCTCAGTTGCCAAAATTTTAATCTTTTTATGCCTCCGCTGACAAAGTCACTGGAGGCATTATGTTTTCGGGTTGTCCGTCCGTTCGTCGGTCCGTCCGTATGGGCTAAACCTCGTTTTTCTCAGCAACCATATATCCGATTGAGACAAAACTTTCAGAGTAGGAGTGACACCATGCAGAATGTTTTTATGATATTTGTGATGTCATAGGTCACGTGGTATGGCAGCCATATTGGATTAAAAGTGAGTAATTAAAAAATTATTTATCTGAAACCGCTGAATGGAAAAATTTTAAACTTGGCACATTGTCAAATACTACCAATGGGGAACAAAAGCATGATAATGATGACATCATAGGTGAAGTGGTATACCAGCCAAAAATGTTTATTTAACAAAATTCCCTTCTCTGAAACTGCTTCACCGATCGATGTGAAACCTGTCATGGCTGGTGAAAATGTGATACTTGAAAACAGCTGAAGGGACTTAAATCAAACTTTTCTATTTTTAGTACAGTGAACGAGGGCATTGACCCGTTGTGGGACTATGCGGAGGCATATTGGCGACACAGTCGCATTGTTGTAGTTTAGGTTTAAATACAGACAAACCTTTTTAATTTCCCTCTTCACTGCCTGCAGCAGTTTCATCTAGTGCTCTTTACTTTCTGCCAATAGCGTGGTATCGTCAGCATACCTTAGATTGGTGATACGTCGTCCTCCAATCCAGATTCTATCCTCTATGTCATCCAAGTTTGATTTCCTCATGATGCACTCACTATACAGATTGAAGAAGTAAGGGGAGAGATGGTACCCCTGTCTGACCTCTTTTTCAATTCCAAACTATTCTGTCTCTCCAAACTCTCGTTCTTATTGTGTTTTATTGTTTAGTGTACCTGGGCTTCTTAGGTAGACATGTTAAGTGCTCCAACATCCCCACTTCTCTCAGCATAATCCACATCAATGCATGATCAACACAATCGAAGGCTTTACTATAACCTATAAAACGGAGATCGACCTTCCTTTGATATTCCCTTTTGTTTTCCATGATCCACCTCAAATTTGCGATTTGACCTTTAGTATCTCTACCTTTTCTGAAGCCTGTTTCCTCAATGGGTCCATTATCCATTAATAAAGTCTCCTATTCTGTATTGAGTGATCTTTCATAATAATGTGCTGGCATGTGAAATCAAGGCAATGGTTCAGTGATTTGAACATTCTCTTGGATCCTCTTTCTTTGGCAATGGTATGTAGACTAATGCTTCCACCTTTAAGGCCAAACAATCCAGTTCCAGACGTGTGTACAGATAGCTGTTAAATTTTTGATATGTTCCTCCCCAATCACCTTAAAGAGTTATATTGGAATTTCATCGGCACCTGGTGCTTTTTCATTTGCCAGCTCTTCTGGGGCTCCACATAACTTCACATTCTATCACTATTGGTTCTTGCTCATATTCTCTTTATTTGAAGGTTTCAATCATATTGTTATCTCGTTTCTATAGTTTCAGTATCGTCCTTCCATCTTTCTTTCACCTGTTTTTCTTCTATCACATATTTTCATGTTCTACTCTTAAGGACCCCAATCCTAAACCTTCTTGTGGTGCTTCTGATCTTTTAAAAAGATCTCGTTTTTCACGCTCTGTTGTCACTTTATATCTCTATGCGTGCCTGTTTGAAATTATTTTTTTGTCTTTCCTAGGTTGTCCTTGGAAGTCAGCATTTACCTGCTTAATGTCCTCTCATGATGTGCATTTTTTCTTTTCTTCTGTCTGCAATCCAGTATTATGGTTTCCATCTCTCTTCTTCTGTCTGCAGTATTTATTGACTCTTCTGACAGCCATCGAGTCTTCTTCTTTCTGCTTGCTCTTTGGATGTTGTTTTTGGCCTCTTCTTTCACAATGTTCAATCTCTTGTAACAATACATCTGGTATTCTGTCAACCAATTCCAGCTCTGCAAAACGTTTTTTTAAATCTTTATTCCATACCAGCAAAAATACCTGGTGTTGCTGGGTAACAATGAGTTAAATAAAAAACAAAAAAAAACTGCAGAGGAGAACGACAGCCTCGCTTAAATAAATGCATATATACACTTAGTTATAAGAATCGCTAGATACGGTAAATTTTGTCAGATTTCACTCCAGATTGGGACATTTATTTAGTCTACAGGATCCAATCCTCATATCCGAATCCAGATTTTGATGATATGCTTCAATTATGTAATGATCATTGATCGAGTTTCCAAGGCAAGACACATTTGAATAGGCCGAAACAAAATGGCGGCTTAAGAACCCAGCAAGTAAAAGTGGGCTGACCAAGATTGCGGGCTGCCATATTGGTAAGGCTTTTCGGGTTTTTTCTTATGAGCACCTCGTAAATCATCTTCAAAAAGGGTGTTATAAAACACACAAACACCCTGTTGTGATCATTGCAATCTGTTGGAGACCCAGGTGTATGCATGCAAAGTTTGGGGCCGCTAGGTTTCATTGTTTTGGAGTTATGGAGGAGACAGACAGATGGACATTGCCTTTTATTATTATAGATTGTTTATATGTGTTTTCCAGATCATATCTGGTCAGTGTTTTTGATTCTTTTTCATCCTTCTGAATTTGACTCGTAGTTTTGCCATAAAGAGTTCATGATTGGTCCCACAGTTTGTGCCTGGCAGATCATTGTATCTGTTCGCAAGTATCTACTACCAACCCTAGATCCTTCTCCTGTGTGACCCACTCTAAAACTGTCCCTTCAATGATGTAATCTCTATTTTCATTGTTCTTACCTATCCCCAGCACCTTGCATTTATTTTTGCATCTGTTTGCATCTGTTTGCATTTGCCTCTTTTGCCCAATCTACAATGAAAGTATCTCGTACTTTCCTGAATATGAGGACCCTCACCCCCACCCCGACCCGACCCCCTCTTTGCTATCTACCTTACCTCCAAGCCTCGTGTCATCTGCAAATTTAGAAAACTAACTCGTAATCACACTAAAATCATTGATTTAAATTATGAATAATAATAGTCGTAGTATTGTACTGATCCCTGATGTACTGACCACTTACATCCTCCGAGCAAGATATCCTCTCACAGCCACTCTTTGCTTCCTATCACAAAGCCAGTTTCCAATCCAGTTAGTTACCTGACCACCCACTCCACAAGCCCTCACCTTGGCTAACGACCTCCGATGTGATACCTTATCAAATGCCTTCTGAAAGTCTAGATATACTATGTCCACTGTTATTCCCTCATCCACCCAATCAAACTGCTTCATAAAACTTCAAAACATTTGTTAAACATGATCTCCCTTTGGTAAATCCGTGCTGACTACCTTGAATTAGTTTGAAATTATATAAAAGATTTAATCTCATCTGGTCCCTAATTAATGTGTCCAACATCTTCCCCACAACTGAAGTCGAACTCACAGGTCTAGAGTTCCATAATGCCTCTCTGGGTCCTTTCTTAAATAACAATGTTACATTTGTTACTTAAATTACGATCATCAATAAATCTTACTATAATTCACCAAATGTCCGTCCGTCTGTCTGTCTGTTTGAAGGTACTGTAAAAACTGCTGAACCGATCGCAACGATATTTTGGGTGGGTAATCCTGGGATCTCCAGGAGTAAAATAGGCTATTTAGTTTTCCCAATATCAGCTTTAGTCTGCAGCATTCTCAGGTTTGGATTCCCGCATAACATTCACGTTCGCATAACGTTCATTGTTCTCATTGTGATGATGTTGTTTTCCCGCGTGCCGCACAAACGGCTGCACCGATCGCTGCACAGCTGCTCCGATCGAACTCGGTGACCTCGGACAAAGACCTTTTATAAGGACACAGATTGAATCCCTGCTTGAGAGATTTCCATCCCCCTCGCTGCCATCACGGCCGTCTCTCCAACTTACAATCCCATGAGATATGCGGAAAGGACGACCCAAAACCAATATAAACATAATTCGTATATAAACATCATTAAAAGTATAATAAACGCTGTCTCCATCGATCTTGCCAAGGCCATAACAGCCGTAACATTTAATCTCTACATGAGAGAATTCCACATAGCTATTTGGGCGGTGAATACGCTAACAGATTGCTGTCTCCATCGATCTTGCTAAGGCCGTAACAGCTATCGGCTCAAAATCCTTTTAACTGTTGATTTTGGTGCAGTTACACGTATCGGGAATTTGGTACACGTATCGGGAGTACATACGACATAGCGATTGTGAATACTATTATCGATCACGATTCACGATCACGATCATCACGATCATAGTGTATCGATCACGATTTGAAACACGATGGAATAATATTTACCGATATGAACAGTGATGTGGCTTTTATTGAAATTCTAAAGATACTGTTTAGATTTTGATGATTTGCGTGTGATATGATTCAACGGATGTTTATATGAATCGTTTAAAATAAAAAAAACCCTTCAATTTCTGATATTTTGCCTTTTCATTTGGGCTCCCCAACTGAAGCCTCGCCCGTAGGGCGGGTACCGTTGCCAGTTACAATTAATTGTGCTTTCTATTATTGTTTGTACAGTACCAAAAGGGGATTTAGTGCGCGATGGCAGCTCCTTAAGATTTGAACAATTTAACAACTTTTCTCCCGCCTCTGGAACAAACTCCCTCACTCCCTTCAATCCCACTCCTCCCTCCAGGTCTTTAAAACAGCTGTTCACCACCATATCTTATCTTCCCCCATCCAAAACCTTGATCTTTTCTACCCCCGTTAATTCACCCCAGATCCACTTTTTTGAAATACCAACTTCTTTCCTTGAAGTCCTAGTAGTGTCCATGCGTTTTTTTTACCTCTCCCACCCCCCCCCCCCTTCTCATGCCTCCTCCCCCCAAGCCCTCCCCCTCCCACAGATCTCCCAATGTCCCTGCTCTCCATCTTATTCTCCCGCTCCCTTTTTCATATGTTTTACGTGTCAGTTTGTCTTTTTTGTTATCAATGTTAGCTCTTACACGAGCCTCGATCTTGTATGCAATAAAAAAAACAAAAAAACAACAACAACAAAACTTCAATGTTTGCATCAATATTTAACAGGAATTCCGAGATTAAAGGCTTCCTGTTACAACAGCAAAGAACTCGTTCATAATGTTTGTCAGATTAGTTGAACCAGACATCCTTGTATGAATGCAGCAATCGGTGAAATATTTAGCACAAAAGCTGATAATATAATGTAATTGCATTCAGTGATGGAGAAGTCTGTACTCTGTGCCAAAATTTCAAACTAGAACAAGCAATCAAAGATTGCATAACCTCGCCCAGACTTGTATCGTATGGTTTTATAGCAAGTACGGTATTTTATAGACATACTCACATTCGAATTGTACATACTCTCTGGAGGTACTCAGTTGAAAAAAAGAGAATGTGTACTACTGGCTATCACTAAGTGGTGTTTGTGGCCTACGTCAGCACATTCTGTGTGGATAAACAGACAGACAAATAGACCCAAATGCAATGCCTTCTCCTTGGGCGAGGAACTGCCTTTAGAGGCCATTGTGACTCTCTGTTTGGCGAGGGTAATGTAATAACTAACCTCACTCCATGAACCGTAGTTCCAGTGGGGACATGGGCCTGCCTGGCAGATACGAATCTCCTCTGGTTGCTCAGCCTCGGGACAGTGGTGGGCAACCTGGCCGGCCTTGTCCTGGCAAACAACTACACGTTGTTGGAACCCTCCCACGCAGGTGCTCGAGCACTGTAAGGCAACATGAAACACATGCGCACACATAGCACACGGTTGTCAGCTTAACGTGCCTCACACTTCACACATGCAACACAAACCACATGTAAAGGACATTGCATTCAGTAATGATTCTGATCCGATCTTCAATGACCTTCTTGACCACTGTGGCTGCTCGATTAACTTTCCGTATTTCACAGTGGTGTTCATGTTATACATTGTTTAAACTTTAATGTCTAAATATTTATACTTAAGGCTTCTCGGTTTCCTTCAGCATGATATTCTTATCGGACAGAGCTGCAGTGACCTCTGTTTTTAAAGTAGAGGTCATGGTGTTTCCTTGACCACATGTGACTGAGATGATCATCAATGTTGCTGGCACATTCTACAGCTACTTTCAGTTGTGCTCATTAAAACGTTCTTCCGGTAGTAATTTGTTTTCAGAGCTTGATCTTGAGCTGCAGTGACAAGGCCCTCTGTTTCACTTTGAAGCCTGTACTTCACAACCAAATGTGTGTCGCTATCAGTTTGGCGATCGAAGGTATGATTGACATGCCAAGGCAACTTCCCGTGCAGCAGATTTTCTCGGCTGTCCATTATGCTTTTACTTTGTCTATTTTTATTGCTACAGTCATGTGAAAAAGTAAGTACACCCCATGTAAAGTTTTGACTTTTTCAACATACAGCTATTTGATCTTCATTTCAACAATATTGATAGATAAAGGTGATATAATATAACAAATATCATGAAGCATTTACATTTTGTAGTCCATTGTATAATTTAAATAAACATAAATGCAAATTTCACATGTGGAAAAAGTAAGTACGCCCCTGAAGGAACTGCGCTCCAACGCGAGTCGAAAGAATTGACGCAACCAAAGACGGAATTCGTCCGAGTTGCTTTATTGAAACAAAACAGCTCAGGTATTCTCACAAGCCCGTTTATCGGGCAGCAATATATATACACATTTATGTCGGGAAGTTTGCCCGGCAAAAGCTATACCGGGCATGCCCGGGTGTTAAGGGCGAGCCTTGGAAAGGCGAGTCCGGACCTGCCCGGGCGTGTTTGGCTGCGGCCTGGCAAGTCGAGGCTGGGCGTGCCCGGGCGCTCTGGACGAGCACTGGAAAGGCGATAGCGGGCATGCCCGGACGCTCTGGGCGAGCCCTGGAAAGGCGAGAGCGGGCATGCCCGGGAAAGACGAGACCGGGCGTGCCCGGGAGGTTCGGGCGTGCCCGGGAACAGTGAGTCCGGGCATGCCCGGGAGAGGCGCGTCTGGCCGTGTTCTGGCCGGTGCAAGGCGATTGTGTGCATCCAGCGGTAACCGCTACACACGCCCCTCCAGAATCGACCTGCACCGGCAGGGTCAATTTAAGGGGGGTCCGGATGACCCGGCCGAAGCGACCCCTGGAGGGTCGTGGGGAGGGGTCCGATGTGGTGGTGGGTGGTCGAGCGGGGGGAACTGTGGACGGGGGGCGGCCTCGCCGCGGAGGAAGGGCCAACCGTGGTGGTCGGTCGACGTCCATGTGCGCCGGTTTGAGGCGGTCCACAGAAATCCGGTCCGGCCGGCCGCCGAAGTCGACGATGAAAGACTTGTCGCCCCGTCGCAGGACCCGGAAGGGCCCGTCGTACGGTGGCCGGAGTGGCCCCCGGTGCGCGTCATGACGCACAAAGACGTACTCCGCTGTGCGAAGCGCCGGGGGGACGTAGGACTGGGGGCCACCGTGGCGGGACGTCGGCACGGGGGCAAATCGTCGGGCGGCCTCCTGGAGGTCCGAGCGCTGGCGAGCGGCGGACCAGGGACTGGTAGCGTCGGGCACGAATTCGCCCGGGACGCGGAGCGGCTGGCCGTAGACGAGCTCGGCGGCGGACGCCTGGAGGTCTTCCTTGGGGGCCGTGCGAAGGCCCAAAAGGACCCACGGCAGCCGGTCGGCCCAACCGTCGTCTTGAAGGCCGGCCATGAGTGCGGCCTTCATGGAGCGGTGAAACCGCTCACACAACCCGTTGGCTTGGGGGTGGTAGGCCGTGGTGCGGTGCAGCGTGACCCCCAACGAACGGGCGACCGCGCCCCAAAGCTCAGACGTGAACTGTGGGCCGCGGTCGGACGAGATGTCCGCTGGTGCACCGAAGCGCGTGACCCAGGTGGCGATGAACGCCTGCACCACGTCGGCGGTGGTGGTGGAGGTGAGGGGCACGGCCTCCGGCCACCTGGTGGTCCTGTCCACCATGGTGAGCAGGTGGGTGAACCCCCGCGAGGGGGGCAGGGGACCCACCAGGTCCACGTGGACGTGGTCGAAACGCCGTTCAGGCACGGCGAAAGGTGCCAGCGGGGCCTGGGTGTGGCGGTGGACCTTGACCCGCTGGCAGGCCGTGCAGGCGTTGGCCCAGTCGCGGATGTTTTGTCGAAGGCCGTGCCAGACGAAATGCGCCGACACCAGCTTCTGAGAAGCTTTCCGGCCCGGGTGAGAAAGGCTGTGGATGGAGGCGAAGATGCGGCGCTGCCAGGAAACGGCCACGATGGGGCGAGGCTGGCCCTGGGAGACGTCGCAGAGCAGGACGGTGCCCGCGAAGGGAATGTCGGCCAGGCGGAGGCCCGTGTCCGCCGCACGGAGTGCCTGCACCGAGGCGTCGGTGATCTGGTCGGCCGCCATGAGCGTGAAGTCCACGCCGAGGTGGACCGCGTTCGCGCTGGCCCGAGAAAGACAGTCGGCCACGGCGTTGTCTTTGCCGGCGACGTGCCGGATGTCCGTGGTGAACTCCGACACGGCGGAGAGGTGGCGCTGCTGGCGGGCCGACCACGGCTCCGTGACCTTAGCCATTGCGTAGACCAACGGCTTGTGGTCGACGAAAGCCGTGAACGGGCGGCCCTCCAGGAGGTGTCGGAAATGGCGAACGGCCAGGAATAGCCCGAGCAGCTCGCGGTCGAACGTGCTGTAGTTTAACTCGTTCGGCCGGAGTTGCCGGCTGAAAAAAGCGAGTGGCTGCCAAACCCCGTCCACCCATTGCTCATGGACAGCGCCCACCGCGTAGTTGGAGGCGTCCGTAGTGAGGGCGATGGGCGCGTTGAGCACCGGGTGAGCCAGCAGCGTTGCGTCGGCGAGGGCCCGTTTGGCGCTGGCGAAGGCCGCGTCCATGGCCACGGACCAAACAATGTCATGCTTGGCCGGCTTGCCCCGGAGGGCCTCATAAAGGGGCCGCATGAGCTGAGCAGCACGGGGCACGAATCGGTGATAAAAATTCACCATGCCGAGGAACTCTTGGAGGGCCTTGATGGAACGGGGACGCGGGAACGTGGTGATGGCCTCGACCTTGGTCGGCAGCGGCACGGCCCCAGGTCTTGGTGATGCGGTGGCCCAAAAAGTCAACGGTCGTCGCGCCGAAGTGGCATTTGACCGGGTTGACAATTAAGCCGTGCTCGCTGAGGCGACCGAACAGTGTTCGGAGGTGGAGGAGGTGCTCGGTGCGGGACGTGCTGGCGACGAGGATATCGTCCAGATAGACGAAAAGAAACGGCAGGTCGCGCAGCACGCCGTCCATCAAGCGCTGGAAAGCCTGGGCCGCGTTCTTGAGGCCAAACGGCAGCCGCAAAAATTCGAACAGGCCGAACGGCGTGATGACGGCTGTCTTCGGGACGTCGGCCGCCCGGACAGGTACCTGGTGGTAGCCCCGTATCAGGTCAATTTTCGAAAAGATGACCCGTCCCGCCAAACGGGCAGAAAAGTCCTGAATATGCGGGATCGGGTACCTGTCGGGGGTGGTAGCGTCGTTGAGACGGCGGTAGTCGCCACACGGGCGCCATCCACCCCCCGGCTTTGGCACGATGTGCAGTGGCGAGGCCCACACGCTATCGGAGCGCCGCACGATGCCGAGGTGCTCCAACGCGTCGAACTCGGCCTTCGCCACGGCGAGCTTGGCCGGGTCGAGGCGGCGGGCCCTGGCGTAGACCGGCGGGCCCGTAGTGGGTATGTGGTGCTCGATCCCGTGCCGCACCGCGACAGCCGAAAACGTCGGCCGCGTGAGGGCCGGGAATTCCGCGAGCAGGCGAGCGAACTCGTTCGCTGCCGGGAGGGCGCACGCCAGTTCGGTCGGCGCGGAGCTGCTCATTGTGCATGCCAGGGAGCTGAAGGTCTCGGCGTGGACAAGGCGACGTCGTTTGACGTCGACCAGCAGCCCGTGCGCGCAGAGGAAGTCGGCGCCCAGCAAAGCCACGGGGATGCTGGCGGTAACAAAAGTCCATTGAAAACGCTGGCTGCCGAAGCAGAGGGTGACGACGCGTGGGCCGAAAGTGCGTATGGCCGAGCCATTAGCAGCGACCAAAGAGGGGCCGCAAACGGCGTCCCGCCTGTCCTGCTCGGAGGCGGGTATGATGCTCAGTTGGGCGCCAGTGTCACACAGGAAACGCCGCCCAGACGCTTTGTCCCGAATAAACAGCAAGTTGCACGAGTGGCCGGCGCTCATGGCTGGGAATGAACGCCGGCCCGGCCGTTTCCCGACCTGCCGAAAGTGCACGGGGGCCGGCACGTCCGAGCCTTGTGTCCGAACCTGGCGTGGTAATAACACCACGCCCGGTCAGGTGGAGGCCCCGGCCGTCGTGTCGGAAGTGGGCGGTGCGGCGTGGCGGCCGCCAGTTGCACCGGCAGTTCGGCCTCCAACCGCGCAGGGCGCTCGGGCGTCGTGGGCGTCGCCTTGGACGGCGGCGGGCTCCAGGTAACCGCGCCGATGTGCTGGCCCGCCGAGGAGATCTTATCGGCTTCCCTGGCGAGGGCGCGGGAATCCGTGATCAACGTGCCAGCCAGGGCGAGGCGTACCGGGTGAGGCAGCTGGCGAAGGAACAGCTCGCGGAACAGAAAATCCGGAGAGTGCTCACCGAGCAACGAGAGCATATAGTCCATGCGCTCGGACGGGCGCGTGTCGCCGAGCTCGGGCAGAGCGAGCAGGCGCCGTGCGCGTGCTGCCGGTGAGAGGGCGAAAGCGTCGAGGAGGAGTGTCTTCAGCGCGTCGTATTTGTCAGCAGCCGGCGGGTGCTCGAGGAGGCTCAAGGCGCGGGCCGCGATGGCGGAACCGAGCGCCGCCACAACATGGTGGAAGCGGGTGTCGTCCGCGGTGATGCCTCGCAGGGCGAACTGGGAGTCCGCTTGGGCGAACCAAACAGCCGCGTGAGCCTCCCAGAAGGTAGGCAGTTTAAGCGTCACTGCCGTGTCCATGTCGGTAGGTCACCAATGAAGGAACTGCGCTCCAACGCGAGTCGAAAGAATTGACGCGACCAAAGACGGAATTCGTCCGAGTTGCTTTATTGAAACAAAACAGCTCAGGTATTCTCACAAGCCCGTTTATCGGGCAGCAATATATATACACATTTATGTCGGGAAGTTTGCCCGGCAAAAGCTATACCGGGCATGCCCAGGTGTCAAGGGCGAGCCTTGGAAAGGCGAGTCCGGACCTGCCCGGGCGTGTTTGGCTGCGGCCTGGCAAGTCGAGGCTGGGCATGCCCGGGCGCTCTGGATGAGCACTGGAAAGGCGATAGCGGGCATGCCCGGACGCTCTGGGCGAGCCCTTGAAAGGCGATAGCGGGCATGCCCGGACGCTCTGGGCGAGCCCTGGAAAGGCGATAGCGGGCATGCCCGGACGCTCTGGGCGAGCCCTGGAAAGGCGATAGCGGGCATGCCCGGACGCTCTGGGCGAGCCCTGGAAAGGCGAGAGCGGGCATGCCCGGGAAAGACGAGACCGGGCGTGCCCGGGAGGTTCGGGCGTGCCCGGGAACAGTGAGTCCGGGCATGCCCGGGAGAGGCGCGTCTGGCCGTGTTCTGGCCGGTGCAAGGCGATTGTGTGCATCCAGCGGTAACCGCTACACCCCCACATTTATCACTACTTTAAATACCTAAAATTAGAATCAGGTGCACCAGCTCAGGTGCAAATGATTAGAACGTCGTTAGAGAGGATCTTGGAGGAACCTGTCTTATTTAAACCTCAGACATTTAGTTTGGTTTGCTCTTTGTTGTTGAAGTGTGCGGGGTCACCATGCCTAGATCAAAAGAGCTCTCTGAGGCCTTCAGAAAGAAGGTTATAGATGCCAACGAGTCTGGGAAGGGATTTAAAAAGATCTCCAAACAATTTGAAATCAATCATTCGACTGTTCGGAAGATCATCTACAAGTGGAGAAGATTCCAAACAACTGCCAACTTGTTCAGGCCAGGCCGCCCCAGCAAGTTCAGCCCGAGAGCAGACCGCAAGATGCTGAAAGAAGTCTCAAAGAACCCCAGAATGTCATCACGGGACCTACAGGTAGCTCTTGCCACTGTTGATGTCAAAGTGCACGAGTCTACCATTAGAAAGAGGCTGCACAAATTTGTTCTACATGGGAGGTGTGCCAGGAGGAAACCTTTGCTGTCCAGAAAGAACATCAGGGCAAGACTAAAGTTTGCCAATGAACACCAAGGCAAAGACCAGCACTTCTGGAACAATGTGCTCTGGACAGATGAGTCAAAGGTAGAGCTATTTGGCCACAGTACCAGAAGACATGTTTGGCGAAAACCAAAGACAGCATTTGACCACAAGAACCTGATACCAACTGTAAAGCATGGTGGTGGAAATATTATGGTTTGGGTCAGCTTTGCTGCATCAGGGCCTGTGCAGCTCACCATCATATAATCCACTATGAATTCTTCATTGTACCAGAGGGTGCTTGAGGATAATGTGAGGCCATCTGTCGGAAAGTTGAAGCTCAACCGAAGGTGGACCTTGCAACATGACAATGACCCTAAACATACCAGTAACTCCACCAAGGAATGGCTGAAAAGAAAGAAATGGAGGGTTCTGGAATGGCCAAGTCAAAGCCCGGATCTAAATCCCATCGAGATGTTGTGGGGGGATTTGAAACGAGCTGTGCATGCAAGAAACCCCTCAAACATCGCACAGCTGAAAGAATTCTGCATGGAGGAGTGGGAAAAAATTTCTCCCAGTCGATGTCAGAGACTGGTAGACAGTTATAAGAAATGCCTACTTGAGGTTGTTTCTGCCAAAGGGGGCAATACCACCTATAAGAGCCAAGGGTGGACTTACTTTTTCCACATGCGAAATTTGCATTTATGTTTATTTAAATTATACAATGGACTACAAAATGTAAATGTTTCATGATATTTGTTATATTATATCACCTTTATCTATCAATATTGTTGAAATGAAGATAAAATAGCAGTAAGTTGAAATATGTTGAAAAAGTCAAAACTTTACATGGGGTGTACTTACTTTTTCACGTGACTGTATTACTATTATTATTATCATTATTATTAATGTCTTATGCCAAGATGGTGTAGAGACAGCCAACGACCTGTCGTAAACGTTTTCATTGGTCAGATTTCACCTTGGACAGGTTTCTGCTGAGTCGAGGCTCATATAAGACCTAACACATAGAACATATAATAAAGGGAGCAGGAGACAAAAGGGGGAGAGAGAGATGGAAGCACAGCAACAGTAGAGAACAGGGACATCAGCATTTACAAAACAGACCTTGGTAAATTTTGATTGGTTGTTCATGTAATTCCTTATGACCTCATATGATTATCCCATTGTTAAATCTGATGATGTTACATTGCTTTGTAATGAAATTATAATTCAGTGATGATATCCAAAAGCATTAACAAACTAGAACGGCACTCGGTAGAGTGCATACCTCCGCCAGGCTGAACAGTTTACGTTTTGTATCCCACTGATAGGCCGGATCTGGATTCGGACCTGAAACACAATCTAATCGGCTGGTTATTGTCACCTAACCAACTCATCCACCAAGTTTTGTCATAACTCGTGCATAAGGTTTTAAAATATCATGTTATATATCGCATTTCGCCCGATCTATCAATGGTGAAGAATTGCTAAAAAAATTAAATAATTCTCGTATCCGAATCCATATTCAGATCTTCACCAAAATCTAATCTATTCGTCCTTGTCACACACACAACCTGTCCAACAAGTTTCGTCCAAATCCGTCCATAACTTTGAAAGATATCCTGCTATGTATCGTTTTTGGCCCTATCTCCCAATGGTGAAGAATCACTTAAAAATTTATAGTATCCGGATCCGAAGCCGGATCTTCACCAAAATCTAATCATTTCGTCCTTGTCACATACGCTACATCTCTGCCAAATTTCGTCCGAATCCGTCTACAACGTTTTGAGATATCGTGTTCACAGACATACAGACAAACAAACAAACAGACAGGGGTGAAAACATAACCTCCATCCACCTTTGGTGGCGGAGGTAACAACAACAAAAAGCAATAAAGTGATAAAATTATAGGAAAAGTTTACAAAGGTTTTCTGATTGGTTGTTGCCATTCAGATTGAACAGTGATGAACAATTTTATTCTCGGTAATTGGGTATATTTTATTTTGTGACCCATTTATTGGAAAAGCATCGGCCTACCCTCCAATGCTGGAACACTATGTTTGGATAGTGTAAGTGCACCTTGCTGTTGCTACATATCCCTGCCATCTTTCAAGCTCTGACATGGATCATTGGTCAATAGTGGGTGATGGGGTGCCACAGCCCCATTCAACACTTGGACATTGTAGAGATACTTTGTAATCATAGTTCGAAGGAATGTGGAATTTGGCCAATGCCAAGGTCCTTGCTTGCAAGCTGACAGATAATACTCTCCAAATGTCCATCAGCAATCAATACTGGCAGATGTATTCTCATAAGAATATTAATATTCATAAGAATATTGAGAATAAGAAATATTAAGAGAATAATAATTATAATAATTACAATAATAATAATTATTATTATTGAGAGATTATTATTATTATTATTATTATTAATTAATTATTATTAATTATTATTATAAGATATTGATTATTATTATTGATTATATTAGAGATTATTGTTATTAAGATTATATTAATTATTATTATTATTATCATTAGTGAGAATATTCATAAGAATATTAATATTCATAAGGATATTGAGAATAAGAAGTATTAAGAGAATAATAATTATAATAATTACAATAATAATAATAATTATTATTGAGAGATTATTATAATTATTAATTAATTATTATTATAATTATTATTATTATTAGATATTGATTATTATTATTATTGATTATATTAGAGATTATTATTATAAAGATTATATTAATTATTATTATTATTATTATTATTATTGAGAATATTCATAAGAATATTAATATTCATAAGGATATTGAGAATAAGAAGTATTAAGAGAATAATAATTATAATAATTACAATAATAATTATTATTATTATTGAGAGATTAGTATAATTATTAATTAATTATTATTAATTATTATTATAATTATTATTAGATAATGATTATTATTATTATTGATTATATTAGAGATTCTTATTATTAAGATTATATTTATTATTATTATTATTATTATTGAGAATAATTATTGAGAATATTCATGAGAATATTAATATTCATAAGACTATTGAGAATATTCTCAGCTTAACATTCCATCCAAAGAACGGTACACTCATTGATGCAATGCCCCGCTTATGAGCCACCAGTTCAACAGTTCATAGTTGGGTTTAGAGTCAAACCCAGACAAGACAAATGAAAGGCAAATTCACAACCTCTGTGCCATCCTGTTGGACTTGCACGAGGAGTTCCAACGTCAAGAAAAAGGCAAAATTTGAGTTTAGATACTTCTTATTTAATTCAAAATGAAATTGTTAATCCCACCGCTCGAAATAAAAAGTCAAAGGTTGCTCTTACTTACCGCCCCCCAGGGCCCGGTTCTCCACTGCCTAAAGCCTGGTCCGTCAGGCTCTCCTTCACCTCCAGAATCGAGGGGTGGTTGTGCAAAGTCATGGTGCGGTGACGTGCAAGGAGGATCCGAGCAGTCACGAGAGCGAACTGGCTTGTCCTCCCTGGAACACTCACTTTCGTCCAGTGGGTGATGTGTCGGGCCAAGGCATTGCACCTGGCGGGTAACCTGTCCTTGCCCACAGCTGGCTGAGCACTGGAGAACAAGTGGTTGAAAGAGGAGGATACAGTGTCATGGTATATTGGTCATCCATACATTAGCTCAAAGCTTTCTGGTTCTCCACGATAACTCCGAACAGCTGTGAGCGTAAAGTCTCAACTTAGGAATGTGATGATTCTTCTTTTATAATGCAATTGCACAGGTATTTCCCAGCATTCTTTTTCACTGTAAAAGGACTTTTCGCCACAACATCATTCATTTTCATTGACGGCAAAAGTTTTTCGTTCTTTTTCGTGCTTTTCAACAAAAGGGTTGCCAATTTGGGGATAATAACATTTCTTGAACTTGATAAATGGTACAGGCATAACCACGTGATATCATCTCACCGGAGACCATTCTCCAGCTTGCCAGCGACCACACGGAGCCACCATGCAGACCTCCGTCTCAGCCGGTCGCTGCATGTGAGCACACTGGGCCTCACTGGCTACACCACCACGTGGATCACGGCAGCTTACGTAGCGCTTGCGGGACCCTTGGCCACAGCTTGCCGAACACTTACGTGAACACACAAACAAAGAGATGTCCACACTCAAAGCATCATTACAAAAATTTGTAACGTTACCGTTACAGTGTATTTGTAGGTCGGATTATGTGTCTGTGATGTTGTCCTTGTATTGAATATCTGGATTGTCTTTTGCGTTTCTCCATATTACATCCGCCGCCAAAGGTGGACGGATGTTGTGTTTTCACCCCTGTCTGTCTGATTGTCTGTCTGTGAACAGTATATCTCAAAAGGTTGTGGACGGATTTGGCCGAAATTTGGTGGAGAGGTAGTGTATGTGACAAGGACTAAATGATTACATTTTGGTGAAGATCCGGATCCGGATACTAGACTTGTTTAATTTTTACCCTCGCCAGGGGAGAGGGTATTGCATTTGGGTCCGTTTGTCTGTTTGTCCGCACAAACGTGATTATGCTTTTGTCTGCAACCGTTGGTCCGATTGCCAAGAGATTTTCACCATAGGAGCGCCTCTTCCTGTATAATTTTTAATGATGATTATGATGTCATATTTAACATGATAGAGCACCATCTTGGAAAAACCGAAAAACTTTGCAGCTCTATATCTCCGAAACCGCTCCATGCCAAAAATTGAAATATGGCTCGTTGTCAAGTACTCCCCATGGGGAACAACATATATATATTATGTCATCGGTGCCTTCATTATGACGTCATAATTAGACAAGTCGAACGCTTCTGATCAGCTTAAAATTTTTTGAGCATGATCTACACAAAAATTGTACGGGAGAATTAAATTGATGACGTCAACGGTCACGTGGTTTGGCAGCCATATTGGATTGAACATAAATCTACATTAATAAACCACACAAACACAGCACCTAATAAACACCACCAAAATAGACCACACAAACCCATCCTGGCGAGGGTCTGCAATCTGTGATTGCTCTTTCTTGTTTTTTAAAGTGATTCTTCACCATCGAGAGATGTTGCTAAAAGCTATATATAGCATGATATTTCAAAAAGTTGTGGATGAGTTATGACAAAACTAGGTGGATGAGTTGGTTAGGTTACAAGAACAAGCCAATTCGATTTGGGTTCAGGTCTGAATCCAGATCAGTGGGTACAAAACAAAAACTGTTCATCCTGGTGGAGGTATGCACTCTACCGAGTGCCATCCAAATTTGCTTTTGTCTTTTCATTAATATAGTTAGTAAAAACACATCAAAGTTTGTTGTTCCATTTGATCACTCTACTTTCTGTACCTGATATTCTACCTCAATGCCAGGTTCTATCTTATTCTGGCCTCTGATAATTTTACAGCTATTTTTTTGCCACTCCTTGTTTTTAGCAAGCATACCTTGGATTGTGTCAGAGTTTTGGGATGATGATGTAACATGTGCATGGTGGTCCAAACGGCTTTTCCCTACATTGTTGAAGTCTTCGTTGATTTACTCGATCTTGTGTAGCTCGTGTTCAAGCACTCAAGATGGAGACTCATGTGGAGTGAACATGTGTTGTGAGATTGTAAAAGAAATAGCAGAGAGACGGTGGGGGTAGAGTGAAGTCTTTGTTTTGCGGGATTTAAGGGAGAGTTTTTCGAGAGGCAAATGGGGGAAAGCAAAGGAGCCAAATAAACGTTAAACGGCTGTGCCAATAAGGCTGATTAATTCAACCGATTCTCTTGCCAGTTTTTAAAACTCGCTCCATGTGAGTCTTTGGAAGGGTTGGCCTGTTTGGCATTCTCATCTGAGCATGTAGCTCGTGATGCTGGGATTCCAGGTTCACCTACAATGTAAGCAAGTTTTTTACTTGTCCATTATCCCCTAATACAACAACAACAACATGCATTTTAAGGCCATTTTCCCTGCTAGAGTGGGGTTTAGCCTTGCGGTCCCCATGACTAGCTTTGCCATTTTGCCCTATTTTCTGCATCTCTCCTTGTTAACCCCCTTGCCTGCATTTCTTCTTCCACCATCTTTAGACAAGTCTTTCTCGGTCTTCCCCGTCCTCTACTTCCTTCTACATTCATTTCCATCACTCTTCTCAACCAGTCACTTTCATCCTTCCTCAACACATGACCAAACCATCTCAACCTGTTCCTCTTCACAGCATCAATCACAGGCTCTATTCCCATCATCTTTCGCAATTCATCATTTGTCTTCCTCTCTCTCAACGATACTCCGCACATCCACCGAACCATTCGCATTTCCACCCTTTCCAGCCTTCGTTGCTGCTCTACGTTCATTACCCATGTCTCGCTCCCATAAATCATAACACTTCTCACACATGCAGCATACACCTTTCCCTTCAGCTTCAACGACACTCCTCTCCTCAACAGCACGCCACTCAGTTCCTGAAACTTCTTCCATGCACATCTCACTCTTGCAACCGTTGCCGAGTCTGATCCACCTTCTCCATTCAGCATGTCTCTGAGGTAGCAAAATGTTTTCACACCTTCCAGCTTCACGCCGTCTCCAAGATCCAACTCAACATTTCCCCCATCTGCAGCTCCCTCTGTGCACACCTTACATTTGAATGTAGCTGCCACGCTGGTTAATGACCCTCAGACCACTACATTTTTGATGAACCCACTCAGCGCACATTGTACATTGAAGGGAGTTCACTCCGACACCCTTCCTGCACACAGCACATGGCCACTTCCAAGTTCTTTCCACCTCACCACATGCTTTACCGCTTGCCATCACATTCGTCTTTCCTATAATCACCTTCAGACCTTTTGTCTCCATACATTCCTTCCACTTGTTCATCTTTTCCTTCAGTCCATCCATACTTTCCGCAATCAACACCAGATCATCTGCATACAACAACTCCCACGGTAAACCCTCCTTTACATTCTGAGCCTGCACCTCCATCACAGCTACAAATAGTAGTGGACTTAGTACCGAACCCTGATGCACTCCCACCTTCACCTCAAACTCACCACTGTTCCCATCCTTCGTCCTTACAGCTGTGCGCGCTCTTTTGTACATTGCCATCACTACTCTGATCAACCATTCCTCCACTCCTAACTTCCTCAATGCCCATGTCACTACTTCGCGTGGAACCCAATCGAATGCTTTCTCCAGATCAACAAACCCAAGAAACAACTTCTTCCTCTTCTCCATGTACTTCTCCTGCAACTGCCTCACAATAAAGAGCGCGTCTGTCGTTCCTCTTCCTGACATAAATCCAAACTGCATTTCCTCGATCTTCACCTTCTTCCTTATCCTCCTCTCCAACACCCTTTCCAATACCTTCATTCTATGCTCCAATAACTTTATCGCTCAGTACGAGCCACACTCCAGAGGGTCACCTTTCCCCTTGTATAGAGGGACGAGGGTACACAGTTCCCAATCCACTGGAATGCGGCCTTCTTTCACCACCAGATTACAGATCTCTGTCATTCTCTTCACACCCCAACTTCCTGCTGCCTTCAACATATCTCCCACAACTCCCGTCGGCCCTCCCGCTTTTCTACTCTTCATTGCTTTTATCGCTTCCTCAACTCCCTTCTCAGTTATCTTCTCTGCCGGTCCTAAAACTGGGTTACTCTCTATGTTGCCATCCCATTCATTCTCTGTATTCAACAGCATTTCCATATATCTTTTCCATCTTCCTTTAATTCCATCTGGGTCCACAACGATTTGTCCCACTTCATCCTTCAAGCAACTCACCCCCATCACATCACACCTCTCTTTCGCTAACTGCTTTGCAATCCTGAATACCGCTCTCTGACCCTCTTCCGAATCCAAGCTTTCTCCGAATATTTTCCTACATGCCTCCTGTGCCTTTGCTACCTCTTTTTTTGCAGCCTTCTTGGCTGCCTTATAACTTTCATGCTCTGCTTTTTCTGCTCCCGTACCCTTCGCCTTCTGCCACTCCTTGAACTTCTTCCTCTTCTCGTCAATCCTCTTTCCAACTTCCTCATCCCACCACCATGTTTCCGAGTGCCTCGGTGGTCCTTTTGTCCATCCACATACCTCACCAACGGCTCCCAACAGACTATCTTTCATTGACATCCAACCACGTTCAAGCTCAACCACATCATCCTCTACCCTACTCAGCCTCTCTTTTAATGCCTACCTTACTGTCACCTCTTTCAAACTCCACATCTTCATTCTCGGTTGGTACTTCACCCGCCGAGCTCTCCTCGCACCTTTCACCCTTATGTCGCAGACAACCAAGTGGTGCTGTGAAACAGCCTCCTCCCCCGGGATCACCTCTGTGTCCCGGAGGTGCCCCCTATCTCGCCTACGCACCATCAGGTAGTCAACGGTTGTCGTCGACCCACCTGACGTGTATGTAACAAGCTTATTATCCTCTTTCTGGAACTGAGCATTACAAATCAACAAATCAGCTCCATCAGCAAACTCCAAAATCCTTTCACCTTCTCCATTTCTCACACCATGTCCGTAACCCCCATGAACTCCCTCAAAACCATCCATACTCCTTCCCACATGTCCATTTAGGTCTCCTCCGACCACAGCACTTTCCTCATCTTTCCCGTTTTCCATCAGCTTCTCTATCGCACACCAGAACTTGGCCTTCTCTTCATCGCTCCGACCAACCTGCGGAGCATATCCCGAGATGACGTTCACCAAGAGCTTTCTAATCATCATTTTCACCATCATCAACCTTTCACTCACTCTAGTCACACTCACCACACTGTCTACAAACTCCTCAGAAAACAGGACACCAACACCATTCACGCCCTCCGGGCACCCTTGCCACATAAACTTGTATTTCTGTCCCTGCCTACCCTTCACCATTCTCACACCACTTCCCTTCCATCTCGTCTCTTGCACACAACATATGTCCACTCTTCTTCTGATCAATACTTCCACCACTTCTCCTGATCTCCCTGTCATTGTCCCTACATTCCATGTCCCAAACCTCAGAAACCGATCTCCACTTCGGGCTGTACCCTGCCCATATGTAGTTGTAATTGTCATGGTTCTCTTTTTGAGGCAATATTTTTATAGCCGGATGCCCTTCCTGACGCCAACCCTCTTAGTCGCCTCTTACGACACGCAGGGATACGGTGTACCTATTCTAACCAGGGTACACACCGGGGGCCATTATCCCCTAATATTTTTGTAATTCATGGAAAAGTACACTGATGTCTCTAAAACGATTTACATTGTCCTACATGTCATATATGAGTCTGTGCAAGCTCTTCTGGCCCTGTATGAAGAAAAAGGAGATCCAAACATTTTTAAGCAATATGGTTTATTACCTCCCCCACCAAAGGTGAATGGAGGTTATGTTTTCACCCCTGTCTGTCTGTGTTATCCGTTTGTTTGTGAACAAAATATCTCAAAACGTTGTTGACAGATTCGGACTAAAATTGGCAGAGAGGTCGCGTATGTGACAAGGATGAAATTACTAGATGTTGGTGAAGATCCGGATCCGGCCAGTAGAATTTTTAAGTGATTCTTCACCATTGAGTGATATGGCCAACCAGGCGGAGGTTTGCTATCTACTGAGTGCCGCTCTAGTTGTGCTTTTGTTTCCAGGTGAAACCTTGGCAGATTACATTCTATCAAAGACATTCGATCACTGTGCGATCTGGTCGGCATTATGAGGGTGCGATGGATATATTGTTGCAGCGCAAAACTAGATCCAGATGCATTGCTGCAGGGTGGCAAATGAAGGATACAGAAGGAACTGTTAGGATCAGAAAGTGTCAGGCCATGAGGGTGAAGGTCAGCATTAAGAAGCACTCATTGGGAAAACATGGATTTTTTTGGATGGATGGGGTGAAAGGCGTATTTGGGTGAAAGGCCAACTTGAGGATTTAAGTAAAAATAACAAAGAGGTGAGTAGGAGATATAAAGGGGAACCAGTATATCAAAGGCACCTGTCTAGTTTCTGGCCAAGAGCGATATATCATCGCTGTATATTGATTGGTTTGATCTTGAGGAGAGTGTAGTTAGTATGATAAATTAAACAGGTGTGTATTGACGAAACAGTTGGGACGAGCTGCTATGGGATGAGTTACTGTGCAGATTCTTCTTCTTTTTCTTACCCCCCTCCCCCCGCCCCCCCCCTGTTTTTCATGTCCGAAAACTTTAAAATTAACGCTCTCATCAAGCGTTGTTCTGATTGACACGAAAGTTTCACTAAGTGATTGGCTCGACCTCTAGAATTATTTACTGCTAAATGTGATGGCATAGGTCACGTGGTATGGGCACCATCTTGGAAAAAACCTTCAACTTTACCCCTCTATATCTCTGAAAGGGCTCCATGGATTAAAATTGAATCATGGCTCATTCTAAAGAACTCTGCATTGGGCCCAAAAAATATGTCCATCGAGATAATCAAAAGTGCTAACGTTATGAGGTATGATATTTTTTGTGCATGATCTAAGGAAATATAAATTCAGAAACCAATTTTTTTTGAGGTCATAGGTCACGTACTTTGGCCGCCACATTGTTTTCGTGAAAAACGCTAAAAAACCCTTTTCTCCACTCCAGAGTCATAAACCTTTAAAACCTACCTCCTCCCTCATTTGTGATCATATCGAGTGGAAACTTCACAATTATGTTCCCCATCTCTGGAAGCTAAAATGGTCTTTCAACATTTGCGATAAGTCACATGGGTTCGCAGTCATGGATAATTGAATGGAAATGTTGAATTTTTTCTTTATCTCTTGAACCGCTTGAAAGTAATGTAGTTGTCGTCAAGGGGAATAAGTGTTAAAAACTTCAACATGATTGGTTGTACGGTCTGGAAGGTAGAAGTTGTTATTGTGTGAAGAAGAAGAAACTCTACATTTTATCTTCTCCAGACATGTGAATTTTCAGTGTATCTTTTTTTATGGTGAAAGCAGGGTTGTATCAAAGCGTGGTTGTATCAAAGCGTGGTTGTATCAAAGCGTGGTTGTATCAAAGCGTGGTTGTATCAAAGCATGGTTGTATCAAAGCGTGGTTGTATCAAAGCATAGTTGTATCAAAGTGTGGTTGTATCAAAGCGTGGTTGTATCCAAGCAGGGTTGTATCAAAGCGTGGTTGTATCAAAGCGGGGTTGTATCAAAGCGGGGTTGTATCAAAGCGTGGTTGTATCCAAGCGGGGTTGTATCAAAGCGGGGTTGTATCAAAGCGGGGTTGTATCAAAGCGTGGTTGTATCAAAGCGTGGTTGTATCCAAGCAGGGTTGTATCAAAGCGGGGTTGTATCAAAGCGGGGTTGTATCAAAGCGGGGTTGTATCAAAGCGTGGTTGTATCCAAGCAGGGTTGTATCAAAGCGGGGTTGTATCAAAGCGGGGTTGTATCAAAGCGGGGTTGTATCAAAGCGGGGTTGTATCAAAGCGGGGTTGTATCAAAGTGGGGTTGTATCAAAGCAGGGTTGTATCAAAGCAGGGTTGTATCAAAGCAGGGTTGTATCAAAGCGGGGTTGTATCAAAGCGGGGTTGTATCAAAGCGGGGTTGTATCAAAGCGGGGTTGTATCAAAGCGGGGTTGTATCAAAGCAGGGTTGTATCAAAGCAGGGTTGTATCAAAGCAGGGCTGTATCAAAGCGGGGTTGTATCAAAGCGGGGTTGTATCAAAGCGGGGTTGTATCAAAGCGGGGTTGTATCAAAGCGTGGTTGTATCAAAGCGTGGTTGTATCAAAGCATGGTTGTATCAAAGCGTGGTTGTATCAAAGCAGGGTTGTATCAAAGCGTGGTTGTATCAAAGCGTGGTTGTATCAAAGCGGGGTTGTATCAAAGCGGGGTGGTATCAAAGCGGGGTTGTATCAAAGCGGGGTTGTATCAAAGCGGGGTTGTATCAAAGCGTGGTTGTATCAAAGCATGGTTGTATCAAAGCGTGGTTGTATCAAAGCATGGTTGTATCAAAGCGTGGTTGTATCAAAGCGTGGTTGTATCCAAGCAGGGTTGTATCAAAGCGGGGTTGTATCAAAGCGTGGTTGTATCAAAGCGGGGTTGTATCAAAGCGGGGTTGTATCAAAGCGGGGTTGTATCAAAGCGGGGTTGTATCAAAGCGGGGTTGTATCAAAGCGTGGTTGTATCAAAGCGTGGTTGTATCAAAGCGTGGTTGTATCAAAGCGGGGTTGTATCAAAGCGTGGTTGTATCAAAGCGGGGTTGTATCAAAGCGGGGTGGTATCAAAGCGGGGTTGTATCAAAGCGTGGTTGTATCAAACCGGGGTTGTATCAAAGCTGGGTTGTATCAAAGCGGGGTTGTATCAAAGGGGGGTTGTATCAAAGCGGGGTTGTATCAAAGCGGGGTTGTATCAAAGCGGGGTTGTATCAAAGCAGGGTTGTATCAAAGCGGGGTTGTATAAAAGTGGGGTTGTATCAAAGCGGGGTTGTATCAAAGCGGGGTTGTATCAAAGCGGGGTTGTATCAAAGCGGGGTTGTATCAAAGCATGGTTGTATCAAAGCGTGGTTGTATCAAAGCGTGGTTGTATCAAAGCGTGGTTGTATCAAAGTGGGGTTGTATCAAAGCGTGGTTGTATCAAAGCGGGGTTGTATCAAAGCGGGGTGGTATCAAAGCGGGGTTGTATCAAAGCGGGGTTGTATCAAAGTGGGGTTGTATCAAAGCGGGGTTGTATCAAAGCAGGGTTGTATCAAAGCGGGGTTGTATCAAAGCAGGGTTGTATCAAAGCGGGGTTGTATCAAAGCGGGGTTGCATCAAAGCGGGGTTGTATCAAAGAGGGGTTGCATCAAAGCGGGGTTGTATCAAAGCGGGGTTGAATCAAAGCGGGGTTGTATCAAAGCAGGGTTGTATCAAAGTGGGGTTGTATCAAAGCATGGTTGTATCAAAGTAGGGTTGTATCAAAGTGGGGTTGTATCAAAGTGGAGGTGTATCAAAGCGGGGTTGTATCAAAGCAGGGTTGTATCAAAGCGAGAAGGTGGAGGAAACCGGTCATCACTGCCAGCAATTATAAAGTGGCAGTTCTAGTTAATATTATTATGCTTTGCCTGATATGGCAAGCACTTTGTGGGCGTCTTTTAAAAAGTGGATGATATTGCTTGCTTTGTGTGGTACAAAGAAGTTTGTTTAAGGTTGCCAGGTATCCCTCAAAGACATCTCCAGTGACTGACCAACTCAAATTTTTTGGTGTGACCTCAGGCTGAATTAAAGGTTACTTGTATATGATTAAATACAAGGGAAGGACGGGAACAGTGGTGAGTTTGAGGTGAAGGTGGGAGTGCATCAGGGGTCGGTACTAAGTCCACTACTATTTGTAGCTGTGATGGAGGTGCTGGCTCAGAACGTAAAGGAGGGTTTACCCTGGGAGTTGTTGTATGCAGATGATCTGGTGTTGATTGCGGAAAGTATGGATGGACTGAAGGAAAAGATGAACACGTGGAAGGAATGTATGGAGACAAAAGGTCTGAAGGTGAATATCGGAAAGACGAAGGTGATGGCAAGTGGTAAAGCATGTGGTGAGGTGGAAAGAACTGGGAAGTGGCCCTGTGCTGTGTGTAGGAAGGGTGTCGGAGTGAACTCCATTCAGTGTACAATGTGCGCTGAGTGGGTTCATCAAAAATGTAGTGGTCTGAGAGGGTCATTAACCAGTGTGGCAGCTACATTCAAATGTAAGGTGTGCACAGAGGGAGCTGCAGATGGAGGAAATGTTGAGTTGGATCTTGGAGACGGTGTGAAGCTGGAAGGTGTGAAAACATTTTGCTACCTCGGAGACATGCTGAATGGAGAAGGTGGATCAGACTCGGCAACGGTTGCTCGAGTGAGATATGCATGGAAGAAGTTTCGGGAATTGAGTGGCGTGCTGATGATGAGGGGAGTGTCGTTGAAGCTGAAGGGAAAGGTGTATGCTGCATGTGTGAGAAGTGTTATGATTTATGGGAGCGAGACATGGGTAATGAACGTAGAGCAGCAACGAAGGTTGGAAAGGGTGGAAATGCGAATGGTTCGACGGATGTGCGGAGTATCGTTGAGAGAGAGGAAGACAAATGATGAATTGCGAAAGATGATGGGAATAGAGCCTGTGATTGATGCTGTGAAGAGGAACAGGTTGAGATGGTTTGGTCATGTGTTGAGGAAGGATGAAAGTGACTGGTTGAGAAGAGTGATGGGAATGAATGTAGAAGGAAGTAGAAGACGGGGAAGACCGAGAAAGACTTGGCTAAAGATGGTGGAAGAAGAAATGCGGGCAAGGGGGTTAACAAGGAGAGATGCAGAAAATAGGGCAAAATGGAGAAGATTGTCATGGGGCCCGCAAGGCTAACCCCCGCTCTAGCAGGGAAAATGGCCTTTTAAAATGCATGTTGTTGTTGTTGTTGTTGTTGTTGTATATGATTAAATAAAGATCTTTTTGTGTCCGATGTCATGCAATGTGCTGCTCTTCATCTGAATGGAGCCCTACCAGTATGAATTTCAAGGTCTGGTACATTTGTAAAACAATTTCAGATTCGTGAAAGTCAGAGTATTTAGCCAACACTACCCTCCATACAACTATCCCAGCCGTAAAGAAAGGCAAGAAATGTAGTGGATATGTGTAATTATCGTGCTGTGATATTACACTTGTGATATTACACATACAACTACCTTTCAATGTACAGGCATTTTTCTGTATCTAAGTGACTTTTTGTATGATATCAATGAATTATGGTTAACCAACCTCGAGATATGATGATCAACAGTGGTGTCTGAAATAAGGAGGAGACAATGGCTCTGCTTCGTTACGGTGAACTGCAGCAAAAAGGTAAATGCTCACCTGAGTCCAAGACCCAAAGCGCCACTGTGTTTGCTGCGGCTCTGTGCCTGAAGTAATGCCATTGCTGACCGAAGCACATGGGTTGATTTGGCAGTTCTGATAAAATATGGTTCAAGGACATGTCAACAACAAGTTCATGAAACAATAATTTAAAAGAAGGATATTGACACAGAATTAATACGAGAGGGCAACAGGGGCTACTTCCACAATAAGGACAATACCTGCGTGTCAGTGGGATGGGTGGCGGCATTGCAGTGGTCATCATGAAGCTCCTGGCTGTAGCCTCCAGCAAAGCATCGCACGGCTCTCACATTGTAGCCGTGTCCACAAGTAACTGAGCACTGCACATAATAGAAACGAAGGAATGTCTAGGTGCTACAAACACACAGGCAGCAGACGACACTCCAATGAAGGTTCTGGAATTCATTTTTCCCACATTTTCAGCTACAAGCCACCCTGAGCGCTAATCAAGACTGCAGCTTAGACGACAGAATTATGTTCTTGCCTCTATTCCTTCAAGACGCTAATGCCCATCGCTACCTCATGGTGTCTCCCATCCCCACACCCGAGGTGTTCTCCATTTTCTGACCCCAGAGCCCTTTCCCTCTCTGCACTTCCCTTTACAAAATTTAGTGCAGTGGCACAGTGGTGCACATGAATTTAGTGCAGTGGTGCATTCCCCTCTGCCCCCTGACAGTCAATAGTTAAGCCATTATGTCATTTATCCCTTCCATATATCTCAACTTGGAGTAAAAAGAAGAAGAAGAGGTGTGTAGACCTTGTTTCAAAGAATTATCAATCTTATATCAGAGCATCCTCACATTGCATTACTTTTCTAGCCTCGTTAATTCCAGAACGTTTCTAGCCACCTCGTTAAAAATATGTGTGACTGCATAATCACATCTTTTAAATGTTACACGATTGGTCATTATCTATGTTGCACTGTTCAGTCACTTGCAAGTTGTTTGTCCATTATGGGGTTGAGGTGAGCTTTCAAGATCCACCAGGCAATACCGGATGACGATCTAAAGAAAGTGAAGAAAGGTACTCACCTCTCCCCAAGACCCAACCTGCCATAAAGCACAGTCAGGGAGTTTGCATGGCCGTGTGGACTCAGGGCGAGTGTCATAATCACACATTGTGTCTCTCCAAGTCTCATCACCAAGACGACATGAAACACCCCGTCGCTGCAAACCTCTGCCACAGGTCACCATACACTGGAAATGCAAGAGAGCACAAAGTGTGACCAGGTAATACAAGCTATACGAAGATCTTTGAAATGCATTTTTCCCAATAAAAATCAAAAGAATGGTGCATCTCTTTATTTATGTGTCAGGTGCAGAAAAAGATAAATAAACAGCGAGAAAACTTAGTCAGTTTGGCCAAACCTCAGACCAACTGCTGATGACCCACTCTGGACAGGGCCCCTGTCCGCATGTCTCCACATTGAGTTGATGCTGTGAGCCACACTCATTGTCAGCAACACGCTGTCCAGAACTGTCCACACATGCTGTATCGCGTGAGCGACTTCCTCCACCACAGTTCCGTGAGCACTGTGGGCCACAAAAACAATAATATTGCAACTTTGCAAGATCAGCTCCTCTTATATGTGCACTTCAACATTTCTGTGCAAACTGTGGTCAGTAAAGTGCATTTAGGACTTCTCCTCCTGTTCTTTCATCCCAATGTTGCATCCACTTGTTGTCCTATTGCATCACTGTGAGTGCATTGCCTTCTATGGTGTCAGCTCACTCTTCCATGGGCTTAAATTTTGCATACAAAAATAAATACACTGATTTGTTCACCAGCATACTGTAGCGACCCATGGGTCCCCCAAAGCTCGAGACCAGCAACAGAATCTCCCGGCCCAAGCCGGTGACGTAACCGGCGGCCAAACCGCGGCGCCGAGGTTATAATCCTTTGCACCTGTCGGTCACATGACCACCAAAGCGTGCCTCGCCTGAGAGGCGGGGCTTTGGTTCTGATGTATGCTTTTTGGTTTGGATATATATGCGAACCCGATAAACGGGCTTTCAGAGTTCCCGAGATGATTATACAAGAAACATCTTCTCGGACGAGTTTGTGTCTTGTCCGTCACTTCGTCCGTCTCAAGCAGGAGCGCTGCTCCTTCACTGGTGACCCCGAGTTTAAGACACGCGATGGACACGGCAGTGTCCCTCAAACTGCCCACTTTCTGGGAAGCACATGCCGCCGTCTGGTTCGCTCAGGCGGACTCCCAGTTCGCCCTGCGTGGCATTACGGAGGACACCACGAAATACCATTACGTGGTCGCTGCGCTCGGCTCCGTGACCGCCGCCCACTGCCTGAGCCTCCTCCAGAGCTCGCCCGCTGACGGCAAGTACGACGCCATCAAGGCACTTCTTCTGGGTGCTTTCGCCCTCTCCCCGGCTGAATGCGCACGACGCCTGCTCGACCTTCCTGAGCTCGGCGATACGCGCCCGTCCGAACGTATGGACTACATGCTCGCGTTGCTCGGTGAGCATCCCTCGGATTTCCTTTTCCAAGAGCTTTTTCTCCGCCAGCTCCTGGCCCAGGTCTGGGTTGCCCTGGCAAGCACGACCATCACGAACCCCCGCGACCTCGCCAGGGAGGCCGACAAGATCGATTCGGCAAGCCAGCTCGGCGGAGCGGCGAGCCAGCTCGTCGGGGTGGCTGCCGGGAGCCCGCCCGCCGCCCAGTCGGTGCCCGCGGCGCGATTCCCGCCCACCCGCCCGACGCCCGCGATGCAGCTTCCTTCCCGGAGGCCGCCGGGCCGGCGCGACTGGCAGCGGCGACGCCGCGTCACCCGGTCCTGACGCGTCGACCGGAGCCCCCGCCAGACCCGGCCTGGTGTTATTTCCATGCCAGGTTCAGGTGGCAGGCCCGATCATGTCGACCCCCGTGCACGTTCGGCAAGTCGGGAAATGGTCGGGCCGGCGCTCACTACCAGCCATGAGCGCCGGCCGTTCCGGAAACCTGCTATTCATCGTTGACCAAGCGTCGGGGCGGCGTTTTCTCTGCGACACCAGTGCTCAGCTGAGCATCATTCCCGCTTCGGCGGAGGACAGGCGGGCCGCCATTTGCGGCCCCTCCTTAATCGCGGCCAACAGCTCTGCCATCCACACCTTCGGCCCACGCACCGTCGCCCTCCGCTTCGGCAGCCAGCTGTTTCGCTGGGAGTTCATGACGGCGGACATCCCCATGGCTTTGCTCGGGGCCGATTTCCTTTGTGCCCATGGACTGCTGGTCGACGTTAAACGTCGGCGTCTCGTCAACGCCGAAACTTTCAGCTCGCTGGCGTGCGCCTTGAGCCGTTCCGCACCCACCAAGCTTTCCTGCGTCCTCCCGTTGGCAGACGACTTCGCGCGTCTCCTCGCGGAGTTCCCGGCCCTCACGCGAGCGACGTTTTCGGCCGTCGCGGTGCGTCACGGCATCGAGCATCACATTCCCACTACGGGCCTGCCGGTGTACGCCCGAGCTCGCCGTCTCGACCCAGCCAAACTCGCCGTCGCCAAGGCCGAGTTTGCCGCACTGGAGTGCCTCGGCATCGTGCGGCACTCCGACAGCGCCTGGGCCTCGCTTCTGCACATCGTCCCGAAGCCGGGGGGCGGATGGCGGCCATGCGGCGACTACCGCCGCCTCAACGACGCCACTACCCCCGACAGGTACCCCGTCCCGCACATCCAGGATTTTTCCGCCCGGTTGGCGGGGCGGACCATTTTTTCAAAAGTGGACCTGATTCGGGGGTACCACCAGGTGCCCGTCCACCCGGCCGACATCCCGAAGACGGCCGTTATTACACCTTTCGGCCTCTTCGAATTCCTCTGGATGCCCTTCGGCCTAAAAAACGCGGCACAGGCGTTCCAGCGCCTGATGGACGGCGTGCTGCGCGACTTGCCATTCCTCTTTACCTACCTGGACGACATCCTCGTCGCCAGCACGTCCAGAGCTGAGCACCTCCTCCACCTCCGGACGCTGTTCGGCCGCCTCAGCGAGCATGGCTTGATCGTCAACCCGGCCAAATGTCACTTTGGTGCGGCGACGATCGACTTTTTGGGCCACCACATCACCCGGAATGGCGCCGTACCGCTACCGGCCAAAGTCGAGGCCATCGCCGCTTTCCCGCGCCCCCGCTCCGTCAAGGCGCTGCAGGAGTTCCTCGGGATGGTGAACTTTTACCACTGCTTCGTGCCCCGAGCTGCGCAACTCATGCGGCCCTTGTACACCGCCCTCCGTGGCCAGCCGGCGAAGCGCGACGTCATCTGGTCCACGGACATGGACGCTGCTTTCGCCGGCGCGAAACGGGCCCTCGCCAACGCCACGCTGCTGGCCCACCCGGTACCCCATGCTCCCATCGCCCTCACCACGGACGCCTCCGACTACGCCGTGGGCGCGGTTCATGAGCAATGGGTAAACGGGGCCTGGCAGCCGCTCGCGTTCTTCAGCCGGCAACTCCTGCCCAACGAGTTGAAGTACAGCACTTTCGACCGCGAGCTCCTCGGGCTGTACCTGGCCGTCCGCCATTTTCGCCACCTCCTGGAGGGCCGCCCGTTCACGGCCTTTGTCGACCACAAGCCATTGATTTTCGCCATGGCCAAGGTCATGGAGCCGTGGTCGGCCCGCCAGCAGCGCCACCTCTCCGCCGTGTCGGAATACACCACGGACATCCGGTACGTCGCCGGAAAGGACAACGCCGTGGCCGACTGCCTTTCTCGAGCCAGCGCCAACGCCGTCCACCTCGGCGTCGATTTCGCCCTGATGGCGATGGACCAGGCCACCGACGGCACGGTGCAGGTGCTCCGGGTGGCGGACACGGGCCTCCGCTTGGCTGACGTCCCCTTCGCGGACACGGTCCTGCTTTGTGACATCTCCCAAGGCCGACCTCGCCCCGTTGTGCCGGTCACCTGGTGGCGTCGCATTTTTGCTTCACTCCACGGCCTCTCACACCCGGGCCGGAAGGCATCCCAGAGGCTGGTGTCGGCACGTTTCGTCTGGCACGGGTTGCGACGGGACGTCCGCGACTGGGCCAACGCCTGCACACCCTGCCAGCGGGCCAAGGTCCACCGTCACACCCAGGCTCCGCTGGCTCCTTTCACCATGCCCGAGCGACGTTTCGACCACGTCCACGTGGACATGGTGGGTCCCCTGCCCCCGTCGCAGGGGTTCACCCACCTGCTTACCATGGTGGACAGGACCACCAGGTGGCCAGAGGCCGTGCCCCTCGCCTCCACCACCACCGCCGACGTGGCCCAGGCGTTCATCGCCACCTGGGTTGCGCGTTTCGGCGCACCGGCGGACATCTCGTCGGACCGCGGCCCACAGTTCACGTCCGAACTGTGGGGCGCGGTCGCCCGCACGTTGGGCGTTACCCTGCACCGCACCACGGCCTACCACCCCCAGGCCAACAGGTTGTGCGAGCGATTCCACCGCTCCATGAAGGCCGCACTCATGGCTGGCCTCCAGGACGACGGCTGGGCCGACCGGCTCCCGTGGGTCCTTTTGGGCCTCCGCACGGCTCCAAATGAGGACCTCCAGGTGTCCACCGCCGAGCTGGTGTACCGCCAGGCCCTCCACGTCCCGGGCGAGTTCGTGCCCGACGCCACCAGCCCCCGGTCCGCCGCGCGCCAGCGCATGGACTTCCAGGAGGCCGCCCAACGTTTCGCCCCGGTGCCCACGTCCCGCCACGGCGACCCCCAATCCTACGTCCCCCCAGCACTCCGCACGGCGGAGTACGTCTTTGTGCGCCACGACGCGCACCGGGGGCCGCTCCGGCCACCATACGACGGACCCTTCCGGGTCCTACGACGGGACAGCAAGTCCTTCGTCGTCAGCATCGGCGGCCGGGCGGACCGGATTTCGGTGGACCGCCTCAAGCCGGCCCACATGGACGTCGGCCAGCCGCCACGGCTGGCTCTCCCACCGCGGTGCGGCCGCCCCCGTCCACTGCACCCCCCGTCCGGCCACCCGCCATCACACCGGACCCCCCCCAGCCACACCACACCGGACCAGCCAGGGGTCGTTTCGGTCGGGTCATCCGGACCCCCCTCAGGTTGACCTTCCTGGACCAAGTCGATTCTGGGGGGGCGTGTGTAGCGACCCATGGGTCCCCCAAAGCTCGAGACCAGCAACAGAATCTCCCGGCCCAAGCCAGTGACGTAACCGGCGGCCAAACCTCGGCGCCGAGGTTATAATCCTTTGCACCTGTCGGTCACATGACCACCAAAGCGTGCCTCGCCTGAGAGGCGGGGCTTTGGTTCTGATGTATGCTTTTTGGTTTGGATATATATGCGAACCCGATAAACGGGCTTTCAGAGTTCCCGAGATGATTATACAATAAACATCTTCTCGGACGAGTTTGTGTCTTGTCCGTCACTTCGTCCGTCTCAAGCAGGAGCGCTGCTCCTTCAATACTATATATAATATCAAAACTGAAAAAAGGATGAGCAGAATTGTTTTGGTAAATTTTATGAAGGATTTTGATGTTTTTGGTGAGTTTTGTAGAGTTATTTACAAAGTGCAGCTTGATATATGACTAATTTATATGGGGAGGGAAAAGTGAGAAAAAAAGTGAGGAAGTATGGTTCCTCACCAAGGCCCACCCTCCAGTGGAAACCTGTAAGAAAAGAGACCATTGCTTGTGTGGATACGCCTGCTTGTTTACCTTGGTTAAAACTCATTAAGCACATCTACAAGATGTAGCTTATAAAACATGGCAAAAGCAGTCAAATAGCTGAGAAGACTTTCCTTTTAGCCCGAGTCCAAAAATGGATTCAAATTCAGTATATATGGTATGGTGTTGTTGTTTAATCTTTTACGGCGTAGCCCATCGGGCAAAGCCATCTAGAACAGTGTTTGTCCATCTGTATGTATGTATGTCCCCTCAAACGTATACCAATCAGAGCTGAGGATCTGGTCACATGATAGGGTGATGTGATTACGTGTGATGTCATTACGGCAGTACGGCGGCTGACTCCGCACACCGCCATTTTGATTTATATACCGTTCAAGCCAAACATATCGTCGAACCTGTAATATATCACAATCGCCATGCTCTACCTTTACGTTTTTCATTCAGTGTGAAACACAAACAAACCGATTGTTAAAATGACCATCAAATATCGAAAGCATCGGTGTTACGTCTCTTCCAACAAAACGGTACGTATAGGCCTTAGGCGTTATGCCTCATCTTCAGACCGCTTCAGACAAATTAAGCCAAGGTTTGTTAATACACGAGTGTATCATGTCAGTCGTATCATTTTCGTAAAAATAATAATAATATAGTAAATATAACCATAACACTTTAATCCCAATACAAAGTTAATGGATTGAAGCGGTGTATGGTTCATGAATCAGTGATAAGCGGTGTTCGGCACTAATATTAATAATCGCAGAAGTAAGGAATTAGCATTGGTTTTTTTTTATGGTAATATCATTTTCGAAAAAATGATAACATAACGTTAATATTATAGTAAATCTAATCATAACACTAATCCCTCCGTAGTGACTGCAAACGTATTGGAAGTTAAAATATCTCATCTTCTATATATTAAAGTAGCGGCAGTTTTGTGTCCGTTACGTCATTACGTCTGTGATGTCATTACGTCTATGATGTCATTACGACGGCTGACTCCACTGACCGACATTTTAATTTACTCTTACACCTGCTCACTACGGGAGCTGCAAGAAGGGTCATTCCTCTTTGGGGTATATAGATTACAGTCGATCTATGGTCGGGTCTCAAGAACATTGGGTGTGTGTTCATTAACCAAGTTTATTGTGGAGAGATCGCCAAGTGGTTTAAGCATTCGAGCAAGCACTCCATTCAAAACCGTTAAGGAACTTGGTTTGGCAAGCGCTAACTAGCTGCTTGGTAAATGAGCACACCTCCAACCCTTGTGGGGTATATAGATTACAGTAGATCTTCGTTCAGTTCTGTAAGTAAAACTTACCTCATAGATGTCGAGATTCCTCCAAATTTCTTTGTTTAATGTTATAAACAGCATTAGCGACTGTTTAAAAAGCTAATCATGCGTGTTTGTGGTTTATTGTGGCGGACACGAAAGCACTGACGCGGTGACATCACCCGCACACCAAGTGGGGATGGGCCACGCCAGGGAGAGAGGCGTGGCCTCACGATATACGCGGAGCGCGCAGCCCTGAGCAGTTTAGTGCTGCAGTTTGAGTACTTTGAATAAAGACTCTTTTATGAACCGCGTTGTCTGCTTGCTCTTTGCGTAAGCATTAGCGTGCGCAGCATCGCGCTTTATATGGTGACCTTGACGTTGGATCTGCCGTAGCGATCCTTCCGAACACGACGCCATTGCAATGGCCAACGACAAGGCAATGGCGATTAAACTTCCCGAATTTTGGGAGGCCCAGGCCGAAGTCTGGTTCGTTCAAGCCGAAGCCCAATTTCAGCTTCGGCGCCTCACCAACGACGACATGCGCTACTGCCACGTCGTCGCCTCCCTCGGGCCCGGCACGGCCGCTCGAGTTGTGTCCGTCCTTCGCCACCCACCAGACGGCCACAAGTACGAGGCACTCAAGCGGCTACTCCTAGCCACGTTCGGCCTCACGGACGACGCACGGGCCGACCGCCTCCTGGATCTCCCCGAGCTCGGCGACACGCGCCCGTCGGTCCGAATGGATTATATGCTGTCACTGTTGGGCGACGAAGCCCCTGGTTCTCTATTCCGGGCGCTTTTCCGTCGCCAACTTCCAGCGCAGGTTCGCCTCGCATTGGCCGGGACCGGGCTAACGGAACCCCGAGCATTGGCAGCCGAGGCGGACAGGTACTTCGCGGCTTCGGATACGCGGGCGAGAGTCGGCGCGGCCGTCACGGACCTCGAGGCTGATGCTGCTGATCCACAGCATCAGCTTCCACAGCATACGCAGCATGCTGATACGCCCCTCGTGACCGCCGCCACGCCCCGCCCACCGCCGCGGCGAAAACCGCCAACTCCACCGGCCTGGCGGAGCCAGCCACACTCCTCCAGCTCCACCACCTGGTGCTGGTTCCACGCCAAGTTTGGCCACGAGGCTCGGCAATGTCATCCGCCATGTTCCTTCAACAGGTCGGGATAGGTCCGGGCCGGCGCTCAATAGTGGCGATGAGCGCCGGCCGTTCGAGCAGCCTGCTGTTCATAACGGACACCTTATCCGGGCGCCGTTACCTGTGCGACACGGGAGCGCAGGTGAGTGTCATTCCCGCCGGCACGTCAGACAAGCACGCCGTGGGCGGGGGCCCCGCGCTGCTTGCCACGAACGGGACGCCCATCCGTACGTATGGAAAACGCTGCCTCTCTCTGCGTTTCGGAGGGCAGGTTTTCCGATGGACGTTCATCACCGCCGACGTGCCCATGGCACTGCTTGGCGCGGACTTCCTGTGCGCTAATGGGCTCCTGGTCGACGTAAAGCGCAGACGTCTTGTCCAGGCCGAGATGTTCAGCTCGCTCGCTTGTGCGCTGCCCAGCTCGTCGAGCAGCTCAACGAGCGGCTTGCCAAGCGGCTTGCCGAACGGTTCGGTTCCGGCCACGTTGGTCTGTACGCTTCCGGCAGCGGACGCATTCACCCGCCTCCTCGCCGGCTTCCCGGCCCTCACGCGGCCCACCTTCTCGGCGGGGGCCGTCAAGCACGGGGTGGCCCATCACATCCCCACCGTCGGGCCACCGGTCTACGCCCGGGCACGCCGCCTCGAGCCGACGAAGCTGGCGGTGGCAAAAGTGGGGTTCGCTACCCTGGAGCGACTCGGCATCGTTCGGCGCTCAGAGAGCGCTTGGGCGTCGCCGCTGCACATCGTGCCGAAGCCCGGCGGGGGATGGCGACCGTGCGGGGACTATCGCCGTCTCAATGACGCCACGACTCCCGACCGCTACCCTGTCCCCCACATTCAGGACTTTTCCGCCCGTTTGGCGGGCATGTCCTTCTTCTCGAAGGTGGACCTCATACGTGGCTACCATCAGGTCCCCGTCAGGCCGGAGGACGTCCCGAAGACGGCGGTCATCACGCCATTCGGACTCTTCGAGTTCCTGCGCATGCCCTTCGGTCTGAAGAATGCGGCTCAGGCGTTCCAGCGACTGATGGACAGCGTCCTGCGCGACTTGGATTTTGTCTACGTCTACCTGGACGATATCCTCGTCGCCAGCGCGTCCCGCGAAGAGCACCAACGCCACCTCCGCACGCTCTTCGAACGCCTGGGCCAGCATGGCCTGATTGTGAACCCCGCAAAGTGCCGGTTCGGCGCCGCCATAATCGATTTTCTGGGGCACCGTGTCACCAGGCACGGAGCCGTCCCCCTGCCGGCCAAGGTGGAGGCGGTGAAGGGGTTTCCGCGCCCCCGCACGATCAGAGGGCTGCAGGAGTTCCTGGGCATGGTGAACTTTTACCATCGGTTCCTGCCCCGTATCGCCCAGCTCCTGCGCCCCCTGCACGAAGCTCTCCGAGGTAAGCCGGGCAAAGGCGACGTTACCTGGACCGAGCAGATGGACACGGCGTTCACGGGCGCGAAGCTCGCCTTGGCTAACGCCACCATGCTCGCGCACCCGGCGCCCGATGCACCGATCGCCCTCACCACCGACGCCTCAGACTACGCGGTGGGCGCGGTGCACGAGCAATGGGTGCGTGGAGCTTGGCAACTGCTGGCGTTCTTTAGCCGGCAGCTTCGCCCGCCCGAACGCCGTTACAGTACCTTCGACCGCGAGTTGCTCGGGCTTCACTTGGCGGTCAGGCACTTCCGCCATCTGCTCGAGGGCCGTGCGTTCACGGCCTTCGTCGACCACAAGCCACTGATCTTCGCGATGGGCAAGGTCACCGAGCCGTGGTCGGCCCGGCAGCAGCGTCACCTCTCGGCCGTGTCCGAGTACACGACGGACATCCGGCACGTCGCGGGGAAGGACAACCCGGTGGCGGATTGCCTTTCCCGGGCCGTCGCCCACACAGTCCACCTCGGCATCGACTATGCCCGGATGGCAGCGGACCAGGCCGCTGACCCTGACGTCCAGGCCTTGCAGACCGCCGTCACGGGCCTCCGTGTCACCGAGGTGCCGTTCGACGGCGCAGGCGCGGCCCTCTTGTGCGACGTCTCCCTCGGGCGTCCTCGCCCCATCGTGCCCGCGGGCTGGCAGCGCCAGGTGTTTGACGCCATCCACGGCCTGTCCCACCCGGGCGCGAGGGCCTCCCAAAGGTTGATCGCCGACAAGTTCGTCTGGCATGGCCTCCGGAAGGCCGTCTGCGGCTGGGCCAGGACGTGCCTCGCGTGCCAGCGCGCCAAGGTGCACCGGCACACCCAGGCCCCGTTGGCCCCGTTCACGGTGCCGGAACGCCGGTTTGACCACGTCCACGTGGACCTGGTGGGACCTCTGCCCCCCTCGCGGGGTTTCACCCACGTCCTCACCATGGTGGACCGCACCACCCGGTGGCCGGAGGCCGTGCCCTTGGCGTCGACGACGGCGGCGGATGTCGCGCAGGCTTTCATCGCCACCTGGGTCGCCCGGTTCGGCGCCCCCTCAGACATCTCGTCCGACCGCGGCCCCCAGTTCACCTCGGAGCTCTGGGGGGCAGTCGCGCAGGGGCTCGGGGTCCGGCTGCACTGAACCACGGCCTACCACCCCCAGGCTAACGGCCTGTGTGAGCGATTTCACCGCTCATTGAAGGCCGCGCTCCGGGCCACCCTCCGCGACGGCGGCTGGGTCGACAGGCTCCCCTGGGTCCTGCTGGGCCTCCGGACGGCGCCCAAGGAGGACCTGCGCGCATCCGCAGCGGAGTTGGTCTTCGCGCAACCGCTGCGGGTGCCGGGCGAGTTCCTCCCCGACTCCACGGCACCATGGTCCGCGGCACAGCAGCGCTCCGCTCTGCAAGAGACCGCCCAGAGTTCGCCCCGGTGCCAACGGCATGCCACGGGCACCCACCGACGCACGTCGCCCCGGAGCTTCGCACGGCGGAGTACGTCTTTGTCCGCCACGATGCCCACCGGACACCACTGCGGCCCCGTACGACGGGCCTTTCCGGGTGCTGGAGACCGGGGCGAAGCACTTCACCCTGGACATCGGCGGTACTCCTGACTGCGTTTCTGTAGACCGCCTCAAGCCGGCCCACCTCGACGTGGACCATCCACCGCCAGTGGCCCGACCCCCGCGTCGGGGCCGCCCCCCTGCGGGCGGACCCCCGGCACCGCCCAGCCCCGCCGCCCCCCGGTCCTGCTGCCGGAGGCATCCCAGATGGCATCCCTGCATCCCAGACGCCGCCAGTCGCCAGGGGGCGCTTCGGCCGGGTCATCCATTTGCCCCGCAAACTGACCCTTCAGGTGCGCGGGGATTCTGGGGGGGCGCGTGTGGCGGACACGAAAGCACTGACGCGGTGACATCACCCCGCACACCAAGTGGGGATGGGCCACGCCAGGGAGAGAGGCGTGGCCTCACGATATACGCGGAGCGCGCAGCCCTGAGCAGTTTAGTGCTGCAGTTTGAGTACTTTGAATAAAGACTCTTTTATGAACCGCGTTGTCCGCTTGCTCTTTGCGTAAGCATTAGCGCGCGCAGCATCGCGCTTTATTATAATATTAAACAATCCCAGCTACACTGCTGTTAGACTTTTGGTCTTGTTTTTTCTATATTTGGAATAAAAAACACCCATCAAACATAATAATGTACTACAGATTCCCAAAAGTAGTCCTTCGTTATTTCTCTGTTAATTAAGAAATGTTTAGCAGCCAGAGAGACATGTTACCATATCCATACCTGGGACCATGCAGAGTACTGCCAAGCAGCATGGCGGCAGTCACCATCGCAGGCTTCCCGATTACTTGGCCTTGTCAAATGCTGGCATACTTCATCCTTCATGACAGCTCGGTTACGTTGGTCTTGGTCATAGCGTATGCATAGCACCTTCAGAACACGTTGGCCAGGACCACAGCGGGATGAGCATTCACCACGCTCACCGACCTCCCAGCTGCAGCAGACATGTTTGGTCATCATACAGTGAAAGTTGACGTGTTAGTGTAACGATTGTGATGACCATCTACAAAATACCTCTGTTGGTCTACCAACATAATACGTGTAATTTGAATGCATTTCACGACATCAGAACATTAAGTAACACAACACTAAAAATAAAATAAACCACCAAACAACCAATTTCATACATTCACTGTACCATTTTACATATAGATTCACATCCAAGGGCATACATTTTGGGACAGGTCAGCTGCTACTTGAAATGGTACCCTTATATCTAACAGGTCATTGGAAATACCACCTATAGCCATTGTTACCCTCGCCTGAGGAGAGGGTATTGCATTTGAGTCTGTTTGTCTGTCTGTCTGTTTGTTTGTCCGCACAGAATAAATGTGATTTTCTCTGCAACCATTGGTCCGATCGACAAGAAATTTTCACCATAGGTGCAACTCTACCTGTAGAATTTTTTAATTATAATTATGACGTCATAGGTCACGTGGTTCGGCCGCCATCTTGGAAAAACCGAAAAGTTTGCACCTCCATATCTCCAAAAGCGCTGCATAGAAAAAATTGAGACATGGCTCATTGTAAAGAACTCTCCATGGGGAATAAAATATGTTAATGAGACATCTATATATATATATAGGTGCCTCCATTATGACGTCATAATTCGACAAGTACAAAACTTCATCCGATCAAGATGAAATTTCTTGAGCATCATCTCGGAATAAATTGGTGGAGTAAAAAAAAAATGATGACGTCATCGGTCACATGGTTCAGCCGCCATATTTGTTTTAACACAAAAGCCTTAAAAACCACTGAAAATACATCCTGGCGAGGGTTTGCAATCTCTGATTGCTCTTTTTCTTGTTTACTATGTGTTCACCAAGTATGCCTGTCCAGAGATTATGTCTTGATGTCATGCATTATGTAATATATGCAGGCTATATCTAGGTTCATGGAAGAGTTGAATGACAGAGGGTGGAAGGTTAACAGAGTGCTAAAGGAATGAAGCAGAACAAAGGAACGAGTGATAAACGATAGCACCTTTAGCAGCTAAAAGGTTGATAAAGTGGTGATGTGTCAGGGCACATGAATTGGTTTAGCAAGAGCAGACATGCCAATCAGGATTGAGAGATCGTGTAAAATGGTGCAAAAACATTATATGTGGAAATATGCAACAAAGTAAGAACAATAACTAGAGAGTTCATAGAACATGTTAACCCGCAAAGTGTTTAAGTCGATACTGTAGAAGCCCAACATTCGCAGCAATGCGTTCCTGAAAAATGCAGAGAATGTCGAATCTACGAATGTTGAATCCGCAAATGTCGGGGCATTGTTTCAATGGGGAAAAAGGGGATAGATTCCCGGCGGTTCGTGATACATAATATCCAGTATCACCTCAGCCAGGAACTTGACGGCCAGGTTGGACCTCTCCACCCCTTCCTCCTTTTCACTGCCCTAATCCTCCTCAGAAACCTTAATTATGGCCTCCAACTCCTCCTCAGTCAGCTCCTCACAATGGGAGGTGATGAGCTCCTCTATTCCTCAGGCCGCATGTTTTCGAAGCCTTCCTCTCCCACGTCCTGTATCAACCCGGCAATTGGCTGCCTCTCTTCCGTGGTGTCGGGAAAACTTCTGAAGTCGTCGACTACCTGTGGCCATAGATTGTGCCAGCAAGTATGCATAGCACCTCCAGAACACGTTGGCCAGGACCACAGCGGGATGAGCATTCACCACGCTCACCGACCTCCCAGCTGCAGCAGACATGTTTGGTCATCATACAGTGAAAGTTCAAGTGTTAGTGTAACGATTGTGATGACCATCTACAAAATACCTTCTGCTGGTCTACCAACATAATATATGTATATATATATATATATATATATATATATATATATATATATATATATATATATATATATATATATATATATATATATATATATATATATATATATATACATATATACAGTTCATATTTAGATAGCCCCCAATCCTTGGTTTAACGGGAAACAGGGTACCGGTATATGCGTCGCTAGGGGCTATAGCGAGGTTCTTCTTCCTCTTCCCAATCCTTATCCACAACCACCACCACCACCTTTCATAACCCACATTCACAGCACTAGGCTGGTTACCATTGCATAAATAGACAGTTTTAGGAGTTGCGGATGACGAGAAGATGAGGCCATTTCGTAGGTGTTCAAAGCTCCTTTATTCGAACAGAAAGCCCTCACGAACGGAACTCGTACAGCATTTTATAGCGCCAAAACCCACTTCGGAGGGCGTGGCTTCAACAACCGTGCGCGCATGTCACGCCCACACAATCAGAAGCCCGTGCCAGTGGATTATGTCCCAATAAGGTAACGCGTGACTTCAACAACCGCGCGCACGTCACGTCCACACAATCAAAAGCCCGTGCCCGTGGATTATGTTCCAATAAGGTAACCGCCACATGCGCCCCCCCAGAATGCACTCGCACGGGCCGAAATGACTGATGACCCGAGCAGGGGCTGCGAGCGGCCTGGCGGTGGGTGGGCCAACCGGGGACTTACCCGACGGGGGATGGCCGCGCCGTGGGGTTGAGCCAACCGAGGGGCTGGTCAAGGCCTCGGGGAGGCTGCTGAGGTTCCTCGCGGGCCTCCCGAGGTTGCAGAGTAGGAGTAGTAGTTGTGCGAGTTGCAGCTTTCTACACGCGAGCTGTAGCTGTAGTTGTAGAGTTTTCGTGAGTTGTAGTTGTAGTATGTAGTTGCGCGAAGGTGACGAGCTGTGCTCGTTGGAGAAGGATCACCGCTCTGGTCGCAGAGGAGGAGCTTGGCCTTAGTGCGCGCGAAAGCTACGAGCAGCAGCACACGTTGGAGAAGGCTCACCACTCTGGTCGCAGAGGAGGTGCTTGGCCGTAGTGCGCGCGAAAGCTACGAGCAGCAGCGCACATTGGAGAAGGCTCACCACTCTGGTCGCAGAGGAGGTGCTTGGCCGTAGTGCGCGCGAAGGCTACGGGCAGCAGTACTCGGCCTGTGTGCACGAAGTTACGAGCAGCAGTACCGTTGTGTCCCTTCAGAGGATCCTGGAGAAAGTGCACCCCTCTGGTCGCAGAGGAGGTGCCGCGCGCAGTGCGCGCGGTTACGAGCAGCAGTGCCACCCACTCCCATCGGAGGATCCTGAAGAAGGCGCACCCCTCTGGTTGCAGAGGAGGTGCCGCGCGCAGTGCGTGCGAAGTTACGAGCAGCAGTGCCACCCACGTCCCATCGGAGGATCCTGGAGAAGGCGCACCCCTCTGGTCGCAGAGCAGGTGCCGCGCGCAGTCCGCGCGAAGTTACGAGCAGCAGTGCCACCCGCATCCCATCGGAGGATCCTGGAGCAGGCTCACCACTCTGGTCGCAGAGTAGGAGCCGAGCGCAGTGTGCGACCCAAACGGCCGCCCGTCGTTCCCAAAACTCCGGCAGGTCGATCGAAACTGCGTTTGCCGTGTTCGTTTGAAGCCCCCGAATCCATTCGGGAGCAGCCGGGGTCACCAGTGTAGGTGTCGCCATGCTCGTTGGGAGCCCCCGAAAACGTTCGCAAAACTCCGGCAGTTCGATCGAAACTGCGCTTGCCATGTTCGGTTGCAGCCCCCGAATCCGTTCGGGAGCAGCTGGGGTCACCAGTTTAGGAGTTGCGGATGATGAGAAGACGAGGCCATTTTGTAGGTGTTCAAAGCTCCTTTATTCGAACAGAAAGCCCTCGCAAACGGAACTCATACAGCTTTTTATAGTGCCAAAAATCCACTTCGGAGGGCGTGGCTTCAACAACCATGCGCACGTCACGCCCACACAATCAGAAGCCCGTGCCCGTTGATTATGTCCCAATAAGGTAACGCGTGGCTTCAACAACTGCGCACACGTTACGCCCACACAATCAAAAGCCCGTGCCCGTGGATTATGTTCCAATAAGGTAACCGCCACACAGTATTTAATGTGGTTTCTTTTCTTTCCAGACATAGTTAGACACAGATTCAATTTGGTTCTTTTGTTTATCCAGACACATTTATGATGTTAGCAATTCTCAAACACCACGACCACGGACATTAATAATATCATTAGTTCCCCCATTGAGCCCGTATTTTACACCTAGCACTCACCGCATTGATTAAACACCAACACCTCACACAAACCACATAACCACAAGGGACAAGGAGCAGGAACCTTCTCCGTTTGAATTCGCTGTGGCGGGAATACCCGTTGAGGCTGGTGAGGCAGATGAGCGGCAGCGGGTCTGCTGGTACCATGCCGCCAGTGTCGACAAGAGAGCAGGGAGGAGTGTCTGGAGTCGCATCAATGAAGATGCTCTGTGCGGGACCAAGCTCCGCCCACTTAAGCAAGTACGTATTGTTACATATTTATGTGAATGTATGTGAATTACCATTCAGGTCTTTGCTTATCCATGTGTAGTAGATTAAGGGTTGTTGTGGTTGGAGGGTCAGGAGCCCTTCTGAAAAAGAAACCGGAAACGGAAGAGGAAAGACACGAGGAAGAAAAGCGACGAGTATTCTTCTTCCTCGCCCCGCTCCGACGAAAGGTGGGATTGATATTGAGCCGTGTGGAAAAGCGGCGTTCCCGAGCCCGTCTGGCGAGAGGAGTTACCGGGACGGATACCTGCCCGGTGGACGTCAAACTGTCGTGTGGCCGTGCACCGACCCAGCGTTTGGCACCGTTCGCGACACCGTCTAAAAAGACGCGTACGGGTCGCACGTTGGGGCCTAGCATGCCTTGCAAGCGGCGTGGGGCTTTTGGCTTGCTTTCCCGTACCCGCTTCGCGTGGCCACGAGGGGCTGCAGCCGTGGTGCCTGGTACGATACCTGCCCGGTGGAAACACGTCCACCCGGGGTTCGTTCAACCGCCCGAGTGCGGCGACGCCGACCATCATCTTGGTCAGGAGGGGCCCAGAGACATTGTGCGGGACCGAGACCAAAAGGGGGTCGTGAGTACCAACGGGGACACACATATATAAGATGGCCATCTTAATCATATAGGGAATTGATTGTGGATTGGGAATTGTTGATGGTTGTTTGTTGTTGATTGCTCGGGGAATATATCCGTGATTGTATCATTGAAATTGTATGATATCCTTACCCTGGAAATATATCATTGAACATCAGTTTCTCTTGGGTGGAATTCATAGGGATTGCGTTGCGAAAGCGCATATATAATACTACTTTCTGGCGAAGGTCCTCTCACGGTCCGGGGGTCACCGAGACCAGGTAGTCACCGAGGGGACCACGTAACAGAATTGGGGGCTCGTCCAAATTACGATTTGCGGAGTCGCAATTGGGTCTACGTCCGGGATCTAAAATTGTATAAAATAATAAAATAATATTTTTATTAATTAAAATTTATTAATTAAGTATTAATTGGAAATTTTTTGGGGAAATTGGGGTAAAGTCTTGGGTGAAGGTTAACAGGTGTTAACGATAGTCACCATGGCGTTTGTGGCACAGAACTTTGCGGTAACACCGAGTGAGGCACAGTTCCGAGCGTTACTAAAGTCGGACCTCTTGAAATTGGCCAAACATTTTAACTTGGAGGTCCGAACTAATTTGAGGAAGGCAGAGTTGCAGGCCACGGTGATACAATCTATGGTGGGATTAGGAACATGGGACGAGTTAGCCTGGGAGTGGCTACCCGAAGAACCAGAAGATGTTGAGCTCCGGAAACTGGAGTTGCAATTACGGAGCCAGGAACGGATTAAAGAAGAAGAAAGGAAAGCAGAAAAGGAAAGAGCAGAAGAAGAAAGGAAAGCAGAAAAGGAAAGAGCAGAAGAAGAAAGGAAAGCAGAAAAGGAAAGATCAGAAGAGGAAAGGAAAGCAGAAGAGAGGAGAGAAGAGAAACAAGCAGAGGAAAGGAGAGTGGAACGAGAACTCCAGGAAAGGTTAAAAGAAGAAGAAAGGAAAGCAGAAGCGAGGAGAGAAGAGAAACAAGCAGAGGAAAGGAGAGTGGAACGAGAACTCCAGGAAAGGTTAAAAGAAGAGGAAAGGAAAGCAGAAAAGGAAAGAGCAGAAGAAGAAAGGAAAGCAGAAGAGAGGAGAGAAGAGAAACAAGCAGAGGAGAGGAGAGCTGCAAGGGAACTCGAAGCAGAGGAGAGAAAAGCAGAAAGGGAATTAAAGGAACGTGACATGGAGCTTCGGCAGGAAATTAAATTCAAGGAGCTGGAGTTAATGAGAGAACGGGGAGAGGCACCACCCTTGCTGACGGGGTCGACACCTAACCAGAAAACCTGGGATGTGGGCAGACATGTGAGGCTGGTTCCACCGTTCAGTGAAAAGGAAGTCGCGAAATTTTTTCCACACTTTGAGAAAGTGGCTCGACAATTAAACTGGCCGGAGGAGGCCTGGACCATACTCGTGCAAAGTGTGCTGGTGGGAAAAGCTCAAGAGATTTATTCGGCACTACCAATGGACCAATGTGCAGATTATGAGGTACTGAAGAAGCACATCCTCAAAGCCTATGAGTTGGTTCCGGAAGCTTACAGGCAAAAATTCAGGAATGCCAGGAAGAGGGAGAGTGAGACCCATGTGGAATTTTCCAGAGTGAAAGAAAACATGTTTGATCGGTGGTGTGAGTCAAAAGGAGTCGGGAAAGACTTCGAAACATTGCGTGACTTGATCCTGGTGGAGGAATTTCAGCAGTGTGTCCACGAGGACATCAAAGTGTACCTGCAGGAAAAGAAAGTACCAAAGTTGTGGGACGCAGCCACCATGGCAGATGATTATGCCTTAACCCACCGAATAGGGGTTCACGAACCTAACTCCTCGACTAGATCTCCGCAGGGGAGGTGGGGAACAGCAGGTGCGGAGAACGACCATACATGGCGGCGGCCTCGAGAGGATTATGGGGACAACGCGGATACCCCACCTGTTCGAAATCAGAGGGATGCGGGCCCAAGACAAACTTATAGTTCGGGGGGCCCGAGGCAGACCACGGGTTTTTCCTCCGGGCCTACTTGCGCTTTTTGCAAGAAACCTGGACACTTGATGTCCAGTTGTTACCGCATGAAAAGGGAAGACCCAGAGCAGAGTCCGACTATTACGACTCCAAATGCAATGGCCATTGTGAGAAATCGCCATCAAAAGGATTACCAACCATTTATTTCAGAGGGGTTTGTGTCACGGGATGGAGCCTCGACTAACCGGAAACCGGTTAGGATATTGAGGGACACAGGGGCACATCAATCTTTAATGCTTGAAGGCATTTTGCCATGGTCCGAGGAGACGGCAACGGGGGATAGTGTTCGTTTACAGGGGATCGGGGGCGGTGTTAGTGCTCCACTTCATGTCATCCATTTGGAGTCCGATTTGGTGTCAGGACCGGTCACCGTCGGTTTACAAGCCACGCTTCCTGTAGAGGGTGTATCTGTGGTTATCGGGAATGATTTGGCCGGGGGTCAAGTTTATGGTAACCTGAGGGTTGGTAAAGAGCCCAGCAGGGAAAATAACACCACACCAGCTCGGGATGGCGACAAAAGTGCCAAGTCATTTGTAGGGGGACTGAACTTCAAAACAGAGGAAGAAGTTCTGACCTCTGACTTCAACAGATATGGGCCGCTGGTGGAAGTGCGGTTGGTAAGAGACTGGGAAACGCAACAGTCAAGAGGGTTCGGCTTTGTCACGTTTGCCAGCACAAAAGACGCCAGAGAGGCAGAGAAGAATTGGAATGGCAAGGATTTGGAGGGTCGGACCATAACAGTAGGGAAGGCATTTCGTAGGCGTCGAGAGGTCTACAGGAGAGGACAACTGGGCGGTAGTTTTGGTGGTGGCCGCAATCAATATTATTATGGAGGCTCCCTGAGTTACGGCAGCTCCCGAAGGAAGGATTGGCAAAGTAGTGGCCGAGAAGGAGACCGCTATTCATGGGACTACAGGGACAAGTGGTCCCACCATAATTATTAGGGAAGTTCTGAGAAGTTGAAGCACTGAATGCGGCGGAGCCGCCGAGCCAAGATTCCTACACGGATTAACCGTGAACGCCGTTCCTAAAGGCGTCCATGTAGTGAACTTTCATGCACGGACTAACCGTGAACTCCACGTTCCTCAAGGCGCCCATGTAGAGAACTTTCCTGCACGGACTAACCGTGAACTCCACGTTCCTAAAGGCATCCATGTAGTGAATACTCGGCTTGGCCTCCCGGAAAAAGTGCTATCGAGTTGCTTAACTTTGGATCTTTGATCAACCCCTTAACCTTCATTCACAAGAAACTGACGGTCAAAGTCAGAGGGTCATGAGATGGAGTTTGATTTGGCAGGGACAATGTCGTTGCTGGTGCTTAGTCCAGAGTGAGTAATCTGGAGGGGTTGTGGTGAAATTTGGGTTGCTTTATTTTTAAGTGATAACTGTACCCGGGGGGAACTGATAAGGTGGGGGGGTTGAGTTATCTGGTTTGTTTCTCCAAATTGGCCAGCAAAGAAAGTTTTCGCTGGGTTCAAACTTTCTTTCTTGAAGGGGGGGGAGTGTTACATATTTATGTGAATGTATGTGAATTACCATTCAGGTCTTTGCTTATCCATGTGTAGTAGATTAAGGGTTGTTGTGGTTGGAGGGTCAGGAGCCCTTCTGAAAAAGAAACCGGAAACGGAAGAGGAAAGACACGAGGAAGAAAAGCGACGAGTATTCTTCTTCCTCGCCCCGCTCCGACGAAAGGTGGGATTGATATTGAGCCGTGTGGAAAAGCGGCGTTCCCGAGCCCGTCTGGCGAGAGGAGTTACCGGGACGGATACCTGCCCGGTGGACGTCAAACTGTCCTGTGGCCGTGCACCGACCCAGCGTTTGGCACCGTTCGCGACACCGTCTAAAAAGACGCGTACGGGTCGCACGTTGGGGCCTAGCACGCCTTGCAAGCGGCGTGGGGCTTTTGGCTTGCTTTCCCGTACCCGCTTCGCGTGGCCACGAGGGGCTGCAGCCGTGGTGCCTGGTACGATACCTGCCCGGTGGAAACACGTCCACCCGGGGTTCGTTCAACCGCCCGAGTGCGGCGACGCCGACCATCATCTTGGTCAGGAGGGGCCCAGAGACATTGTGCGGGACCGAGACCAAAAGGGGGTCGTGAGTACCAACGGGGACACACATATATAAGATGGCCATCTTAATCATATAGGGAATTGATTGTGGATTGGGAATTGTTGATGGTTGTTTGTTGTTGATTGCTCGGGGAATATATCCGTGATTGTATCATTGAAATTGTATGATATCCTTACCCTGGAAATATATCATTGAACATCAGTTTCTCTTGGGTGGAATTCATAGGGATTGCGTTGCGAAAGCGCATATATAATACTACTTTCTGGCGAAGGTCCTCTCACGGTCCGGGGGTCACCGAGACCAGGTAGTCACCGAGGGGACCACGTAACAGTATGTATATAAGGCGGAATGCAAGTGTTGTTCACTACCTTTGGACCGAGCCAGAGATCTGCTGTGGAGGAGAAAGCACCTGTTTGTCACTGAAGGAAAGATCCATGTTGCACTGGGAAAAGACATGTTGAGCTGAGGGAAAGAGCTTGTGTTGCATTGGGCGTGACGCACCGTCCAAGTGGCGGAAGGCGGGCAGGCGAGGCAGAGATCTGTGGTGGAGGACGAGGCTGCACGACTGACGAATTCGCACCACAATACCACAATGACCTTCCCTCCCCTCCCCTTTACCCAAACTGTATCAGGACAGGTACACGTCCATCAATGGTGCCTGTCGTGAAGCCTGGGTGAGCACTTATGCCCCAAACTCGATTCTCCCTCTCCTCTCTTCTTCCTCACTACCATTCTCTGAGTATGATTCTGATTCTCTGAGTGTGATTCTGATTCCATGAGTGTGATTCTGATTCTCTGAGTGTGATTCTGATTCTCTGAGTGTGATTCTGATTCTCTGAGTGTGATTCTGATTCTCTGAGTGTGATTCTGATTCTCTGAGTGTGATTCTGATTCTCTGAGTGTGATTCTGATTCTCTGAGTGTGATTCTGGTGGGTCCATGCGATCTGTGTTCATAAATCAAGTAAAACTGGAGAAGGGATTTAAGTATTAAGGGTGATTAAGCTTTTTGGGGGCGATTGGGTTTATAAATTGTTTCCTTCGATCATTGTAATGAAACAGAAAACCAAATACTGCATTGGAGTCATCAGAAGGAACCGCCCCCCCCCCCCCAAAAAGAGCAAATTAGCACTAATAGGTTGGAGAACTGAAATTATATTCTGATTGGTTACTCCCAGCCGCATCCAGGCGATTCCATATAATGAGTGGATGCCAGAGATAATGTGTCGTGTGGCAGACGGTGCTTATCGCTCCCATTAAGGTACAGCGATAGCTGGATGGGATAACTTAATGGTGGTTCACCACTGATGGTATGGAGTCACATAATAACTGATATATATATATATATATATATATATATATATATATATATATATATATATATATATATATATATATATATATATATATATATATATATATATATATATATAAATACTCGAATATATAAATAATATATGTACCAATATATTTCCAATATTTCCAGGGAGACAGAACATAACATTTGTGGCATCACAGAGTAATCCGAAATGACTACTTTGCCTTTTTGAAGCAGATCTCTCGGAGGACCAAGCGACCATGACCAAGGAGCCGGAAACGGAAGGTTGTTGTTATTAAAAGTTTTTACATTGCCCATAACATAGTTATTATCCAATCCAATACAAACACAAAGACAAAGACACACACACACACACACACACACACACACACACACACACACACACACACAGAAAAATCAACATACCGTACTTTGCAGTCAGTGTTGCAGGGCTGGGATGAAGGGACAGGCCTTCGCAGATGACTGCAGTGGTTGCTGGACACAATTGTGTGGTCACTTTCACGCACACACAGGAGACGACGTGTTTGCTCTCCTGCAGTACAAACACAGTTTGGAGCACATGAGCATTGTTTTCCAGCACCTATTTTCAAAAACAGCTGTGAGAACCTTACATTTCAGTTTAACATAATGGAATGCCTCTGTGATAATTCACATCGACTTGAATACTCACATTTTCTTTTTTTTTTTTAAATTAACGTACAGGTAGTGGGCAAAAGAATAGAAACACCTGGGTAAATGAGGGACATGAAGCAACGGTTTCCACACAGGTGTGGCCCATGTATTAATTAAGCAAATAGCATCCCAGCATGCTTAGGATCAAGTATAAAATGCTGCAGACATGACTGCCTATAATTATGGCTAGCATGACTGCAAGAGACCCCCCTCCGCCCAATTCCCCCATCCACAGGGCACATGTGGTCACCCAATGGTTTGATGAGCATGACCTGATGTTATCCATATGTCATGGCCTTCTCAGCCACCAGATCTGAACCCGAGCATTTATCGGATATTCTAGAATGACGCCTGAGACAGCCTTTTCCACTTCCATCAAGCAGGTGAGAGTAGATCGACTTCCTCATGGAAGAATGGTGCCACATCCCTCCTACAGAATTCCAAACGCTGGTGGATTATATGCCACGGCACATACAGGCCGTACTAGCCGCACGGTGGTAGCGCAAAGTTCTATTAAGTGACTCTACATTGGCGTTTCCATTTTTTGTCCACTGTACCTGCATGTGTCTTTTATGGAAAGATTCTGAACCCAATTTGTTGTAAAAGGGTTTGCACAATATGCAGATAAAATTGTGGAATTTGTACGACCCCCACCCCCAATTTTCCTCACATTCCCTTTACATCCAATGCCCTCCATCCCCTTTTTTCTCAACATCCTTTCTCTTTGCTCTCTTCATTTTTGGACATCGTAAGCTGGCTGCCCCATCTGCGAGCATTTGCTATTAAATGCTAAAGTTCCCACGGTTCATTAAAAAGAGTAGGCCATTGTGTGCCAGCAAAATGGCAAATTTCTATATTCCTACCCCGATCTACAGTAGGAAATGCATCAGTGGCATTCCCATACACCTGGAAATGATGCAAATATGGCAGCCAAGTGCTGCATATGCATTATGCATGAATGAACCCCTCTTCAATCCTCCTCCATTCTCTATTTTCTTCCAGATCTTCCTCCTTGCCAACCCTACCACGTGTGTGTGTGTGTGTGTGTGTGTGTGTGTGTGTGTGTGTGTGTGTGTGTGTGTGTGTGTGTGTGAGTGTGTGTGTGTGTGCGTGTGAGTGTAATTAGAATTTCCTTTATCCTTATTTCAAAGTTTTTCTCCCACTAAAACATTTTATCCTGTATCTTACTGTTGCATAAACATTCTCTCTAGATATAATGGGATAAACTCAGAAACGTTAAGACATGGGTGGCTCTTAAATTAACAGCATTGAGTGTCATTTGCCATCTACCTTGGCAGACTTTGGTGCAGTCAGTCCACTCCCCATTAGCATCCCACATGTAGCGTTCCACCTTGTTTGCTGCGGGAATGCTAAATGAGTAGCGGATGTCAGGGCCAAAAAGTTTTCCCACAGCCAGCACCTGTTCAGCATAACAACAACAAAAAACTTATACTCCTTTGAAATGGACTCCTTCCAGGACATAATGCTTGTGGGAAAGCAAATATATACTTCGTTGTACAATACGACAGAGCCAAGAGCACAAGTAAAGAAGTAGAGCAAAGTCGATGGCGCACGATCATAAATACCCACACTTCTCACCTAAAACAAAGTTGAAAGATGACAGAAAGTTCAACCAGAAAGAATGACAGCAAAATGACAGAAAGAATGACAGAAAGAATGACAGAAAGAATGACCCATATATAAAATTTAGAGATAAAACAATGTTCAGTTTTGATTCCTCACTGTGACCCGAAGTCCCCACCTCTCTCTCCGCCTGGGGCATGAACCGGGGGCATGAACTGTTAATTCTCTCCAGCTGGGGCATGAACTGGGGGTAAAATCCAAATTTTTTTTTTACCATTTCATGCACCCCCCCCCCCCCCATTGTTGATTGCGTATACAAAGTTTTAATAAAAAATGCTTTAAAATGTGCCCGTAATTGAATTTTATGTTATTTGGCCTTTTGACCCTACCCCGGGGCACAGAGGGTGGGGAAAAGAAAAAATGATACTGCTCTCACACCTTCTTACCATGTGGTGATCATAACTTTCAAGTTTGGTGAATTTCTGCCCAACCGTTTAGGAGGAGGTAGCGTGACGGACAGACAGAGACGATGACAATATTCCCCCGTTTTTTAAAGTGTGGGGATAAATAAAAGAGAGGTTTGAGCACCATCAGAAAAATGTCCTCGTCGATTCTCTCTGTGCAGTTGATTCTCTCCACCGCATTGTCTGAGCCACTGTACTCCAACACAGCCCCACGCACCTTCACTTCCCGTTTGTAAACACTAACGACAAACTCGCCATTCAGCACAAACTCTCCTTGGCTCTTCTTTAGAGCTGTAGGGTTTGGGCAAATGGAAGAGCATGATGTCCAGTCAAGCAAAGTGAAATGGTTGATAAACATTGCTCTTTTGTTGTTGTCAATCCTTTTATATATCTACATATATTTTTGTTGTTGTTGTTGTTGTTGTATACAAGATCGAGGCTCGTGTAAGAGCTAAAATGGATCTTCTGGATTTTATTTCTAAAATAAAATGGATTTTCTGCAATGTCTAAGGATCACGGAGGATGTTTACACATATGCGATTACAATAGGGCATGATGATGATCATAGGGCATTGATGTTTATAACATGCCAGATAGAAAAAATCCAATTAGCCTTTGTAATTTTAGTTAATATTTGCATCGTGTTTCAGATTGTGAACAATGGTTCAAGTAAGCGCATTATCATTGAAGAAAGTAATGTTTAGAAATCACAGGAAAATAGTATGGTATACCTAATGCGAATTCTGGATGCTTTTGCCATTCTTCCATAATAGTCAAATGTTTCCAAGGAATATTTCACAAAAAGTCAATAAAATAAATATATTAGGGAAATTTATACGTGTTGTCTGCATTATCACATGAGGATCAGACATGGTGCAAATATTAGTCATGTTTCTTGAAACAGCTTCAAAAGCCATAGTGGCTTAATGACAAATTCCATACATTATCATAAATAGCAGGTTAAACTAGAAAGCATCTGAAAATGAAAAGCCCGTCCGCGCGTCCGTTTGTATTCAGATGTCTTCTTCTTCTTTCGTATGCTCAGAATAACGAAAACGGTAAAAAAAAACAAAAAAAATGAACATTGACAATTTTATGCAGCCTTGACCTTTTGATCTAAAAAAAAAACCCCAATCGACTCCTACCTTTTGATTAGTGAACCAATTCAGTGACCCAATATGCAAATTCTTTACATTTCAGGTCAATCGGGTGAAAATTGGTGATTTTACGCAACCTTGACCTTTGACCTTTTGATTTATAAAGAGCAATCGACTTATAACTTTTGATTGGTGAATCAATTCAGTGACCCACTACGCAAATTATTAAAATTTCAGGTCAATCGGATGAAAATTGATGATTTTAGGTGACGCTGACCTTTAACCTTTTGATAAAATTATTAATTTGCCTTCTCCATATTATCATAATAAAGCCTTGGTGAAAATTTGATGAGCATAGCACAAATGGTTAAAAAAACGTTATGGTCTGGACAGGCACACAGACAGACAGATACAGACAGTCAGAAGTGATTACAATACCCCGTCTCTTGCTGCTCAGGGGGCGCGAGTTAATAAACAGAGGTAGGAGGAGGAAGAAGAAGAAAAACTTTTTTAAATGGAGGAAAAACTCAAAAAACAATATTGTAAAGACATTGGATGAGGGGAGCTGCACATAATATGATGTGAAGTACTGTATTGTAGCGGTTACCGCTGGGTATACACAATCGCCTTGCACCTACCGAGGACGCGGCCAGGGAGCGATCACCATGCCCGGACTCGCCGTTCCCAGGCTCGCCCGGGCACGCCCGCTCTCGCCTTTCCAGGGCTCGCCCAGGACGCCCGGGCATGTCCAGACTCGCCTTTCCAGGACTCGCCCAGGACGCCCAGCCTCGCCTTTCCAGGGCTCACCTAGGACGCCCGGGCATGCCCGCTCTCGCCTTTCCAGGGCTCGCCCAGGACGCCCGGGACGCCCGGTCTCGCCTTTCCCGGGCAAACGCTCCGGCATGATGTGTATATATATTGCTGCCCGATAAATGGGCTTTCCAGAGTGTGCCGGGTTCTGTACGAATAAACATGCTTTGAACTCAACCAAATGGCCTCGTTCTCTCGCCGTCCACGACTCCTAAACTGGTGACCTCGACTACCCCCGAACGGATTCGGGGGCTGCACGACTCCTAAACTGGTGACCCCTTAAACTGGTGACCTCGACTACCCCTGAACGGATTCGGGGCTGCAAACGAACACGGCGGTTTCGATCGCGCTGCCGGAGTTTTGGAACCGACGAGCGGCCATGTGGTTCGCGCACCGCGCTCGGCTCCTCCTCTACGACCGGAGGGGCGACCCCGCTCGAGGACCCTCCGAAGGAACGCAGTTACGCGATGTGGGTGGCACTGCTGCTCATCTCTTGCGCGCGCTCTGACGTTCGCGGCACGGCTGCTTCGTTACCTTCGCGCGCACTGCTGTTCGTCACCTTCGCCCAACTTCACTCTACAGCTACAGCCGCAACTACTTCTCCGATCCTGCATCCTCGGGAGGCCCGCGAGGAACCTCGGCAGCCTCCCCCGAGGCCTTGACCAGCCCCTCGGTTGGCTCAACCGCTTTTCGCGTGCACCGACGCCGAGCACTGCTCGAGCCTCTCGGCACTGCACCCGCGAACTGCAACCTCGGGAGGCCCGCGAGGAACCTCGGCAGCCTCCCCCGAGGACTTGACCAGCCCCTCGGTCGGCTCAACCCCGGTCCTACGTCCCCCCAGCGCTTCGCACAGCTGAGTACGTCGCGGCAAGGCCGCCCCCCGTCCACAGTTCCCCCCGCTCGACCACCCACCACCACACCGGACCCCCCCCCCACGACCCTCCAGGGGTCGCTTCGGCGGGGTCATCAGGACCCCCCTTAAATTGACCCTGCCGGTGCAAGTCGATTCTGGAGGGGCGTGTGTAGCGGTTACCGCTGGGTATACACAATCGCCTTGCACCTACCGAGGACGCGGCCAGGTAGCGATCACCATGCCCGGACTCGCCGTTCCCAGGCTCGCCCGAGCCGCCCGGGCACGCCCGGTCTCGCCTTTCCAGGGCTCGCCCAGGACGCCCGGGCATGTCCAGACTCGCCTTTCCAGGACTCGCCCAGGACGCCCGGGCACGCCCAGCCTCGCCTTTCCAGGGCTCGCCTAGGACGCCCGGGCATGCCCGCTCTCGCCTTTCCCAGGCAAACGCTCCGGCATGATGTGTATATATATTGCTACCCGATAAACGGGCTTTCCAGAGTGTGCCGGGTTCTGTACGAATAAACATGCTTTGAACTCAACCAAATGGCCTCGTTCTCTCGCCGTCCACGACTCCTAAACTGGTGACCTCGACTACCCCCGAATGGATTCGGGGGCTGCACGACTCCTAAACTGGCGACCCCTAAAGTATAACATTAAAAATAGAGGTGGATCACAGAAATATGTGGTGGTAAAGCAAAAGAGGCCTTATGGGTTATTTATCATTCTTACTTGTGTGTAACTCCCAACCCCAACATGTCCTCCTCCCTCGTCCTCCCAATGCCCCTACACCACCACCCGTACCACTCCTCATCCATTCCCTCAAAGTACACACCTAACAAATATATGGCTCTGAAAAAAGAAGTTGGAATGAAAAATGTTTCTAAAAGTTAAAATTTTAAACTTAGGGTTATAGTCCATGGGCCAGACCAGATATCGGTACCACCCGAGGTGGCAAAAGTTCCATGGTGCCAATTTATTTGTTACACCCATATAAGTAAAATAATATGTGATAGCAATTCCAAATGGGTAGCTTTTTCATTTTTCTTGCAGGAAAGCTGTTTTTGCATTAATCGCGATACCGCAACTCCGCGCTGTTGTTACTAGTATCATCTTCCAAATCATTTTTTTAGCTGAATAGACAATGTAACATGCTTAAATATCTTAGCAAATGGATGTTTGTAATAAAGACATGTATGTTATACTATATAATACATATTCTTGTATTTATTCATGTGTGGAAACTAACTTTTTCTTCAGTTTTAGTGTCTTAGTTAAGAACAAAATATATGTTGGATGCTGGCAGTGTCCAGTTTTCTTCCGTATTCCGTATACTTGGCCACTGGTGGATACTTCCTGGTAGGTGAGGCAAGAACAAGAGGCTCTGCAATAATTATGTCTATTTAGTTAAGCAGAAAATATATGACAGATATGTAAAGTGCTGATTTCCCCTCATCAGTGGTGATATACATTTGCAGCCTGGTTAGAATAAGTCCAGTCATGAATGCTTGATTTGCTTTCAGATATCAGTCCACTGGTTTCACCAGTCTAATTAAGTGTAATTAAATATAATTAAGGACTGGCAGACTACTAATTTGTGCAACATAGTAATGTGGATTGATAATTCTATGTTGCAGGTGAAAACTGACTGAACATGGTCTCTGACGGAGCAAGCAGCCTGCCACTAAAGCGGCCACGAGTGGAGTGCATCATCCACTGTTCCAATGACAATACAGACAAGCTGGTTTCACTACAAGACATTGACTCATGGAGAACATTGCTGAGGGCAGCCCAGATCAGAAAACATGCAGCAATTTTGAAACTAGCTACGAACCTTCCTGATGGACAGATTCCAACAATCCAGTACCACAGAAAATGTCGCAGTCTCTTCACCATGAAAAGACATCTTGATGGCATCCTCAAATGTGCCAGTGCCAGTGAACCTGCTCAAGACACAGGATCACAGAGAGCAGCTAGACAATGTGCAAGCACATCAAGGACTTATGAGGCAGAGTGCATTTTCTGCCAGAAAGACACCAAGTATGCTAAAGGACAGAAGACGAGAGAAATCCTCATACAATGTCGAGAACTGCGAGCTGACGCCACAATCAGGAATGTAGCCATGGAGAAAATGGACAGCAGAATCCTTGCCATAGTCAGCAGAGACCTGGTAGCTGCAGAAGGTCACTATCATAGGTCGTGCTATCGGTTCTATACCAAAAGAGAGGTTCGCAGTGGACAGGATGCAAGCCAAGATGATGATGCTGAAGCTCAGTATGGCGCTGCTGTGGATCAGGCCTACAATGAGCTGTTCCTGTTCATCAGAAGGGAGCTTTTTGGCAATCCTCAAGTGATGACAATGACTGATCTCTCTTCTAGACTGGTGGCTTCAATGAACTCTCTTGGTATTGCCCATGTAAGGGAATCAACCAAGAAACACATACGACGGAAACTGGAAAGCGAGTTTGCAGACTCCCTGCACATCTTCTCTGAGGGAAAAGGGAAACTCCTCCTGTTTCCAGACAACCTGTCCATATACGAACTTGCCAAACAATACCAATCGCTACAAGCAGAGCTGCATACTCAGAAAGGCCTCCATGCTGAAGATGTGGTCTCCAAAGCAGCCCTGAAAATGAGAGCCGACATCAAGAACCAAGATGCCCCTCAAGCCTGGCCACCGGAAGTCAAACCAGAAGCAGAGGACACTACCATTCCAGAGTCGGTCATGGTCTTCCTGTGCTATCTACTTACAGGTTCCAATGACCCTGATCATGCATCTCAAAGAGTCCAGCGGCTTCTGTGTTCACTCGGCTATGACATGGTATATGCTGTAACACGTGGACTGATAAAGCCCCCGAAGCACATCGTTCTGCCATTCGCTATCAAGTCACTGACCGGGAATGTAGAGTTGATACACATCCTCAACCGACTCGGCCATAGTGTGTCCTATTCTCAGATGGAAGAGATCGACACTGCTCTGTGTCTCCAAAAGCTCTCGCTATCAGGGAGTGATGTTGCCCTCCCAGGTAACATCCATCCTGGCATATTCACAACCTTAGCCTGGGATAATATCGACCGTCTGGAAGAGACCACCAGTGGAGAAGGAACATCTCACAGAGTGAATGGGATTGCCGTACAAGCAAAGCCAATCACCCCAGTGTCCACCAGAACCATGCTGACTGTAGGAAAAACAAAGCAGAGAAGTATTGATGCACCACCACCAATGCTACCAGCATACAACGCTGGACAACGAGTGGGACCACCACAGAGCAAAAGTGCAGATGCTGACACTGCAGCTGAGACTCAGCTCGCCAAAGAGAAGAATCTTGTCTGGGTCATGGCACGCATGTCGCAACAAGAAGAGCAATCAATCAGCAGCTGGACAGGCTTCAACATCCGGACTCGAGATGACGTGACAGTCATTCCAGACAATGTAGGCTACCTGCCTACCATTAATGCTCCAGCGACACAAATGTCGACTGTCAATGAAGTGCTAAACCAGTCACTGAACATCATGCACTCCTTGGACCTGACAAAGATTGTCTGTGTCTTTGACCAGGCACTGTATGCAAAGGCTGTGGAGATTATATGGAAACACCCTGACAAGTTCCAAAACACCATCATCACCAGGCTCGGAGTATTCCACACCATCTGCACACTGATGGGAATAATAGGGAAGCGATTTCAAGATGCTGGATTGCGAGATCTCTGCATCGAGTCTGGTGTGATCGCAGAAGGTTCCATTAATGGTGTTCCTGCAAATTGCCAAAATGCACATGCCTGACCAATGGACTGTCATGCACAGACATGTGCAAGCTACAAACCTGCAGTAACCAGAAACAACAGGAAGATGAAGAATCCTTCGAACTCGGAGACTCCGATGAAGACGAGCAGTTCGATGACTGACTATGATATCGCTAGTTTGGTACATTGACATACTCAGTATTATTCTGAAGAGCACAGGACGTGCTTTCCCTGGAAACACCCTCAGAATACATGTAGACATGTAGACATTTTGATAATGTGTTGTGTCATTTCATCTTTATGTGAAGCACTACCTGACCATACCGGGTACATAGCCTACAGTCTGTTAGTTCTGTTAGTATGTGATTTCCAACCATTTTGTATAACATTTGAGTACTAGTACTGTTTATAGCTATTGTGGCATACATGTACTTGAGATGGGCTCAGCAGATGAGCTCAGTACAGCCTCTGGACTTTCTTTCCCTTGATTCAGAAAACCGTTTGATTAATATGTGTTGTGACCTTTTCATGTTGTGACATGTTTATGTGACAATTTCCATAACAATCACGTACGTGTATTATAGTAGCTGTTGTATTCCAAAATTACACTATGTGAAGATTGTATGTTTAAAATAAGACATAAAGCGATAATTTTGGGATCTACGTTGTCTCAGTACTTTCTGATTAATATGCCCAATTAGTCCATGGGCCCGTACCCAAAATTTCACACATGGACTAAATCAATCCGAACCGTCGAACGCCTTTTCACAGGGTGCGGGTATAAAATAGCTGATAACTACCACTAAGCTACCAGTCCAGAATTGCTATCACATCAGCATGTATCCCACATACATGCACCTTTCCAAAAATCATTACTAGAACTTGCCACCTCGGGTGGTACCAATTAGTGAAATTTCGGGTCCGGGCCCATGGACTATTACTTCTAAAGGGATTTCGCGTGCATTTTAACCTGGTAGAAACACGCTACATCAGAGTGCACAGAGAATATGTCATAAATTAGATTACAACTTGAAACTCTCTGGCTCAGCCAAAGAATTCATCCCATAATCCACAGTTCTCTGGACACCTGTAGTTCATGGGCCTTGTGCTTGGGCTGATCTCTGGTATGTCTACAATCATTGAGCCTCGTATTCGTCATGCAGTGTTCCCATCACTAAACAGTGAAAGAGCAGCAGGGTTGCGATAAGGAAGTTCAACTGCATATTTTGGGCTCGGGCTGAATTGTAATCATTTATACCAAAAGTATAGTGCCATGAGTGCCATGAGTGCCATGAGTGACAGTGCTAATGCCATGAGTGACAGAGATGAATGGAAGAAACGTGTCATGGAATGCCGAGCAAGCTCGACGCAGTAAGTAAGTAAGTATACCAAAAGTTGCACTAACTCTTCTGAAAATCTGCCTCTGTGATTTTCAGTCCCATATCACAATGGCGATTCATGTGCATTGTGACTCTCAATGCATTCTTTCTCAGAAAATTTGGAAACACTGTATATTATTATACAGATTGGGGCTGGCAGGATGGCCTAAAAGAAGGCACACTCACTTCTGAGCTGTACCCACCCTGGGTTTGATTCTCGGCCCGGCTATCTCACTATTTCGTATGCTTACATCAATGTGTGCGCCATCTCTCGGATGGACGTTAAACCGTGCGTCCTGTCCACCAACCATAGTTAATGGATGTTAAAGATCCCATGGTGTACTACACAAAGAGTAGGAGCGATGATGTATTACCCAATGATGATTGCTTGTTAGTATGTAAGGTGAATTGCAACCCTAAGGAAGTTGGTGCAGATTGACCTCTTACAGGCAATGTGAAGATGTGAAACCGATGTGTTAATAAACAAAAGTACAGTACTACAAACTTATGTACATCATTAAAAAATCATCTACCATATAAAACACAATGTCAGTTTGCGTGTTTGTACAGATGTCTGACCCTTTCATAAGGGTAGGTTTTAAAGCCAATCTTTTAACACGAATGTGTGTTCACTACTGTCTATTTTTGAAGATAAAACAAACTCGAAAAACATTTTCCATAAAAGAGGAATTATGCCTCTTCTATTGGAATTGTAGAGCCTGGTGTTGGCTTAGCGGTTAGGGTGCCGGCTTGGGATCCTCGGATCCTGGGTTGGAATCCTGGTTGATCGCTGAATTAACACCAGGTGGGTTGACTCAGCCTGTCATCCTTCCGTGGTCGGCAAATTGAGTACCAGTTCACTGGTAATTCCGTGTTTGTTGCAAGAGGCGACTAACAAGGCTGGTGGCAGGAAGGACAAACAACAACAAAACAGCAACATGCATTTTAAGGCCATTTTCCCTGCTAGAGCGGAGGTTAGCCTTGCGGTCCCCATGAGAATGTTCTCCATTTTGCCCCATTTTCTGCATCTCTCCTTGTTAACCCCCTGGCCCGCATTTCTTCTTCCACCATCTTCAGCCAGGTCTTTCTCAGTCTTCCCCATCCTCTACTTCCTTCTACATTCATTTCCATCACTCTTCTCAACCAGTCACTTTCATCCTTCCTCAACACATGACCAAACCATCTCAACCTGTTTCTCTTCACAGCATCAATCACAGGCTCTATTCCCATCATCTTTCGCAATTCATCATTTGTCTTCCTCTCTCTCAACGATACTCCACACATCCACCGAACCATTCGCATTTCCACCCTTTCCAGCCTTCGTTGCTGCTCTACGTTCATTACCCATGTCTCGCTCCCATAAATCATAACACTTCTCACACATGCAGCATGCACCTTTCCCTTCAGCTTCCTCGACACTCCCCTCCTCATCAGCACGCCACTCAGTTCCCAAAACTTCTTCCATGGACATCTCACTCTAGCAACAAGAAGGACATCCGGCCATGAAACATTGCTTCAAAAAGGGGACCACAGTGCCGGAAAAAGGCCTCCAAAGGTGGTTCTATTGGAATTGTAGACGGTGGCTTGTAACCAAGCCTCAAGGGCGGTGTACAGAAGCGTTATTTTTTAATAACAAAAAACAAAAAGGCACAGGGAGGTCAAATTCGCTGCACGTGATGTGCAACGTGCGCAGAGTAACACAAATGTTCATTTACATCGGTAGGATGTCTCATAAATAAAGAAGATATAAGTACACCTGACACTAGGCCGAGGCCTCAGTCTTTGGCATGCTCCACGAAGCTGCACCGTCGAATAAACTGTTCCATCCTGTCATTTTCATGAACTTTTTACTCGTATTCCTTATAACACAAGACGATAATAAATACGAGTAACTACCAATTTTGTCCTTGGGGACACAAATACAGCTCATCCCACTCCCCATCTTCCCCAGTTTCCCTTCACCTCATGAAAATTAATGTATGGTATGAAATAGAACAGGATAAACACAAAGTATAGTGCATATATGACAAATGCACACCATGAACATGGTATAAAATGAAGAGGCCAGCAAGTACACGTTGCAAGTAAAGTGAAGTCCAACATGTAAGTGGTGTGTTGGCCTTGATCCCCACTGTACCATTTTGATTAACGCTGCCTGATGTCCTTTGTTTCTCTCAATTCTTACATTTTACACAAAGTTACTAAATAATATGATAAACCTGTGCTAACAATCAGGTATTCTTCCCCAGTAGAATACAAACACACATACCTTGGACCGAATAATAAAATGTATCAGAAGAGTAAAATGTATCCGAATAATAAAATCTATTGCAAGAATAAAATGTATCCGAATAATAAAATGTATCAGAAGAATAAAATGTATCCGAAGAATAAAATGTATCCAAATAATAAAGTGTATCAGAAGAATAAAATGTATCTGAATAATAAAATGTATCCGAAGAATAAAATGTATCCGAATAATAAAGTGTATCCGAATAATAAAATGAATCCGAATAATAAAATGAATCCGAAGAATAAAATGTATCCGGATAATAAAATATATTCAAATAATAAAATGTATCTGAATAATAAAATGTATCCGAAAAATAAAATGTATCCGAATAATAAAATGTATTCAAATAATAAAATGTTTCGAAATAATAATGTGTATCCAAAGAATAAAACGTATCCGAATAATAAAATGTATCCGAAGAATAAAATGTTTCTGAATAATAAAATGTATCCGAATAATAAAATGTATCCGAAGAATAAAATGTATCCAAAGAATAAAATGTTTCGAAATAATAATGTGTATCCAAAGAATAAAACGTATCCGAATAATAAAATGTATCCGAAGAATAAAATGTTTCTGAATAATATAATGTATCGCAAGAATAAAATGTATCCCAATAATAAAATGTATCTGAATAATAAAATGTATCCGAAGAATAAAACGTATCCAAATAATAAAATGTATCCAGTCATAAATAACAGCTTACTGTTTCTGCTTTTTTAAATGATCCACGAGACAAAAAATAATTTTATTTCATGCAAGGCTTTTGCCTGGGCTAGGTACTGTGACACCACTTTTTTAAATGGTACTTTTAACAAATGCTTCATTAAATTAATGCTCTTTTAACATTGATGCTCTTTCCATTAATGGGCAAATTGAAATTGACATCATGCTGATGCCGTTTTGGGTTATATTGTATCACCCAAATCAGCATCAATATGTTGTCATATAGAAACAGAACCAAAAATAGGAAAACCCTGCACCAAAAGTAAATTTTACAATCCTGACATTTAATCAAATAATGATCAACAATCCCTGTAGGATAGTGATCAAGCCAATATTTTGTGAAAGAGAGAGGAAGTGGGTATGAGAGAGAGGGAAAGAGGGAGATGAAGAGAGAAAAAGACACGAAGAGGAAGAGGAGGGAAGGAGAGAGGAAGAAAGAGAGAGATTTCAATGATTAATTCACTTCTCTGCAGTCACTATTCCTCACCCAAGTAGTTGTCATCATCTGGACCACCAGAGAAACTCTGCTGTCGAACATCGATGTTTGTTGCTGTGACTGAATACGTGGAATATCTTTATCAGGTTCTCAATCAGGAGGCAGCAGATGTGGCCTGCAATCCTGCCTGTAAACCAGAGAACTGCAGGTTTGAATGTAATTCCACTGACCTCCTTCCAGCTACGTCAACAACAATAACAACATAAACATACAGTTGTGCCTACCATAGATAACAGTGTTGAATGTGCCAGACACGGTGCGGCACAATGTGTTATCTCCACCGCAGACTCCACACTTGTCTCTTCGCACTTTGGAGCCAAGCACATGGTCGCAGCCAGCCTGCTGCCTCACAAGCACATGGAAAGGAGAAAATGAATAAATTAATAAAGAGCCACACAAACATTTATTTCGAGTCTGCTCAGGTATTGCATTTTTCCAAATCTACTTGTACACTCACTCCGTATGGGAGCAGCAGGACGGGTCATGTTATTGTCCTATTTGAGTTATATAGATTACAGGAAATATAGGCTCGGGCATCAAGAACGTCAGGTATGTGTGCAGTTACCAAGTTTCTTGTAGAGCGCTCAACAAGTGGCTTAGGCATTCGAGCAAGCACTCCATTTGAAACCGTTAATAAGGAACGGCTGGCTTGGCAAGCGCTAGCAAGCTGCATAGTAAATGAACCACCCCGGGCTTCATCCCTTTCAATTTAGCGTTAAACAGCAGTAGCGACTGTTTCAAAAGGTAATCATATGTGTTTGTGGTTAATAATATTTTTAAGGTGCCACACGAAATGCCACGATAAGGTATTTATAAACGTTAACCTGGTGTTTGTCCAAGGAGGAAAAACTCTTGGGGAGACGGGATATTAGTAGTATTTCTTTTGTTTTGTAATAACATTAATATTATGCTGTTATCATAAGTATTGTTATTACCGTCGCCAGAGGAGAGGGTATTGCATTTGAGTCCGTTTGTTTGTTACTTGCCGGAATAGATTCCGGCAAGTATGTTGGTTGGTTGGCTTGTTACTTGCCGGAATAGATTCTGGCAAATATGTTGGTTGGTTGGTTGGTTTATTACTTGCCGGAATAGATTCCGGCAAGTATGTTGGTTGGATGGTTTGTCACTTGCCGGCAGGGCTGGCGCCAGACTATTTTGCGCCCTAGGCTAGGCCAGCTACTTGCATCCCCCCCCCCCCCCCCACCACCCAAATTTTTTTTTTGGCCAACTTCGATTTATTAATTCTCCCGTTTTCCTGACGATGATCAATCCATACGCCCAACGACTAAATGGCGGCAGCGTTTCGAACATGCCAGATTTGACGTATGGGAGAAGGCGCATGGGAGGAGGCTAAATCTGTTTCAACCAGGATGTGACGTATGCCACGAAGCGTACATGCTCAAAATTAATCACTTACACTATTATAAACAATGAACTATTATATTTTCCTTTTATTATGTTTTTCCTTAAAACAATAATTTGTATAAAACTGTGACCCTTTAAGGTTCAGTAATGCGCCCCTCTCATGTCTGCGCCCTAGGCAGCTGCCGAGTTGGCCTAATGGTAGCGCCGGCCCTGCTTGCCGGAATAGATTCTGGCAAGTATGTTGGTTGGTTGGTTTGTTACTTGCCGGAATAGATTCCGGCAAGTATGTTGGTTGGTTGGTTTGTCTGTTCGTCTGTCTGTCTGTTTGTGCGCAGTACTACATCGACATCATTGCACATAGCATCGCCATACCTTACGCACATATTTGCCTTGCCCTGGAATAGACTGTGCCCAATTTTTAACTCTCTAGGCCCAAGGTCAAGCTCAAGGTCACCCAATCATTTGCACCTCCCAATTGAACCCCCCCCCCCCAAATTAAAGCCCCGCCCTTTGGGTGGGTACCGTTGCTATTAATATATAATGGCGATACAACAATTTTTACTGCTTTGCTTTGAAGAACGGGAATGAAGGGAGAGGAGCATGTTAATATGTCTGGTTGAAGGCTTGGGGTGGTGAGGGGGCTTGAAGCCAGATTTTAATCTTACAGCCGCCATGTTGGTGCTCACCGTCACTGCGATGCAAAGCGAAAGACGCCTCAGAGCTGTCACATTCACAATCACTATGTCGTATGTACTCCCGATATGTGTTTCCTTCATTGTAAAAACTACCAAGTCAACAGTTAAAAGGATTTTGAGCCGATAGGTGTTACGGCCTTGGCAAGATCGATGGAGACAGCGATCTGTTAGCTTATACACCGCCCAAATAGTTATGTGGAATTCTCTCATGTAGAGATTAAACCCACGTCGTTTGAACTTTGGCAGAGGTCATTATTTACTTTTAATGATCCAAAATGGCCGATAAAAAAGTACATTCCGGCAAGTTCTCGGTCTCTGACCAATTTCTAGTCTGTCTGTCTGCTTGTGTGCAGTACCATGTCTACATTGTTGCATATAGCATCGCCATACTTTACACACATATTTGTCTTGCCCTGGAATTGACTCTGCCCAATTTTTAACTCTCTAGGCCCAAGGTCAAGCTCAAGGTCACCCAAAACGTGAAAATCATGACCGCAGCGTAAAGCCGGGACGAGGCAGAGTGATACACCGGAAGGATTCGACGGTTTAAATGAAGCCGCAATGAGGCGGATTTCATTGGGACCTTCATCCTGATTTCGTTACCTCCACCACCAAAGGTGGATGGAGGTTATGTTTTCACCCCTGTCTGTTTGTCCGTTTGTTACTTGCCGGAATAGATTTTGGGTGGTGAGGGGGCTTGAAGCCAGATTTTAATCTTACAGCCGCCATGTTGGTGCTCGCCCTTACTGCGATGTGAAGCGAAAGACACCTCAGAGCTGTCACATTCACAATCGCTATGTCGTATGCACTCCCGATACGTGTTTCCTTCATTGTAAAAACTACCAAGTCAACAGTTAAAAGGATTTTGAGCCGATAGGTGTTACGACCTTGGCAAGATCAATGGAGACAGCGATCTGTTAGCTTATACACCGCCCAAATAGCTATGTGGAATTCTCTCATGTAGAGATTAAACTCACGTCGTTTGAACTTTGGCGGAGGTCATTATTTACTTTTAATGATGTTTATATACGAATCAAAAAGAAGATAATTGGTTTTGGGTCGTCCTTTCTGCATATCTCGTGGGATTGTGAGTTGGAGAGACGACCGTGATGGCGGGGAGTGGGTTGGCTTTCTCTCAAGCAGGGATTCAACCCATGTCCTTATGTATTTTTATTTTGATCCAAAATGGCCGATTAAAAAAAAAAGTACAATCCAGCACGTCCTCGGTCTCTGACCGTTTTCTAGTTTGTCTGTTTGTCCACACAGAATAAATACAATTTTCTCTGCAACCGTTGGTCTGATTGACAGGAAAGTTTCACCATAGGTGCAACTCCACATGTGGAATTTTAAATTATAATTATGACGTCATAGGTCATGTGGTATGGGTGCTCTCTTGGAAAAACCGAAAAATTTTGCACCTCTATATCTCCGAAAGCGCTGAATATAAAAAATTGAGACATGGCTCATTGTAAAGAACTCTCCATGGGGAATAAAATATGTTAATGTTGATGTCATATGTGCCTCCATTATGACGTCATAATTCGACAAGTACAAAACTTCATCCGATCAAGATTAAATTTCTTGAGCATCATCTCGGAATAAATTGGTGGAGTAAAAAAATAATGATGTCATCGGTAACGTGGTTCGGCCGCCATCTTGTAAAAACCGGAAAAATTTGCACCTCTATATCTCTGAAAGCACTGCATAGAAAAAATGAGACATGGCTCATTGTAAAGAGCTCTCCATGTGGAATAACATATGTTAATGATGATGTAATAGGTGCCTCCATTATGACGTCATAAATCGACAAGTACAAAACGTCATCCGATCAAGATGAAATTTCTTGAGCATCATCTGGGGATATATATGTGAGGAAAAAAAATAACGATGACGTCATTGGTCACGTGGTTCGGCCACCATATTTGTTTCAACACAAAAGCCTTAAAAACCACTGAAAACACGTCCTGGCGAGGGTCTGCAATCTCTGATTGCTCTTTCTTGTTACTTTTGTTATTGGAAGCGGCCTTGGAAAAACGCCACGAAACACTACCTTATTAACACGGATTTTGTGCAAGGTGGAAAACCCCCTTGGGGATGGGGGCAAATTAAGTTGCTTCAACCTCCATTGTGTGACCCTTAGTCCTCCTGTCAATATTGGTTGACATTAGTCAAGTAACTACCAAATGTACATACAATATTGTCACCAATATCAATCAATTCCAATTTTTCAATCAAAAATTGTCAATGTCAGACAGACAGACACCAAATTGTGTATTTTAGTATGACTGCATAAGTTAATCGGCATCTTAATCATCTATCCATTGACAGAGCTGATAAAGCTTGCAAGGCATCAGGGTGTCCAAAGCAAGTCATGGACATTTAAAAGCTGATCATTTACCGTGTACAGGTGGTACCACTACTCCAATGTATGTTGCTGCCAAAATAGCCCTCAACCATGATCGGAATTTGGAAGTTAGACATGATACTGGAACGCAATAGCCTACTGTTTTTTTCTCAAATATACAAATGAGTACTACAATTAGTTTTAATTGTTCAGTTGGTTTTAATTGTTCAGGCATATAATTTTGTGTTCCACATAACGTATGCTGTCGTTTTGGCAATCTTCTGCGCCAAATGCAATGCACATGTTCAATTATAATGCAAGAAGGGTTTGATTCACTGGATACTCCTGTGGATATGCAGCCTCATCCCTGATACTTTGCCATCATCCTCAAAGCAACTACATAGAGTAACTACATAAACAATGATTTTTTTGCCTCTTGGCAGCTCCATAAAAACTAAGATTTTTTGTTATTAAATTGCCTGTGGATGTCAAATTTCTGTTTTATTATAACTTTAATCTTGAAAGGTACTGCGTTGTCTCTAATAATTGTTAGCAGATGAGACAGCAGGCTTAAGATACTATCTGAAACTGTATGGTGAAATCCTCTGCATGATTATTTGTAAATTCATTTACAAATCCCAGAATACACTATGGAACATAAAATAATTAAGATTATATTTAATATGTTATTAGTAATAAGATTGGTTGAATAATTAACCAATTAATCCAACGGTCATGCGTTACAGAGGACAGAGTTGACCATACTTTAAAAACAAAAAAGTAACAATAAAATAAAAATTACTTATTTTACGTTCCGTAGTGATTTCTGAGAAGCCCACATATAATGTTATTGATAATAAATAAATAAATTAACGCTTTTTACCTCCACCACCGAAGTTGGACAGAGGTTATGTTTTCACCCCTGTGAGTCTGTTTGTTTGTGTTAGGGCTAGGGTTAGGGTTAGGGTTAGCAGATCCTGCCTATCAGTGGGATACAAACCTTAAACTGTTCAGCCTGCTGAGGTGTGCGCGCTACGCAGTGCCATTTTAGTTCCAAAGAGAATGGTCACTAAAGCCAGCTGGCTACATAAATGATACTTATTGCCTCTATGATGTATATTACCTTGTGCTCGTGAAGCGAAAAACAAGGTTAGGCATTCGTGTGCGTACATGTATTCATGTGGTGTATGTGCGTGTCTGCATTTTTTAAAAATCATTTTCTCAGAAACCGCCATTTTGTTTCAGCCCATTGAGATTGTCCACCTACTAACAGGGAGCGTGATCTGGGTCTTAACCATTGTGAGACAGGTTTCCTGCATCGTAGCTGCGAATATGGGTAGATATTTGGAAAGACAAGGGTGTCTGGTGAAGAATAAGGTAAGTCTTGTGTTTGTAGCACTTATAGTTTTTGATTTATTAATGTTTTAAAGTATGGACGATAGGCCTCGAGCCTCGGCTTGGTCTTGGCAAGATGGCCACGCGGTTTCGGCGAATCAAGTTCCTAAATGAAGGTTTTTTTTTTTTGTTTTTTTTGTTACGGGGAAATCAAGTTCCTTTCCCCTCCTCCATCTGTCCGAAATGAAGGTTTTTGTTAATGTTATGAATATCATTGCATGCATAAGGTTATAAGCTTTCGGATTATTTTAGGATGGTCGATAAGATAGGGCCAACAACGATACATAGCAGGATATCTCAAAAGGTTGTGGACGGATTTGGACTAAACTTGATGGACAGGTTGGGTGTCTGACGAGGAGGAATCGATTCAATTTTGGTGAAGATCCGGATCCGGATCCGGCTAGTAGAATTTTAAAAAGTGATTCTTCACCATTGAGTGATGTGGCCAACCAGGCAGAGGTTTGCTCTCTACTGAGTGCCGTTCTAGTTGTTTTTGTTTTAGTAGAAAGTTTAGGTCGACAAATGCCCTGGTAACAAATTCAGTGAAAAGCCGATGGATTTTGAACAACTTACGGTTTTTAAGGACAACGTGGGGATTGATGGGTCAGATGATCTTCTCAAATGTTCTCCAGGACCTCGTGGGTTTATTCTAACTCTGATTTGATTTCTGTTTTCAGTTTTGGTGGTCGCTCGAGTGGTTGAACACTGGACTACAACGAATTTGGCGGAAGTCCAATAAATTTTGACCAACTTACAACTTTTAAGAATTTAGCATAGGAAATGACCATTACAACGTTAAGTACAACCCTCTCCCCTCCCTATCTCTCCTCTCCCTTCCCCCCCTCACTTCCCTTTCCCCTCCTCCATCCCTCCCTCTTCCTCCCTCCTCTCCTCCACCCACTCCCCTTTTCTTTCCCTCTCCCCTCTCCCACCCTCACCCGTCACCTGTCCTTCCTCCCTCTCCCCTTCCCTCCACTCCCGGTTCTTCCCCTTCTTTCCCCCTCTCCCTATTCCCTTCCCTACCCTCCCCCGTCTCCCTCTCCTTCCTCTTCCCCTCTCCCCTTCCCTCCACTCCCCGTTCCTTCCCTTCTTTCCCCCTCTCCCTATTCCATTCCCTACCATATCCCCTCCCTATCTCTCCTCTCCTTTCCTCCCCTCACTTCCCTTTCCCCTCCTCCATCGCTCCCTCTTCCTCTCTCCTCTACCCACTCCCCTTTTCTTTCCCTCTCCCCTCTCCCACCCTCACCCATCACCTGTCCTCCCTCCCTATCCTCCTCCCACACTCCCCTCCTGCTCCACCTCTGTCCTGCTCTCCATACTCCTCCCCCCCCACCCCCACTTCCTGTCCCTCCTCTTCCCCTCTCCCCTTCCCTCCACTCCTGGTTCCTCCTCTTATTTCCCCATCTCCCTATTCCCTTCCCTACCCTCCCCCGTCTCCCTCTCCCTCCTCTTCCCCTCTCCCTATTCCCTTCCCTACCCTCACTCCTCCCTTCCCCGTCTCCCTTTCACTCCCCATCCCTTCCCCTTACATCCCCTCCCACCACCCTTCCCTCCTCCCTCCTTCCCTCTTCATATTCCCAGCACAAAGCAAGTCTGCATTTCCCAGCAACCTTGGGTACTTTTGCTGGTGTTTTAATATACTGTGCAATATGAATCTATAAAAACAACATAATTGAAAACAGACTAAATACATGCTTTGACCTTTCCTCCAAAAGGACAGATGTGCGATGGAAAATTACAACTTCCTTTGCTTAATCTATCTTCAACAACTCGCATCCATTATATAATACCGAACTGCAAGAAGACAAATCACATGGCTCTGCTCCATATTGTTAATGATCTCAGTAACGTAGCTTTATAGCGTCTGCTTCACTGTCAGCGATCTCTCTGATCCTCACCACGACAGGACGACCACCTGTTCAACACGAGATCCTCGCTATGAAAAATGGCTTTCGCAAAAACATCATGTGATATCATGTGATATCATGTGACATCATGGTGGTTTGAAACCGGCACAAAAAATGCTTCGGGATTAAAGTGCTTCAGGATTCCCTCTGCGAATCAAAACATGTGGTAAGCAACTTGCTCCCCAACCGCTGCCACAAGAGCGAGGAGGAACCAGACTGACCCTGCAAAGTCCCTGCACGCACACGTCTGTGCTCCCGGGATCACAGGGCGTCCCATCGATCACCCGGTCGCGCAGTTGGTAGTATGCCGTGGTGCTCGCAGCGCGGCAGAACAACTTGCACCGGTCCTTCTGCAGAACTGCAACATAAACGACACGAAATGCTTTTAATTAGCGTATGGGATTTGCAGTTTCCTGCAAGCAAAGTCGGTTCTTACACAAATCATGTGTTTAGTCAGAATTCAAATAATATCTTTGTGACACAACGTTCTATCAGGAGCAGGACAGCCATGTACAAGTTGACCAAATACCTTTTTTCTTTTCTTTACTACTACTACTACTACTACTACTACTACTACTACTACTACTACTACTACTACTACTACTACTACCACTGCTACTACTACTACTACCACTGCTACCACTACCACTACTACTACTACTACCACTGCTACCACTACCACTACTACCACTACTACTACCACTACTACCACTACTACCATTACTACCACTACTGCTACTACTACCACTACTACTACTACCACTACTAACTACCACTACTACTACTACTACTACTAACTACCACTACTACTACCACTACTACTACCACTACCACTACTACCACTACCACAACCACTACCACTACTACTACTACTACTACTACTACTACCACTACCACTACTACTACCACTACTACTACCACTACTACTACCACTACTACTACTACTAACTACTACTACTACTACTACTACTACTACTACTACTACTGTCTTCTTCTTCTTCTTCTTCTTCTTCTTTCATGGCCATACTTATTCGTTATTCCCATATCTCTTGTGGGGTCAGACAGAATTTTTTCACCAAATCTTTCATAACCGGCTGGCCAAGGCATGACAGTTGACTGAAGGTGACACGAATTAGTAATTTGTTGAGGAAGCTGTTAGATCAGGTTAGAACATGTTAGATCAGGTGAATGAAACGATCAGACCGTGCTTGACATTATATCATGTTAGATCAGGTGAATGAAACGATCAGATCGTGCATGACATTATATCATGTCCTATCAGGTGAATGAAACGATCAGACCATGCATGACATTATATCATGTTAGATCAGGTGAATGAAACGATCAGACCATGCATGACATTATAACATGTTAGATCAGGTGAATGAAACGATCAGACCGTGCTTGACATTATATCATGTTAGATCAGGTGAATGAAACGATCAGATCATGCATGACATTATATCATGTCCTATCAGGTGAATGAAACGATCAGATCGTGCATGACATTATATCATGCCATATCAGGTGAATCAAACGATCAGACCGTGCATGACATTATATCATGTTAGATCAGGTGAATGAAACGATCAGATCGTGCATGATATTATAACATGTTATATCAGGTGAATGAAAGGTACAGACCATGCATGACATTATAACATGTCATATCAGGTGAATGAAACGATCAGACCATGCATGACATTATATCATGTTAGATCAGGTGAATGAAACGATCAGATCGTGCATGATATTATAACATGTTATATCAGGTGAATGAAAGGTACAGACCATGCATGACATTATAACATGTCATATCAGGTGAATGAAACGATCAGACCATGCATGACATTATATCATGTCATATCAGGTGAATGAAATGATCAGACCATGCATGACATTATAACATGTCATATCAGGTGAATGAAACGATGAGACCATGCATGACATTATATCATGTCATATCAGGTGAATGAAACGATCAGACCGTGCATGACATCATAACATGTTAGATCACGTGAATAAAACGATCAGACCGTGCATGACATTATATCATGTCATATCAGGTGAATGAAACGATCAGACCATGCATGACATTATATCATGTCATATCAGGTGAATGAAACGATCAGACCATGCATGACATTATATCATGTCATATCAGGTGAATGAAACGATCAGACCATGCATGACATTATATCATGTTAGATCAGGTGAATGAAACGATCAGACCATGCATGACATTATATCATGTTAGATCAGGTGAATGAAACATTCAGATCGTGCATGACATTATAACATGTTAGATCAGGTGAATGAAACGATCAGACCGTGCATGACATTATAACATGTTAGATCAAGTGAATGAAACGATCAGATCGTGCATGACATTATAGCATGTCATATCAGGTGAATGAAACGATCAGATCGTGCATGACATTATAACATGTTAGATCAGGTGAATGAAACGATTAGACCGTGCATGACATTATAACATGTTAGATCAGGTGAATGAAACGATCAGACCATGCATGACATTATAACATGTTAGATCAGGTGAATGAAAGGATCAGACCGTGCATGACATTATATCATGTTAGATCAGGTGAATGAAAGGATCAGACCATGCATGACATTATATCATGTCATATCAGGTGAATGAAACGATCAGACTGTGCATGACATTATATCATGTTAGATCAGGTGAATGAAACGATCAGACCATGCATGACTTTAAAACATGTTAGATCAGGTGAATGAAACGATCAGACCGTGCTTGACATTATATCATGTCATATCAGGTGAATGAAACGATCAGACCGTGCATGACATTATATCATGTGAGATCAGGTGAATAAAACGATCAGATCGTGCATGACATTATATCATATCATGTCATATCAGGTGAATGAAACAATCAGACCGTGCTTGACATGATAACATGTCATATCAGGTGAATGAAAGGATCAGACCGTGCTTGACATGATAACATGTCATATCAGGTGAATGAAAGGATCAGACTGTGCATGACATTATATCATGCCATATCAGGTGAATGAAGGATCAGACCGTGCATGACATTATATCATGTTAGATCAGGTGAATGAAAGGATCAGACTGTGCATGACATTATATCATGCCATATCAGGTGAATGAAAGGATCAGACTGTGCATGACATTATATCATGCCATATCAGGTGAATGAAAGGATCAGACTGTGCATGACATTATATCATGTCATATCAGGTGAATGAAAGGATCAGACTGTGCATGACATTATATCATGCCATATCAGGTGAATGAAGGATCAGACTGTGCATGACATTATATCATGTCATATCAGGTGAATGAAAGGATCAGACTGTGCATGACATTATATCATGTCATATCAGGTGAATGAAAGGATCAGACTGTGCATGACATTATATCATGTCATATCAGGTGAATGAAAGGATCAGACTGTGCATGACATTATATCATGCCATATCAGGTGAATGAAGGATCAGACCGTGCATGACATTATATCATGTCATATCAGGTGAATGAAAGGATCAGACTGTGCATGACATTATATCATGCCATATCAGGTGAATGAAAGGATCAGACCGTGCATGACATTATATCATGTCATATCAGGTGAATGAAAGGATCAGACCGTGCATGAAATTATTACCGTATTTTCCGGTGTACAGTATCAACCGCACCCCCGATTTTCGACTTTAAAAAAAAATTAAAAAAAAATAAAAAATCAGATTTTCGAGGGAAAAAAAAAAATCAGGAAAATTTTAAAAAGAGAAGAGAATAAATAAATAAAATGGAAAGCGAAATATGATGAAAGGAAAGAGAAACTGAAGACAGAGAAAGAGTGAAAATACATGAAATGAGTTGAAAGAGAATTTTAAAAACATTATAATTATTCTTTCTTGCCAATGTGGGGCCCTGAAAAGGGCCGTTGGGTTTAGTCTCTAAAATCCGAAGAAGTCCTCGTCATCTGTTTCTTCAGTCCAATCCGAGTCGGGGTAGGCGAGATCCTCGTCGTCGTTATCCTCTTCTCCATCGTCGGAAAAGGGCCGTTGGGTTTAGGCTCTAAAATCCGAAGAAGTCCTCGTCATCTGTTTCTTCAGTCCAATCCGAGTCGGGGTAGGCGAGATCCTCGTCGTCGTTATCCTCTTCTCCATCGTCGGAAAAGGGCCGTTGGGTTTAGGCTCTAAAATCCGAAGAAGTCCTCGTCATCTGTTTCTTCAGGGAAGACATTACGAAGATCATCATCCGAGTCTGGGTAGGCGAGATCATCGTCGGCGTTATCCTCTTCTCCATCGTCGGTCACTGCCACTTCATCCTCCCAGATGATGTCATCTTGAGTGCCATCAAGTGCATTAGATATGCAGCACTTGAGGAAGGCCCATTCATGGCGGCTATTGTGTGAGATTTTTCCCGCTGAAATCTGCATTGATTCGTGCTAGAATCGGCTTGAAATGCCTATTGTGATCGCATCAATAGCCCGTGAGGGCTCTTCCAAGACGGTGAAGGACTGGTTTGCGTGCAATATCGAGTTGGATGTTGCAATCTCGGACTTCTATGCAGAGTTCTCAGACGGCAAGTATGATGGGGATAGGGAGCCATTGCCTGAAGATACACGTGGTACTTTTGTCAAAGTATTCGCCGGCCCCAGTAAAACTGACATGACGAAAGGTTCACCAGCTTGCAAAGTTTCTGATGTGACAAAGACTCTTGGCTCATTTCTCAAATTTGTGTTGGCTGCAGACACGGCCACGGATCACAGGATGGAACCCGATGAATGAAGAAATAAAATCATTTTGAGGAGAAAGGAGTCTTTATTTCATATTTTTCCATGTCAACAAAACTCAATGGAAAGTAGGAAAAAAATATATAAAATAAAAATAAAAACCTCCCTCCCTACCCGAACTTTTGAGAAAAAAAGGACGCTCAACAACTTTTTATTTTTATGTGGCCTTACTCTGGTTAGTTGGTTAGACAACAGGTACGTCATAATGTCCCATGCAAAACGTCCTGTTTACCATGTTTACGCTTTTGTTTTGTGACTTAATCCTGTCTTTATTTAGCACACTCTATTCACTATGTGACCTGTCATTCAAAGAGGACTAGTTAAAGTACACATTTTCACAAACACGCATAGAAAAATCAAATATTACAAACTTCAAACTTTCTTGTATTTTGACTGGCAGCAGTAATCGGCGTTGAACCTACCTTAGTAACGTAATTGACGATCATTCATCATTGTATCCCCGCAACCCCAAAGTAATACAAGCGTTACGCCTAGGTCCCCCGTCGGTGAAGTGATATGAGTTGACAAAGTGGAAGAAGCAGAAAACATGCTATGATATGATATTTCGCTCACAAGGTTCAGACATACATGGAGGCGGCCATCTTGGATTTTGACGTGGTGACCCAATTTTCAATGGCGTTCTTCCTTATGCCTAGATACACCCACACACCAGATTAGAAGTTGGTACTTCGCTTATTTTTCAAGATATTCCGCTCACAAAGTTCAGACATACATGGTGGCGGCCATCTTGGATTTTGACGTGGCGACCCAATTTTCAATAGCGTTCTTCCTTGTGCCTAGATACACCCAAACACCAGATTAGAAGTTGGTACTTTGCCTATTTTCCAAGATATTTCACTCACAGGGTTCAGACATATATATGGTAGCGGCCATCTTAGAGTTTGACGTGGCGACGCAATTTACAATAGCGGTCTTCCTTATGCCGAGATACATCCACACACCAAATTAGAAGTTGGTACTTCGCTTATTTTTCAAGATATTCATCTCACAAGGTTCAGACATACATGGCGGCGGCCATCTTGGAATTTGACATGGCGACCCAATTTTAAACAGCCTTCTTGCTTGTGCCTAGATACACCCACACACCAGATTAGAAGTTGGTACTTCGCTTATGTTTCAAGATATTTCGCTCACAAGGTTGAGACATACATGGCGGCGGCCATCTTGGATTTTGACGTGGCGACCCAATTTTCAATAGCGTTCTTCTTTATGCCGAGATACACCCACACACCAAATTAGAAGTTGGTACTTTGCTTATTTTTCAAGATATTCATCTCACAAGGTTCAGACATACATGGCATCAGACATACATGGCGGCGGCCATCTTGGATTTTGACGTGGGTTGCACCCACACACCAAATTCGAATGCGGTCCTTCGCTTACGCACGCACGCATGCATGCCCGCACGCAAACACGCACGCACACACGCACGCACGGACGGACGGACACACAGACGGAGGGGAAAGCCATAGTCCCCCTTTCGCTACGCTGTGCGATGGGGGACAATAAAGATTACGTCCCGTTGATATGACAGTTTTTCAATGCACAAACTTTTCTGTTACTGTGTATCAACCGCACCCCCTTTTTTAGGGTTTTCCCGTCGGTAAAAAACCGCGGTTGATACACCGGAAAATACGGTACATGTTAGATCAGGTGAATGAAACGATCAGACCATGCCACCACACCACCATTTTGTTCACCCCCATCTCTTATCGTCCCCCATTCAAAGCCTTGATCTGTTCTACCCCCGCTAATTTCACCCCAAATCCTCTTTTTTGAAATACCAACTTCTTTCCTGGAAGTCCTTGGTGTCCTTGTGTTTATACTTCTCCTACCCCCCACCCCCCTTCCCATGCCGCCTCGCCCCAAGCCCTCTCCCTCCCACACATTCCTGATGTCCCTCACAAACGTTGTGTTTATGTGCTTCCCCTTCTCTCCCCATCTTGTCAACCGCTCCCCTTTTTATACACTTTGTTTGTTTGTCTGTTTGATTTGTTTGTGTGATAAATGTTAGCTCTTTCACGAGCCTCGATTATGTATACAAAAAAACAAACAAAAAAAAACACAATTCTAAATTCCTGATAGTAACATTTGCTTCAGTGAGGATGTCAGGGTGGGGTAGGGGGCAATATCACATCCACAAACCCCCTTGAGGAGTGGGGCTATTGTTTCATTATATCATTAATATCATGCTATTATTATAAGTGTTGTTATTACGTTTGTAATGAGAAGGAGTTTTGGAAAAACCAAAACGCCACGAAAACGCCTTGGAAGAACTCAACGAAAGTGGCAGGAATTGTCGTGTTATTAACCATTATGGGTTATATAGACTGCAGTAGATCTACGATCAGGAGCGATCGTCGACGTGATAAGCATGGACGAATGTCCGGATTTCTCCAAATTTATTTCAGTTATTTGTTAAACAACATTATCGACCATTAAAAAAGGTAATCAAATGTGTTTGTGGTTTACAATATTTTTACTTCATGCAGAGGCCATTGCTTCCACGGAAACGCCATTATAAGCTACTTATACACGTTATCACTGCAGGAAAAACCCCTTGGGGGAAGTGGGACATTATTAGTGTTATATTGTTTTGTAATAACATTAATATTATGCTGTTATTGTTAGTTTTGTTATTAGAAGCGTCCTTGGAAAAACGCCACAATAAAGCTAACTTAACATGGATATACACTTCAACACGCAACCCCATTGATGGCAATGGCGGCGAAAACCCCCTCGGCATAGAAAACCCCCTTAGGGAGGAGGGCGAATGAATGCGCTACAACCTTCATTGTGTGACCCTTAGGCCTCCTGTAAAGTTTGGTTGAGATTGGATAAGTAATGAGTAATGACGGAATGTATCACGGTCAAAAAATCATCAGACAGACGACAGACAGACAGACACCAAATTACATATTTTAGTATGACTAGTACACCCGCAGACTCCGGGAGGGGCAGGAAGGGTAATTCCTCTTTGGGGTATATATATTACAGTCGATTTATGGTCTGGTCTCAAGAACATTGGGTGTGTGTTCATTTACCAAGTTTCTTGTGGAGAGATCGCCAAGTGGTTTAAGCATTCGAGCAAGCACTCCATTCAAAACCGTTAAGGAACGGCTGGCTTGGCAAGCGCTAGCTAGCTGCTTGGTAAATGAGCACATCCCGGTCTTCCTCCCTTTCAGTTTTGTATTAAACAGCGGGAGCGAGTTTCAAAAGTTCACAACGAAAAATGCCACGATAGCGGCAGAAAGGGCCATGTTATTAACCCAACATTTGTGGGTTATATAAAGTACAGTAGATCTTCGTTCAGTTCAGTAAGTAAACCTTACTTCACGGATGTCGGGATTCCTCCAAATTTCTTCATTTAGTATTATAAAGAGCATTAGCAACTGTTTAAAAAGCTAAGCATACGTGTTTGTGGTTTATAATCTTTTTACTTCCTGTAGAAGCCGTTGCTCCCACAGAAACGCCTTTATAACTACCATGGGGAAGTGGGACATTATTAGTATTAATATTGTTTTGTAATAACATTAACAATATGCGTTATCATTAATTTTGTTTTTAAAAGCGTCTTTGGAAAAACGCCACGATAAGGCGAATTTAACATTTATATACACCTCAACGTGCAACCCCATTGAGAGCAATGGTGGGCAAACTCGCTCGGGGGGAAAAACCTCCTTGGGTGGGGGGCAGATGAATGTGCTACAACCGTCATTGTGTAACCCTTGGTCATCCTGTCAAGTTCGGTTGAGATTGGATAAATAACGACAGAATGTATTGGCGTCAAAAATTCATCAGACAGACAGACACAAATGGCGTATTTTAGTATGATGATGATTTCGTATTGTAATGATACTTAGACATTGTATGTTTTTTTCGAATGGTACATTTAAATAATTGGTAAATGTCCCTCTACATATGTATACAGAGAGGGGGAGGAATTATTTTTATGCCTCAGTTGACGAAGTCGCCATGGGCATTATATTTCCAGGCTGTCCGTCCGTCCGTCTGTGATAGGATTTCGTTACCATGATAACTTGAGAACGGCTGAACGGATCTTAGTCAAACTTGGTGCAGGTATGTATAATGAGGTAAAGATGAACTGGTTAGATTTAACATGGAATACAAAATTCCGTGTTAAATTCCATTCCAAATACAAAATAGTTACCGTACCTTGCATTATCCTTAGCACAGTGCAATGGAGAGTGGTAACTTTGTCGGATTTTTTATTCTATCAATACTGAAGCTGGCCTAATTATGGTGTTTGGAAGAGTGTTGGGGTGTAAGAGACTTGTTTCAAATGTAAGAGGTTGTTGGAATTTTGGGCTATGGTCCAGAATAGAAAAAGACTGCAGACCATGGGAAGCTCTGCCAGCGATTTAGTAAAGATGAATGCACTACAGTCCTACAAAGATTATATCTTCAAATCCACATCTGGCCTTGTGGTGCAACGTAGCCCATGTGAGCCTTGACGGACACACTCATGTGTGTTTCTCATCATAAAGAAGTAAAATAAGTTGAACCGTCGAGTGTACATGATTTGCTATTGCTATTTGCATTTGCTTGTTTGAAACTTAGTGAACATTATCTTTGGTCCACAAGCATACCCAATCAATAGCCGACTTGACGTATCCTAAAATAAAAGTCATATTGCGATAATATGCTCTGTGTAAAGCTAATCAAACTATATGAAATGCATTAACAGGTAAAAGGTAAGTGTGCGTCAAAGCAGCAAAAGGTGTAACCATAAACATACATCCATGAGGACAAGTCCATAAATATTATTTACAATTTAGGAATCAATTAATCAAAGATGAATTCCACCTTTAAGAGAATATTTTGCAAATGCACATATTTATGTCAATAAAAGGTTGCTTTAAGAGGATGATAACCAAAGAGAACAACTCACACCTTATGATCAAGCAAATAATCGAGCAAAGAGAGCAGCAAAAACGTACTGCCACTGTACTTTGAGACCCAACGGGTGTTCGTCGGGAGTCCATTAATGTTGAAATGCTTTCCATCGTAAGCTGAGCACTGTTGCTCACGAAATCCCAACCCTTGCTCGCAGGCCTCAGTGTTGCATGAGCGAAACCGCGTATGGCGTCCAATGCAGTATTTACCTCCTTGCCTAGGCCTAGCACAAAGGGGCATAAAGGCAACCAAGTCAGACAGGGGTAAAGATTTGGCAGATATCAAATGAGAAATATTTATAGGATAGCAATTATGTGTGTGTGTATGTCTGTGTGTGTGTGTGTGTGTGTGTGTGTGTGTGTGTGTCTGTGTGTGTCTGTGTGTGTCTGTGTGTGTCTGTGTGTGTCTGTGTGTGTCTGTGTGTGTGTGTGTGTGTACACATGTGTGTGTGTGTATGTGTGTGTGCTGACAAACATCACTAAAGACCCACCTGTTCAACACTGCATTCAACATTCAACCCACAGCATTTAACCCCTGACTATCTCTTCTCCTTCTCCCTCCTTTTGCTTTAAATATTTCCCTATTGATTCTTGTCTTTTTGCAATTGTTGTTTTCATGTATTGTTATGCATTATGTTTGCCACTCTGTCAAAGCGCCTTTGGGCTTCTGGAAAAGCGCTATACAAAATAAATGAATTATTATTATTATTATTATGTGTATATGTGTGTATGTGTGTATGTGTGTGTGTGTACATGTATGTGTGTATGTGTATGTGTGTGTGTATGTGTGTGCATGTGTGTGCAAAGCCCACAGAATCTTGTTTCTCACAGTCTGAGAGTCCTTTAGGTGCTTTTTTGCAAACTCCATGCGGGCTTTCATGTGTCTTTCACTGAGGAGAGGCTTCCGTCTGGCCACTCTGCCATAAATCCCAGATCGGTGGAGTGTTGCAGTGATGGTTGTCCTTCTGGAAGTTTCTCCCATCTCCACACAGGATCTCTGGAGCTCAGCCAGAGTGACCATCAGGTTCTTGGTCACCTCTCTTACCAAGGCCCTTCTCCCCCGATTGCTCAGTTTGGCCGGGCGGCCAGCTCTAGGAAGAGTCCTGGTTGTTCCAAACTTCTTCCATTTAAGAATTATGGAGGCCTCTGTGCTCTTGTGAACCTTCAATGCAGCAGAGATTTTTTTTGTCGGCTTCCCCAGATCTGTGCCTCGACACAATCCTGTCTCTGAGCTCTGCAGGCAGTTCCTTCGACCTCATGGCTTGGTTTTTGCTCTGATATGCATTGTCAGCTGTGAGACGTTATATAGACAGGTGTGTACCTTTCCAAATCATGTCCAATCAATTGAATTTACCACAGGTGGACTCCAATCAAGGTGTAGAAACATCTCAAAGATGATCAAGAGAAATGGGAGGCTACTGATCTAAACTTCAAGTGTCATAGCAAAGGGTATGAATACTTATGTCAATGTGATATTTCAGTTTTTTCTTTTCAATAAATTTGCAAAACTTTCTAAAATCCTGTTTTCTCTTTGTCATTATGGGGTATTGAGTGTAGATTGATGAGGGAAAAAATGAATTTAAACGATTTCAGCATAAGGCTGCCACATAACAAAATGTGAAAAAAGTGAAGGGGTCTGAGTACTTTCTGAATGCACTGTATATACAGTCGTGGCCAAAAACATTGGCACCCTTGCACTTTTTTTCAAATAACTCACAATTTTCTCCCAAAATAAGTTGAAATTGACAAAAGTATTTGGTCTCCACAATTCTTTATTTCACTGTTAATTTACAGAACCTTTGTTTTTTGATTCAGAACTTAATGTATCCTTTTAAATCAGAAATTAAAAGAAATGGCATTGACAAAATTATTGACACCCGAGATTTAATATTTGGTAGCGCAGCCTTTGGACAAATTAACTGCAGTCGAGCGCTTCCTATAGCCATGAATGAGATTCCTACACCTCTCCACTAGCAGTTTGGCCCACTCTTCTGTGCAAGCTGCTCCAGTTCTCCCAGATTTAAAGGGTGCCTTCTCCCAACTGCTGTTTTCAGATCACCAACAGGTGTTCAATGGGATTTAGATCTGGACTCATTGCTGGCCACTTCAGAACAGTCCAGCGTTTTGTCTTGAACCATTCCTGGGTGCTTTTTGAAGTGTATTTGGGGTCATTGTCCTGCTGCAAGACCCATGACCTTCGACGGAGACCAAGCTCTCTGACACTGGGTTCAACATAGCACTCCAAAATACCTTGGTAATCTCCTGATTTCATGATGCCATGCACACATTCAAGGTACCCAGTGCCAGAGGCAGCACAGCACCCCAAAACATCACTGAACCTCTTCCATGTTTAATTGTAGGGAAGGTGTCCTTTTCTTTGAATACTTCATTTTGTTTTCTGTAAACATAGAGATGATGTGCTTTCACCAAAAAACTCTAATTTTGTCTCATCTGTTCACAGGACATTCTCCCAGTAGGCTTTTGGCTTGTTCAGGTGTGTTTTGGTAAACTCCAGTCAGGCTTTCTCAGCAGTGGGGTCCTCCTGGGTCTCCTACCACAGAACCCCCTTTCATTGAGATGGTGACGGTTGGTGCGAGTTCAAACTGTTGTACCTTGTGTCTGAAGGTCAGCTTGAATCTGTTTGGCAGTTGATCAAGGTGCTTTCTTCACCATTCAAAGAATCCTTTGCTGCAATCCTCGATCATGTTTTCTCTTGCGGCCACATCCAGGGAGGTTGGCTACAGTGACATGGACCTCAAACTTCCTGATAACATTGCGTACGGTGGACACAGGAACATCAATGTCTCTAGAGATGGACTTGTAGCCTTGAGATTGTCCATGCTTGGCTACAATATTGTGTCTGACCTCCTCAGACAATTATCTGGTTTTCTTTCTTTTCTCCATGCTCATTGCGGTACACATAGTGACACAAAACAGCAGAATGACTCCTTTTCTCCATTCAAACTGGTTGAATGAGTGATTTTTTTATATTGCAGGCACCTGAAACTCACCGCAGGTGAGTTCAGTTCCAAAGTAAAGGAGACTGCTTGAAATCTAATTATTTCTAACAACTTCTAAAATGTGCCAATAATATTGTTCGGGCCATTTTAGGATTTGTTTGTGGAATAAGCTAAGATTTCCTAATTTTTTCAGCTTTTTTGTTTTGTTCCACTGCAAACCAAAGAAATACATATGTCGAGATCAATAGATTTTTTAATTTCAACAATTTGCTCGAAAAATGGTGCATTATTTGAAAAAGTGCAAGGGTGCCAATATTTTTGGCCACGGCTGTGTGTGTGTGTATGTATATATATATATATATATATATATATATATATATATATATATATATATATATATATATATATATATATATATAGAGGAGAGGAAGAGAGTGCGAGAGAAATGTATGTATATATTGTCACTCTTGGGCACAGGGACTTTGGCCGGGACAGCATACAAATTTTGATTAATTATTTGAGAGATTTGCCATGGTGAAATGGATATATATATATATATATATATATATATATATATATATATATATATATATATATATATATATATATATATACATATATATATATATATAAAGATATATTGTTAAATCCATCAAAGTATGTATAATCACAATGCACTGCGAGTCAAAACTACTTGATGTGTATTATGTCGGATGAAGTGTTATGGCTTATACTCACTGAGGGTTATTGCAGTCTCGCATGGATGAACGGATCCCACTTCCACAAGTCCTGGAACAGGCCGAAAATGGGGCCCACATTCCCCAAGCCCCTCCAACAGGCTGCATCTCGGGCTCACGTGGAACACACATGCCATGCCAGCAGTGCTGTCCAGGACGTAAATACGAAAAACACAAAGAAGGAGAACCACTGATTATAGCGTGTAATCTTTACCATCATGGCCATATTTAGCCCCTCTGCTTAATATCAATCCACCAATCCTATGATTCTACCATATCCATTATTCTTACATTTTTCATGACTTCATCATTTTCCTTTTCTCTGCCCCCAGTCTATGGTCGAAGGTATTTTAAAGTGATGCGACATCAGCTTGTCTATGTTTTGCATTTGTTGCTGTTAAGAAATCCAGCGTTCCATTCCGAGATAAAGAGCCATGTGTGTTGGGTGCAGGCCCATTTCTCGTTTCCCATATAAAGCTTAATGTGAGACAGGCACAGGAATCCAAAAGGGAATTCTGAAACAGGGAAGGGCTAGGCAGCCATTCCATTATGTTACTCTAACATGGTAAGTTATAGAGACGTGCATCGTGAGATGAGTAAATGAACAATAAGAACAACTATCCTATTCTTTTTTCAAAACGTATGGTATGTATGTTATTCTGGTAAAGTAAGTGGTTGGCTGAAGCCCCACCAGCCCCTTTTAAAAAGAGTAGACCATTGTGTGCTGGTATCCTGATCATTTTGTAAATTATTGCCATTGAAACTAATTTGGCAACATCCACTCATCTTGAAAAGAACAATTAATACTTATTAGACTGGGTCCATTTACATATCATATGTGCAATGGAGAAAAAATCAAGAAAGAAATAAAATTAAGAAAACAAAGAAAAATATATTGGGGGAAAAAGAAAATTAATTTGGGGGAAACATAGAGTATGCGAGACTGGAAAGGATGGGGGAGAAAAAGGAAAAGAAGTTGGGAGGAGATAAAGTAGAAATAAGAGATGGGGAATGTATGGTGCATATGGGGGTGGTCAGTTCAAACACTCCCCAAGGCCTTCTATGTTTTGTTTGCAGTGATCTCAACATTTTTGGAGAGCGTTACCAGAATTTATTAAATAATTGGGTGAAGTACTACAGGGATATTGTGGTACTCCACTGCACTAGGAAATTCTACCTCAACCTGTTAATTAAATATAAAATAATTTATTGACTGGATGACAATTGTCGGAATGCTAAATTGTAATTAGCTTGCATATTCGCACTGGTGTTGGGCTAGCGGCTAGGGTGCCGGCTTAGGATCCTAGGATCCTGGGTTCGAATCGCGGTCGATCGCTGAATTAACGCCAGGGGGGTTGACTCAGCCTGTCATCCTTCCGAGGTCGGCAAATTGAGTACCAGTTCACTGGTAATTCCCTGCTTGTCGTTAAAGGCGGCAAAAAGGGTTGGCGTCAGGAAGGGCATCCGGCCGTAAAACATTGCTTCAAAAAGGGGATCAAAAAACAACAACAACCACGGTTCCCGAAAAAGGCCAACCCCCGCTTGCGGGGAAAAATGGCCTCTAAAGGTGGTTATTTTATATATATTCGCACTATAGCAAATGGACTTTTGTGAGTGCCATATCCCAATACCCTCTGGGGCATACTGAGACTTATATAATGATATGCAATGTGTATATAAATGGAGGCCATGTTTACATCCAATACCCACCTCCACCCCTTCAGCCTTCTCACACTTCTCCTTGCTTGGTATGCACAGCAAGCATAACTATGATTGACATAACCCTCATGGTGCATAGCGTTACCATAGTATGCCATGGTAACGTGGCTCACGTCATGCAGTGTTCTGCTTTCCTCCAAATAAGTTGACTGAATTGGAAGTGTTGTATTAAAAAGTCCGCTTTAACCCTGCACTGTCCTGAAAATTTTGCATTCAGATGAATGAATAAACTTTGTCAAAATTCGATTAAACTTGTCACACATATGGTCCTAAATTTGCCACCAAAATGTGGTGGATTTCTATGGCCGAGATACCTGCAGAAAGGCCTATTTTTGTGAAAGATGCCATGGATTTATTTTTATTAGCCAAACGACAACAAATGAGATAAATAGCTGATACATTTTCAAATGAAAATCCACAATACAGTATCAACTGCAATAGCCACACAATAATGGCAGTATTAATTGGGCCTTACTCTCCTCTCAGATCAAGCCATGGGACCACCGAACTCTGTATTAGCAAATGAATGATCCATTTTTGGATAAGTCCAAAGGATAAGTAACAGCTGAAAGGTGAAGGTTAATCTGAGCAAGTAGATACGGGATACAAGGTGTTGTACAATGTTAATTCTCCACGGTACCTAGAGGAATGAAAGGTTTTCAAACCGCACAAATTCTCAAGCGAGATTTCATCAGCACGAGTGGCGAGTATGTCATAACTGCAGCGATCAATAAGAGCCTTCTCTTACCATTCCTGCTCCGCAATCTGTGCCATCTGCTAGTGGCATGTGCTGTGTGCGGCATCCCCTGTGTGTTCCAGCTGCACTGGAACACCACAACCGTTTGCATTGTTTCTGCACGCACACACACACACACACACACACACACACACACACACACACACACACACACACACACACACACACACACACACACACACACACACACACACACACACCTTTTAATTCTCATAAGATGAGATTCATGGCAAATGGGGCCTCTTCAAAACCTATTATGCCTTTAAAGCTAACAAGTGAGAGATTTCAACATTTTCCACATCCTGGTTTAATCCCAATCCGAACAAATCCAAATCCTAACTAGGCCTATCACACAATTAAAGGAGCAACAAAATAATGAGTAAATAAAAAAATACAAAGAAAAGGAAAGATGGATGAAAAGTCAAAGGAAGAAAAAACGAAGTCTAATAATGTAGCACATATGGTGGAAAAGATCCACAAGGAAAGAAATGTTGTTATTATGACAGCAATGCAGCCCCAGGTCCTACTCAAGGTTTAGATTAAATTGTTGACATAAAGGGGCAGAGGGGGGAGCACTTGAAGAACCAACACTGGGAGCCAACATTTGTGCCAAACAATGGAAGCCAGTGGCACTAAAATGGCGCTAGAACACGTCTGTGCATATGACCATTGCATCTGGAACTGAAGGAGCATGGACTGAAAAACCCACAGACATTGAAGATCCCCAGATGCTCAGAAAAAATGGCCACACTTTGTCTCACAGTATTACTGCGGTTAAAACATCCATCGTAATGTCAGCCCAACCCAATTACACTTACGTGCATTGCAGTTTGCAGTTTCCTCCAATCCTTTCTCCTGTTTATTCATTCACTTGCTTATAGTGTCTACTGTTACCCCACTGACAGTTCTTAATCGTGTTAGTCCACATGTCAGTGTTACCCCACATACAGATAGTTACCCCACTGACGGCACCTTGCTCTTCAATGAGCCTGGATATTGTAAAGACAAAAATATATTGAGGAAGACATCCAGCAGCAACTACTCAGGTCAGCTGCAGAGTGGAGCTTTTTTTTAAAGCCATGCACTTATATAATTGTCACATAAAATCATGAATATCATGCTGAATTAATATAATCTCTGACTATATATATATATATATATATATATTTTTTTTTTACATAATTATGCACCCCGCAACATTACAGAACCACCAAAAACCTTTGCTCTTGGAACCAAGCACTTAGGGTTGTAGAGGTATTTAGGTTGGCACCACACGTGCACTCATCCGTTTGTCGAGAACATGGCGAAGGATGATTCATCTGACCATATCACATTTCTCCACTGCTCGGTATTCCATTGCCTGTGCTCTTTGCAACAATGGACTCGCAAACGAGCATTGCCAGGTGTGATAAGCAGTTTGTGCACTGCAACCTGATTATGGTATCCCGTTCTGTGGATTTTTCAGCGGACCGTTTTTGATGAAACTGGATGTTCGTGCCCCAGGTTGAAATTTACAGCCAATTGATCTGCAGTTGCTCACCTGCTTTGCCTTTCACTTCAAATTAATGCACGGATATCACGATTCTGGAGTATGTGCTTCCGCCCACTGTAGCGCTTTGCTGATGATATCTTTCCCTCGAGTTCCATATCACATCACCTTAAACACCATTGCTCATGATACATCAGCAAGTTAAGCTGTCTTTATCACTGAAGCTCCTGCCCAACACACCTCAACAATCACCCCTCTTTCAAAGTCACTGAGGTCTCCTCTTGCAGCCACGCTATACATAATTATAGGCAACTAGGCCTGTGCAGCATTTTTATACATGACCCTAAGCATGCCGGGATGTTATTTGCTTCATTAACACATGGGCCACACCTGTGTGGAAGCCATTGCTTTCAATGTACTTGGTGTCACTCATTTACCCAGGTGTTTCATTGTTTTGGACATACTGAGACAGTTCTGCAAAACCATCGCTCCCCAGGCAACATCACCCAACATACAGGTTCCCAAGTTTAGTAATTTCATTATTAAATATGTCAGATAGGCCTCCCTTATGTCTAGTGGGTTTCACGGGTGGTACGCATTGTGTGGGATTAGCTTGGGATATCCTGTCTTTATCTCTTTCTTCATCTCTAAACCAAAGCGCTGTCCCCATCGAGTCACTGTAGAAGCAGAGCAGCTCATTTGCACATTCGCGCCAAAACGAGATTCAAATATGCATGCCAATTTCAAACTATCACCACCACCACAACCAGCCTCCTCAACCACAACTAACCATGACAAAACTACCAACCATCTCCATACTACCATACCACAACCGCCTTCCTCCACAACAAGAAATGACATCCAACATCGCACTTTTATTGACACCACCACTCAACCATGCCAGCTCAACCACAATCCTACCACCACAAGACATTCACCTCTCAACTACCGCAATGCTTCATGAACCTGGCTACACCATCAGCCTGCCACCAACAGTGACACCATGGTGCTTGAACAACCTTTTCCACGACCTTCAATCCTCGACGATGGTAAGAGCAAAAAGTGTGCTAACCTTCTTGTGACTTCCTGTTATCAGCAGCGACCCTCTGCTTGACTGCCATGCCATTCAGGTCATTGGCGCGCGTTTGCGCTACGAATGCAGAGCGGGACATGTCTGCCCTCATGTTAAGTGAGAAGCTCCGAGTTGTGGCCCAGTCAAAGACACACTGAAGTTGGTACGAGGACAACAGACGAGGATAATGTCAGAAAGAGGCTCGTCTGGGCCAAGGGACGCGTCGCAACAGGACTAAATGGGATGGCGCATTGAAACTTGCCCTCGGCAACCATGCCTAGAAGAGGCAGGGCGTGACCCCCGACCCTCCCACTGAGCCCCTCTCCCCTCCAGATGGATAAAAGGACAGGATCAGTCAGAAGTTAGTTGGTCTGGCTGGAGTGGTTCTTGGTTTGAGACAGAGTTGAGCAGTTCATCAGACAGTGATCGAAGCATCAGACAACGTTTCAGAGCTCCAGAGAAAGGAAGGAGAATGAGCCAGAACAAGGGCACTCACTTGGGTGCTGAACCCGTGTGAGGTCAGAAAGAAACGAGCACCAGGATGGCCCAAATACCCAGTGAACAGCAAATAACCAGATAAACTAAAATAGCTCAACTAGTTTTGTTCCGTCTTGCCTCTCCCATAGTGCAGGGAAGCGAAAGGCTCATCAGCCCTCGCACGGTGAGGTAGAGGTCAGACCAGCCTTCTTTCTCTCTGTGTCAGTCTCTGTCTCTGTCTCTCTCTCTCTAAACTTTTCCGGATGAGATTATGAATTGGCACCAATGTTATTGTCAAGTCCGTGGCCGATGAACACCAGTCTTGGACGGATAGCCGGACGGTCCTTAATTCCCGAGGAAAACGGCCGAATAATGGCGGTGGTCATTATGGCATGCGTGGAACAGAAGGCAGCGAGGTGCTTACCTGGACAAAGCACACGGGTTGTATCCCGAAACCCACAACGAATAAACACACGACACAACAAATGAAAGTACCACGATAATGATAAATAATAAAAGTAAATGTAATGCGATAAAAATGAAAGGTGAGGTAAATCTAATTTCTAATTTGAGACATCCCCACTCAGTCACAAAAACAGACAAGGAGAAAGATAATTAATATAAAATAAATTGTTTTAAGCCGGCCGGCACTCAGCTTTGCATCCCAACTGGCTTTTAGTTTTAGGAGCTTGCTGGTCATTGAAGCCCAAAGCCTCACAGGCAGGAAACACACAGGATGGCAGCGGTGCCGCATCTGTCGCAGCCACCGGCATAAGGCAAGCAGATAGGACAGCCTTATTTGTCTCCAAAGAGCACTACAGCCAAAACAACACCTCGCAATGCTGCCCACGCGGCCCAGAGCTCCCCACTCTCTTCAAAAGTGCGCTCAAACTCCAAGATCCAGGACCACACAATGGTGCCGCGTTCCTTGTCCAAAACCAAGCCAGAGAGAGAGAGTCTTCTTCTTCTCTTGCTCTCGAACCTTCCCGATGATGTCACACCAGCCAAACGCCTCAGCTCCGTCGAATTCCCCCATGATCTTGCTTGACCAATGACAAACTTCAGGGCGTGGCCTTTTCCTTTACTCGGTTGGTGGGCGGGGTTTAATTGTCGATCGAGAACGTTCGGCTTTTGTCGGCATGGTGTCGGTTATGGTTGGTTAATGGGAGGTTGTTGTTATTGTTGTTGTTGTAACGAAGGTTTTATGGCCAGCCTTGTTACAACTGCAAAAACATAGGGAAAAACCACAGGGAGCAACCACAGACTGGGTCAAACTAGCCTTAGACCCTACTAGTTAACAACACCACCCCTGTGTGGTGACACGTAAACGATCTTAAGCTCACAGTTTTCCCTACATAAATACATCGGGATGTCTCCTACGCGTCCACAGTCCATGCTGCTATACCTATATAATCCTGTCTCCACTATGGTATTTCTTCCTCCACCCCCACAAATGTAATTATGTTAGTAAGACTGTTTTAATTGGGATAAGTAGATGGTCAAGAACTTGCACTGTGTCTCTTTTGTTTTGTAAATACCGCAGCACACATATATCCCTATTGTTTGTTGATGCCGCACCATACAAATGTCTTTTGCCCTGCTGTACTACCTTATGGATAAACCTTGATTGTTAAATTTACCACATACTTTTCCTCCCTCTACTGTAAATAATTACCCACAATACACTTATATTTCCAATCTGCCTGTGTATGTCATTTTTCTCATTGGTTTAACATAGCCCGTACTAGTGGTTAGATGGGACGTTTCAGTTCCCACCGAATGGCTACATACAATATCCGGTGTGTAGTGGCAGTTTCGCTCGGTTGCATCTGTTTAAAATAAGAAAAGATCAGTGATCACTGAGGATACAAAACCCGATTATAAAGCCACGTCACCACCAGGTAAACGGTAATCAGACAGAGGACCATGGGAGATTTGGTCGACTACTTGGCGTTCACGGATGATTTAGCAACCTGCCAAATCGCGGAGTTATCTGCACCTGGTGGCCTCAGGTCTGGTAGTCCGGGAGGAACTGAGGCTCCCCCTCATAGTAGATCCCGAAACCCCTGGCCGTAACAATATATATATATATATATATTGATAAAGAAAAGACAACGTTGAGAATAAAAGTCTTGCTCCTAAAAAGACGTTATATTGAATGAACGCACACACGCGTGCGCACGCACACACACACACACACACACACACACACACACACACACACACACACACACACACTGATAATTGGAGCAATGGGAATGATAAAGAAGAACCTCACAGAGATCTTCAAAACCATCCCTGTTAACATTATCACAAACGAACTAGAGTTGGAGGCTGTATGGGGCTCAGTGACGATCCTGAAAAGAGCCCTCAGAAGAAAACTCTGAGAACAACAAAACTTCACAACTTAGCCCATGAATCGCAATCCTTCACCAAAGCGGGGGTGGATATTTTGAGTCCTGGGACCATCTTGGTGTAATATAATCTTGGTATAATAGACCATCGTGACTCTGTTCAACCTTCTAAAACCAAATTATGGAGATAACAACCAAAGACACACACATACAAACAGTCTTTTCTTGGGAAACCATTATTTAAAGAAAGATGTACCATAGGGATGGTTTCACATGATCATTTGTTGTGATCATCCCTACCTTGTTTCGATACATTTTGGAGTAACATCTCTACATCCTTTTGCATTTTTCGAAAATGTTTTTTATTACCTGTTTCTTTACTTTTTTTTTAGAAATCTATATAGTTCGACTACTAATTTACAAATGTTGAATTACAAACTTTCTAGATGTGTTCCCATTGTCATGGTACTTGTACATACTTTATAGACGATCTAACATTCTAAATAGTACATACTTTATATAAATACTTACGTATATTGGTACGTATGTGGGTTGTTACGTACGTGGGTTGGTGCTGTTACCGACTTCCTGATAATATTCAACCGTGAACCACACCCATATACAGTTTGTCTGATTGGCCCTCGGGCAAATATGTCTCGTGACCCCGCCCCCATCAGGCTGATTGACCGTCGTAGTCCTGCCCACCCCTCTGTTCCCTTCCTATTCCTTTACAAAGAAATGCAATTTTGTGTACTTTTTAGGGAATCCTTTCAAGGTATTAAAATTACAATAGAAAAGAATGCTGCACCAAGTAAAACTCTTTCGGATGGTACCAGAGTTATTGGCATTGAGAGAGGCAGCTCGGAAATACACCGTCCGAAGATGATTATGATGATGATGAACAAGAAGAATTTCGTTGCCGGTTTTGACCGATCTCGATTTGTCCTTTTTTAAAACTTTTGCCAAGGTCTGGAGTACTGAAAAGTTATCCCTGCCAAGACAATCAGCTGAACAGACCAGGTAGGCTCTCATATGTAGCCCAAGCGACTTTTTGGAGAAGATACTCCAACGTTCGTTTTGTATGTAGTGGATGTGCCTGACATTTTTTTTTCTGTGCCATCCATACATAGAACGTACTACTGCACTCTCTGACATATATATATATATATGTATATACAGTCACGTGAAAAAGTAAGTACACCCCATGTAAAGTTTTGACTTTTTCAACATATTTCAACATACAGCTATTTGATCTTCATTTCAACAATATTGATAGATAAAGGTGATATAATATAACAAATATCATGAAACATTTACATTTTGTAGTCCATTGTATAATTTAAATAAACATAAATGCAAATTTCGCATGTGGAAAAAGTAAGTACACCCTTAGCTCTTATAGGTGGTATTGCTTCCTTTGGCAAAAACAACCTCAAGTAGGCGTTTCTTATAACTGTCTACCAGTCTCTGACATCGACTGGGAGAAATTTTTCCCACTCCTCCATGCAGAATTCTTCAGGCTGCGTGATGTTTGAGGGGTTTCATGCATGCACAGCTCGTTTCAAATCCCCCCACAACATCTCAATGGGATTTAGATCCGGGCTTTGACTTGGCCATTCCAGAACCCTCCATTTCTTTCTTTTCAGCCATTCCTTGGTGGATTTACTGGTATGTTTAGGGTCATTGTCATGTTGCAAAGTCCACCTTCGGTTGAGCTTCAACTTCCGACAGATGTCCTCACATTATCGTCAAGCACCCTCTGGTACAATGAAGAATTCATAGTGGATTCTATGATGGTGAGCTGCCCAGGCCCTGATGCAGCAAAGCTGCCCTAAACCATAATATTTCTACCACCATGCTTTACAGTTGGTATCAGGTTCTTGTGGTCAAATGCTGTCTTTGGTTTTCGCCAAACATGTCTTCTGGTACTGTGGCCAAATAGCTCTACCTTTGACTCATCTGTCCAGAGCACATTGTTCCAAAAGTGCTGGCCTTTGCCTAGGTGTTCATTGGCAAACTTTAGTCTTGCCCTGATGTTCTTTCTGGACAGCAAAGGTTTCCTCCTGGCACCACCTCCCATGTAGATCAAATTTGTGCAGCCTCTTTCTAATGGTAGACTCGTGCACTTTGACATCAACAGTGGCAAGAGCTACCTGTAGGTCCCGTGATGACATTCTGGGGTTCTTAGAGACTTCTTTCAGCATCTTGCGGTCTGCTCTCGGGGTGAACTTGCTGGGGCGGCCGGGCCTGAACAAGTTGGCAGTTGTTGGGAATCTTCTCCACTTGTAGATGATCTTCCGGACAGTCGAATGTTTGATTTCAAAATTGTTTGGAGATCTTTTTAAATCCCTTCCCAGACTCGTAGGCATCTATAACCTTCTTTCTGAAGGCCGCAGAGAGCTCTTTTGATCTAGGCATGGTGACGCCGCACACTTCAACAACAAAGAGCAAACCAAACGAAATGTCTGAGGTTTAAATAAGACAGGTTCCTCCAAGATCCTCTCCAACGATGTTCTAATCATTTGCACCTCAGCTGGTGCACCTGATTCTAATTTTAGGTATTTGAAGTAGTGATAAATGTAGGGGTGTCCTTACTTTTTCCACTTGCGAAATTTGCATTTATGTTTATTTAAATTATACAATGGACTACAATATGTACATGTTTCATGATATTTGTTATATTATATCACCTTTATCTATCAATATTGTTGAAATGAAGATCAAATAGCTGTATGTTGAAAATGTTGAAAAAGTCAAAACTTTATATGGGGTGTACACACTTTTTCACATGACTGTATATATATATATATATATATATATATATATATATATATATATATATATATATATATATATATATATATATATATATGTATATATATTGTCCTGTTCATGGCCGATGAACACCGGCCGCAGACAAATAGCCGAACGTTGTTACTCAGAGGTGTATACCCGAACTTGGTGGGATTATCTTTTCGCGAGCGCGGGAAGGACCCGAAGCCTTACCTGAACGGACGGCCGCCACGGGGTTTATTCCTCAAACCCACAAACAAAGAAACAAATATGACAAGGAAAATTCACAATACAAGAATGAAATGCCAAAATAAAGGATTTAGTGAAAATAAAGCACGGAAATAAAACGGATGGTGAGGTAAAACTATAATTAATTCCTAATGTGAGGATCCTCCACTCAGAAACAATCATACAATAGGGGCTATGATAAAGGAAGAAAAATGGTTTGGTGAGTCGGCTGATACTCAGCTTTGCTCCGACGAGGACAAGCGTGAACTGTCCCCGAGTCTCAGTGCAGGAGTGCACAAGATGGCGCGAATCGCCACAGGGCACACTGAGCCGTGAAGCGGTGGCAAAACGTCCTCCTCCTGTCGTTCCACGCTCCACAACGCTCCAATAAGTCTCTCAAGCGCACATGGCATGAAGCGCAGCCGTCCTCCACCCAGGCCAGAAAAAGAGAGAGCCTTTTTCCACAATCAAAGAGAGAGCACACTAGCCAAAAATCCTACCGCCCGTGCCCAGCACCAGAATGAGAGACAGAAAGGGAGGAGGGACGCACCCCCCCTTTTCCCCTCACTGACGTCACTCGACCAATCCCCACGCCCCAGTGCATCATCCCATCTCCACGACCAATCATCCCCTTCAAGGCGGGGCCTCACGGCCTACTTGATGCCCAATGACGAAGCTCGGGGCGTGGCCTGTCAGTTACGATCTTTAGAGGCGGAGTCTAGCCATCCTTCGGGAATGTTCGGCTGGGCGGGGTTCACTTGCCGATCGTTATGTCCGGGTACTGTCGGCAATTATGGTTGTTGTAATGGCGGCCTTTTTGATGAAATAAAACCGTAGGGAAAATCACAGGGGAAATTACACAATGGGGAAATTATCCTGAAGCCCTACCTAATGAGCATAGCTCCACCCCTCGAATGGAGACACATATATGATTTTATGCTCTACAGATTCCTTACATAGTTACATCGAAAGTTCTTCTTCTTCACATCACATGGTCCATGCTACACTATACATTCCTATCTCCACTACGGTATTTCAACCACACCCCCCCCCAAATGTAACAATATATATATATATACATGTGTATATGAATCGACCATCTTGATCTTGCGTTAAAATTATTTTAAAATTCATAGCATTTCACATTCATATAATTTTGCTTGGAAAATCACATAAATTGGCTTCATCTTGTTCAAAATCATCCCCACCCTCTTTGTCTGCTTAATTATTTCCAAAATGTTATTCAGAAAATCCTGGTTGTCATGATACCCATTTGATATCTACGAAAGCATGCCTTGTGTCAATACGTATTCAAAGAATCATAGTTTCATGGTGAACTGACTTGAGATAAAACATTAGGACATTCCTGTAAGCTTGTGCCAAAGGCAGCTAGTGATTGAGGCAAGGCCACAGATGCAAATTATCAGTAGTAGACAAAGATTAACAAAGAGAGAAATCCTCAAAATAATGAAATAATATCACTGTCGGCAAAAAGCCTGGTGTTGGCTTAACAGTCAACGTGGCTCGCTTAAGATCTTAAGGCCTTTAGTTTGAGCCTCTTGTTGTGCTTTTGAAATAACACCATGTGAGTTGACTCAGTGTGTCATCCTTCCAAGGTTGGCAAAATGAGTACCAGCTTACTGGTAACGAGGCAATGCATCAGCGGCACCGCCACACTTCCAGAAAGTATGCAACAGGCAGGCACAGGCTGCTTACGAAACAACATCAACTGCAGGCCAAAGCCATTGGCAGCATGGTATTTTAGTATCGGCAGAATGGAATCCCCACCCAAGGAGATGTGTTCCTGAGGGAATGGCAGGATGGATCAGAACCTACCTGTCTCTATGACGGCAACCAGTGTATCTTGAAATGTACATAAATATGCTACAGCTCTGACAGAGATGGAGTCACACACTTGTACTGATCCACTCCCTAACCCCCCCCCCCCCCCCCTAACCTCCCCCCGCACTACTGCCCCCTCTCCCATGCTTCACTGCAGCTGTTGCACACTGACTGTTTCCTTGTTCCCAATATACCTTTGAACAAATTGCCGTTGATTATTCTCAAACTTTCAAAGTTGGACCTATCTGTAAAAAGCACCTTCTCTCAGGTTTGTTCGTCCTCCTGTTTCTTTTCTCCTGCCAATTTCAACCTTTACATTTGGTTGAGACCACCTTGTTCTAAATGATCATCTTTGTGTTGTTGAAGAAATATTAACACCTGTACTTTCAGATGGGTCATTAACAAAATCAAAACTGAATTGTTGTCTATCATTAGAGAACATACTCTAAGGTACTTATAACATCACCTGGGCTTTGGGCTTTCTGCCTTGACCACTTTCAATTGTGAACAGTACAAGTTTTGCATTCCATCCTCCTAAGAATTTTGCATGCAGCTCCTGCTCACAGATGAAGTTGAGCTGCAATCAACCACGTGGAATAGCCTTCACTAGCTACAACTTTTTGATTTGTCATGTGATATTTCCTTTCCAGGAGTCATCATATTCACCACACAACAATGATGTCACCGCCTATACTTTCACAGTCATTCTGCATATGTTGTACTTTCTGGTTGTCTGCATAACAACCAATCACAGTGTACAATATACACCCAACCCGTCCACCAGGTTTTCACCGAATCAGTGCATAACTTTTTGAAATATCCTGTTCGCCGACTGAGCCTGGTGCTGGCCTAGCGGTTAGGGTGCCGGCTTGGGATCCTAGGATCCTGGGTTAGAATCCCGGTCGATCGCTGAATTAACGCCAGGGGCGTTGACTCAGCCTGTCATCCTTCCGAGGTCGACAAATTGAGTACCAGGTCACTGGTGATTCCCTTGTGCCGCAAGAGGCGACTAACAGGGTTGGTGGCAGGAAGGGCATCTGGCCATAAAACAATGCTTCAAAAAGGGCACCAAGGTGCCCGAAAAAGGCCAACCCCTGCTCTGCGGGGAAAAAATGGCCTCTGAAGGTGGTTCTGTTCGCCGACTGACAGACATGGAGACGGGCTGAAAACATAACTTGCGTCTACTCTCGGTGGCGGAGGCGACGAGAGAAAAGAGGAACAAAACAGTGGAGGTGGGCCTTAAGCCTGGATTCTAGGAGTTGAGGATGGATTACTTGAAGAAAGTGAAAGCATGCACCGTTGAGGAACTGGGGAGGGTCAGAGGGTTGAGAGAGCAAAGGCTGCTAGATCAGAGGAGAGATGTGGAAAAAAACCCGGGTTTGTAACCAAGTAGCTTGCAGTTGGCCTGAATAGCTTCCTCCCAACCTATCTTGAGTGTTATCTTACTATAATTCACCAAATGTCCGTCCCTCTGTCCGTCCCCAGGTACCGCAAAAACGGCTGAACCGATCGCAACAAAATTTTGGGTGGGTAATCTTGGGACCCCCTGGAGTAAAATAGGCCATATTGTTTTTCCAATTTCAGCTTTGGTCTCCAGCATTTTCAGGTTTGGACTCCCGCATAACGTTATTGTCCTGGGTACCGCAAAGGAAGCGTCAGGAAGGGCATCCGGCCATAAAAACATTGCCTCAAAAAGAGAACCATGACAATTACAACTACATATGGGCAGGGTACAGCCCGAAGTGGAGATCGGTTTCTGAGGTTTGGGACATGGAATGTAGGGACAATGACAGGGAGATCAGGAGAAGTGGTGGAAGTATTGGTCAGAAGAAGAGTGGACATATGTTGTGTGCAAGAGACGAGATGGAAGGGAAGTGGTGTGAGAATGGTGAAGGGTAGGAAGGGACAGAAATACACGTTTGTGTGGCAAAGGTGCCCGGAGGGCGTGAATGGTGTTGGTGTCCTGTTTTCTGAGGAGTTTGTAGACAGTGTGGTGAGTGTGACTAGAGTGAGTGATAGGTTGATGATGGTGAAAATGATGATTGGAAAGCTGTTGGTGAACATCATCTCGGGATATGCTCCGCAGGTTGGTCAGAGCGATGAAAAGAAGGACAAGTTCTGGTGTGCAATAGAGAAGCTGATGGAAAACGTGAAAGATGAGGAAGTTGTTGTGGTAGGAGGAGACCTAAATGGACATGTGGGAAGGAGTATGGATGGTTTTGAGGGAGTTCATGGGGGTTACGGACATGGTGTGAGAAATGGAGAAGGTGAAAGGATTTTGGAGTTTGCTGATGGAGCTGATTTGTTGATTTGTAATACTCAGTTCCAGAAAGAGGATAATAAGCTTGTTACATACACGTCAGGTGGGTCGACGACAACCGTTGACTACCTGATGGTGCGTAGGCGAGATAGGGGGCACCTCCGGGACAGAAAGGTGATCCAGGGGGAGGAGGCTGTTTCACAGCACTACTTGGTTGTCTGCGACATAAGGGTGAAAGGTGCGAGGAGAGCTCGGCGGGTGAAGTACCAACCGAGAATGAAGGTGTGGAGGTTGAAAGAGGTGACAGTAAGGGAGGCATTAAAAGAGAGGCTGAGTAGGGTAGAGGATGATGTGGTTGAGCTTGAAAGTGGTTGGATGTCAATGAAAGCTAGTCTGTTGGGAGCCGTTGGTGAGGTATGTGGATGGACAAAAGGACCACCGAGGCACTCGGAAACATGGTGGTGGGATGATGAAGTTGGAAAGAGGATTGACGAGAAGAGGAAGAAGTTCAAGGAGTGGCAGAAGGCGAAGGGTACGGGAGCAGAAACAGCAGAGCATGAAAGTTATAAGGCAGCCAAGAAGGCTGCAAAGAAAGAGGTAGCAAAGGCGCAGGAGGCATGTAGGAAAATGTTCGGAGAACGCTTGGATTCGGAAGAGGGTCAGAGAGCGGTATTCAGGATTGCAAAGCAGATAGCGAAAGAGAGGTGTGATGTGATGGGGGTGGGTTGCTTGAAGGATGAATTGGGACAAATCGTTGTGGACCCAGATGGAACTAAAGGAAGATGGAAAAGATATATGGAAATGCTGTTGAATACAGAGAATGAATGGGATGGCAACATAGAGAGTAACCCAGTTTTAGGACCGGCAGAGAAGATAACTGAGAAGGAAGTTGAGGAAGCGATAAAAGAAATGAAGAGTAGAAAAGCGGGAGGGCCGACGGGAGTTGTGGGAGATATGTTGAAGGCAGCAGGAAGTTGGGGTGTGAAGAGAATGACAGAGATCTGTAATCTGGTGGTGAAAGAAGGCAGCATTCCAGTGGGTTGGGAACTGAGTACCCTCGTCCCTCTGTACAAGGGGAAAGGTGACCCTCTGGAGTGTGGCTCGTACCGAGCGATAAAGTTATTGGAGCATGGAATGAAGGTATTGGAAAGGGTGTTGGAGAGGAGGACAAGGAAGAAAGTGAAGATCGACGAAATGCAGTTTGGATTTATGCCAGGAAGAGGAATGACAGACGTGCTTTTCATTGTGAGGCAGTTGCAGGAGAAGTACATGGAGAAGAGGAAGAAGTTGTTTCTTGGGTTTGTTGATCTGGAGAAAGCATTCGATAGGGTTCCACGCGAAGTATTGACATGGGCATTGAGGAAGTTAGGAGTGGAGGAATGGTTGATCAGAGTCGTGATGGCAATGTACAAAAGAGCGCGCACAGCTGTAAGGACGAAGGACGGGAACAGTGGTGAGTTTGAGGTGAAGGTGGGAGTGCATCAGGGGTCGGTACTAAGTCCACTACTATTTGTAGCTGTGATGGAGGTGCTGGCTCAGAACGTAAAGGAGGGTTTACCGTGGGAGTTGTTGTATGCAGATGATCTGGTGTTGATTGCGGAAAGTATGGATGGACTGAAGGAAAAGATGAACAAGTGGAAGGAATGTATGGAGACAAAAGGTCTGAAGGTGAATATCGGAAAGACGAAGGTGATGGCAAGTGGTAAAGCATGTGGTGAGGTGGAAAGAACTGGGAAGTGGCCCTGTGGTGTGTGTAGGAAGGGTGTCGGAGTGAACTCCATTCAATGTACAATGTGCGCTGAGTGGGTTCATCAAAAATGTAGTGGTCTGAGAGGGTCATTAACCAGTGTGGCAGCTACATTCAAATGTAAGGTGTGCACAGAGGGAGCAGCAGATGGAGGAAATGTTGAATTGGATCTTGGAGACGGCGTGAAGCTGGAAGGTGTGAAAACATTTTGCTACCTCGGAGACATGCTGAATGGAGAAGGTGGATCAGACTCGGCAACGGTTGCTAGAGTGAGATGTGCATGGAAGAAGTTTTGGGAACTGAGTGGCGTGCTGATGAGGAGGGGAGTGGCGTTGAAGCTGAAGGGAAAGGTGTAACTTTGCGATCGTTATGCGAACTTTGCGATATGCTGCATGTGTGAGAAGTGTTATGATTTATGGGAGCGAGACATGGGTAATGAACGTAGAGCAGCAACGAAGGTTGGAAAGGGTGGAAATGCGAATGGTTCGATGGATGTGCGGAGTATCGTTGAGAGAGAGAGGAAGACAAATGATGAATTCCAAAAGATGATGGGAATAGAGCCTGTGATTGATGCTGTGAAGATGAACAGATTGAGATGGTTTGGTCATGTGTTGAGGAAGGATGAAAGTGACTGGTTGAGAAGAGTGATGGAAATGAATGTAGAAGGAAGTAGAGGACGGGGAAGACCGAGAAAGACTTGGCTAAAGATGGTGGAAGAAGAAATGCGGGCAAGGGGGTTAACAAGGAGAGATGCAGAAAATGGGGCAAAATGGAGAAGATTGTCATGGGGACCGCAAGGCTAACCCCCGCTCTAGCAGGGAAAATGGCCTTTAAAATGCATGTTGTGTTGTTGTTGTTGTTGTTGTTTGTCCCGCAAAAACGGCTGCACCGATCGCAACGATACACCTCCATGCCCGTGGGATTCCCATGGGTGACCCTACTAGTCAATATAATATCATGAGATGGAATGCAAGAATAAAAACAAGACGAAGAATGGGAGGTATAGGTTTAAAGAAGAGGATCTTACACCATGATAGCATACTGGAAGTGGTGAGTTGTGTCTTTGGGATTCAAATCTCCATAAATCATGGATGGATGGATGGGATGGATGGGAATCAATGGATGGGAATCAATCTCATAAAAAATCATGAGTCTACACAGGCAAGGAGTTAGCGTCATGTAATTGTACAACAGGGAAGCCAACCTTGGCTCTTCATTTGGCTTGCAGTTAGTTGTGGATGTTACAAATTCCATGCTTTACAATAAAAACTAAGTCATGGGTGCTGCTAATTCCTAACTAAAACTCCAAGTTCTCTCTCTGATAAGCAAAATCATTATTCTGTGGGTTGAAACTGGAGGTTGTATGGATAAAGAGCTTAGTCGAAGGATCGCAAACAGGATTTGCCGATTGGCTTCCCCTCGAGAGGCCACTCGAACATTTTCCATCTGTTGAGGAGACGCAGCCAGCATGAATTTCCATGGATTAAGCCGATACGAAAAACCAAATGCCCCGTGGTAATTTATTAGTTCACCGAGTAAAGTTTTGAGAAAGGTGAAGTGGTCAAATTTACAAGGAACTGCACGACAAAGTCCCAGAATAGCTGTATATTTATTTTATTTGGTGCGAATAGCTGTATATCAGAATTTGTTACCTTAAAACGGGGCACTTGAGGTTCGACCCACGTGTGTGTCAATGTGATTTTGGCATGTGACTCAAAATCTGTGCACAGCATGCTTGGCTTGTACTATTCTCCGACAAAATATACCGAGGCAATTCCATTGATCATTTGCTTTTGCCATGGTCTGGAGTACTGAAAAGTGATCCCTGCCAAGTCAATCAGCTGAACAGACCAGGTGGGCTTTCATATGTAGCCGAAGAGACTTTGTGGAGAAGATGCTCCAACTTTAGTTTGTTTGTAGCGGATGGGACTCACATTTATTTTTCCGTGCCATCCCTTCACTGAGCCACATTCTCTGATCTCTGGTCTAGCACATTCTCTGATCGAGTAAAGGCCACTGTAATATTTAAATCATGGAAAGTTCCAAATGAGATGAAACAGTGATTCCTCAATGTCCCTAATGCTTTTTCAGGGTCCATAATTGCTTCTGCAGAATGTTTCCCATTTGCCTGTCAGTACGCAAGCACACATGGAAACCAATACAGTGTCCTAAAATGAACCTTCTGCAAAACAATATAAATCAATATGGCTTGCTTGCACAGCCAATGATGGAATTAAGGTGTGTCATTGGTTGTTATCTCCATATGCAGGTTTCAGAAGGTGGAACAGAGTCCTCCCAGGTATTGAAATGTCCACCTTCCTTTTTGGTAAGGGATCACGATTAATGGACCAAGCTGTGAAGTTTTGTTGTTCTTAATGTTTTGTTCAGAGTGCTCTTTTAAAGATCGGCACCGAGCCCCAGACAGCTTTCCAACTGTAGTTTGTTTGTGGTAATAGTCCTAGGGATGGCTTTAAGATCTCTGTAAAGTTCTTCTTTATCATTCCCATTGCTCCAATTATCACTTATACAAGTCTTCAGCTTCCAGGATCTTTTCAGGTCTTGTGGTATTTGGTCATTTTCTTGATTTCTTCGTTGTTTAGGCCAAAATCGCTGAGTAATGAAACTTCAATTAGTAATGCAGTCTTTTCTTTTTTTTGTACCCAAGTATGATATCTGGTCGCAATGCTTTGTTTTCTATGCTCACACTTGATGGGTTCATCAGGTCATACATGAGAGTTACGTCCTTGTTCTCAATTATCGCTTTTGGATCATGTTTCCATGAGTTTTCCGGGACTGGGATATTGAGACTTCTGCAGATGTGCCAATGGATTGCTGTACATTCATTGCTGTGCCTTTGTGTGTACAGCTGCTCTGACATGAGTTTTTTTTACATCCTGACAGGAGATGACTCGTACTTTCTGTTTCTACCTTGCAGAATCTACACTTGATCGTCCAATTAACTCAGTCCTGCCATCTTCTTAAAGCCATTGGTCTAGTGTCCTTGGTCTTGGACATTTATTATAATTTGTTCTCCATCCCAGTCAAGCTGACCTCTTCTTAGCCATTCCAGTGAGCCTTCTTTGTCCACGCCTGATCTGTCCATCTGTTTTTCTATGCCTCCGCCCCCGAAGGTGGCCGGAAGCATTATGTTTTCGGGTTGTCGGTCCGTCCATACGGGCTAACCCTCGTTTTCCTCAGCAACCACATAGCTGATTGAGACGAAACTTTCAGGATAGGAGTGACACCCATGCAGAATGTTTTTATGACAAGTGTGATGCCATACGTCACGTGGTATGGCAGCCATCTTGGATTAAACACAAATAATAATAAAAATATTTCTCGGAAAGCGCTGAATGGAAAAATTAAAAACTTGGCACATTGTCAAGTACTCCCAATGGGGAACAAAAGCATGATAATTATGACATCATGGGTGAAGTGGTATACCAGCCAAAAATGTTTTAATCGAATTCCTTATCCTAAAATCTCAAATTGCATGCACATGATCTATGACCGATTTGTATTGAAATAATAAATTCATGACATAATAGGTCACATGGTTTGGCAGCCATATTGGATTTAACCTAAAACCTTTAAAAAAACATCTTCTCCCATACCACCAAATCGATTGACTCAAAACTTTACGTGCCACATTGACTAGGCATGGCGATTAAAAGTTAATCACGAAAATATCATTGGTCACATGGTGTGGCAGCCATATTGGATTGAAGGAAAATATTAAATAATTATATCTCTTAAACCGCTTACCTGTCGATGCTAAATTTTACAAATATCATCTAACACCATTGTTGCATATAGTTTGAAAATAATGATGTCATAGGTCACGTGGTTTGGCAGCCATTTTGAATAGAAAAATATACTGTACCTTATCCGATCAACACGAAACTTCACAAATGTTTTCCATGACACATACATATGCAGAGTGTACATTTTTTAAGGTCATGTGTCAAGTGGTGTGACAGCCATATTAGCTTGAAAGCCAATATTTTTTTTAAATCCCTTCTCTGAAACTGCTTCACCGATCGATGCGAAACCTGTCATGGCTGGTGAAAAAATGATAATTGAAAACAGCTGAAGGGATTTCTTGTTTTTCTTGTTTATTTTTAGGACAGTGAACGAGGGCATCTACCCATTGTGGGACTATGCGGAGACATATTTGCGACAGAGTCACATTGCTCTAGTTTTCAAATATCTCCCTGCTCATTTATCTCTCTCCCAGTTGTCGGTGTATATTTGTTGATATGTGGCTTTATATTTATCTTTGTTGCAATCATTGGGGCTGTATTGGTTGATGTTTCGGTTTCTTCTGTGACATCTTCTATTCACACCTGTCTTTGGAAATTTTTTGCAAGGTGGATTATGGATACCTTTTCTGACTGGCTGTCCATGTTTGCATCCAAATTGGATTCAGCAGCCTGTTGAACTTTTCATGTACTCAGCCAATCCTACAGTTGTCACTCTGTGCACTTTGTTGAGCTCAATCAAGCTGATGCCTCCGTCTCATCTAGACAGGTGCATTCTCGGGTTGCATTGACTTTTGTGGGACATTTTGGGGATAGTGAGGCATTTCCTTGTTTGGATATACTGTATCGTTTGTTGATTACCGATTGTGGCCAGTTTATTATTCCGCAGCTGTATTGGAACACTGGCACTGTATTGTACACCGCTCCTTTCCTATGCCATCTCCAGGCATTGCAAATCGTCATTGCTGGGCACCGAAGGGGGCTCGGCAGTGACGCACGCTGAAAGAGAGTACTCAGTTTTCACTCTGGTTGTTTGTTTTCTTTCTTGTTGTACACCGCTCCTTTCCTATGCCATCTCCAGGCATTGCAAATCGTCATTGCCGGGCACCGAAGGGGGCTCGGCAGTGACGCACGCTGAAAGAGAGTACTCAGTTTTCACTCTGGTTGTTTGTTTGTTTGTTTTCTTTCTTGTTTTCTTGTTTTCTTTCTTGTTTGTTTGTCCGGGCGATATCTCAGCCATCCTTTGAGCTAGGAAGCTGAAATTTCGGCACAATCGTGAGCAAGTCCTTTGTCAAAAACAGTATTTTTTTTTTTGATTAATCAATAAATTGAGGAGTTATTTAATTATTAGCGATTAATTAAGTACTTATTTAATTAATCAAATTTCCTTTCTCTTCTGACCATTAACTCGGGCACCTTTTGAGTTAGGAAGCTGATATTTGGACATGCCAATGACCAGGTGATTTAGCTGCAAAGGATATTTTTGATTTATTAATTAATCAATTAATCGATTAATTATTTAATTATTCGATTAATGACAAAAAAATGTTTTTTTTTAAGTTACAGATTCTGATGAAATAGTGGTAGTTTATGTGTTCTCTGACCAAATTGATTAATAATTTAATTTTTTTATGATTATTATTTATTTATTTTCATTATTAATCATTTATATATATTCTTTCTCATTTGGCCAATATCTCAGGCACCTTTTGAGCTGGGAAGCTAATATTTGGACATGAGTGACCAAGTGATGTGGCTATCAAGGATATTTTTGATTTATTGATTAATCATTTCATCTATTAATTATTTATTGATTAATCGATTAATTATTTATTGAGTAATCAATTAATTATTTAATTTTTTATAAATGACATATTTAATGAAATTTCTAAAAGATACATCTTCGGATGAAGCACTAGTGGTTTAGTTATGCGATTAGCCAATTGATTATGAAAATATTTTGTGATAATCTTTTATTGATTTTAATTATACAATTAATCAATCAATTAGTGTACACCTCTCCCTCCCAATGCAGCCTCAATGAGCTGCACTGCGGTATTGCCGGGCGCCTGAGGCGCCCTGGCAATGCCGCGCTGCAGCATATTTAATTATTTGGCATGGGGCGGTGTACTTTGAATGTATGTGTACTTGTTGTACACCGCTCCTTTCCTATGCCATCTCCAGGCATTGCAAATCGTCATTGCCGGGCACCAAAGGGGGCTCGGCAGTGACGCACGCTGAAAGAGAGTACTCAGTTTTCACTCTGGTTGTTTGTTGTACACCGCTCCTTTCCTATGCCATCTCCAGGCATTGCAAATCGTCATTGCTGGGCACCGAAGGGGGCTCGGCAGTGACGCACGCTGAAAGAGAGTACTCAGTTTTCACTCTGGTTGTTTGTTTTCTTTGTTTTCTTGTTTTCTTTCTTGTTTTCTTGTTTCTTGGTTGTCCGGACGATATCTCAGCCATCCTTTGAGCTAGGAAGCTGAAATTTCGGCACAATAGTGAGCAAGTCCTTTGTCAAAAACGGTATTTTTTTTTTTGATTAATCAATTAATTGAGGAGTTATTTAATTATTAGCGATTAATTAAGTACTTATTTAATTAATCAAATTTCCTTTCTCTTCTGACCATTAACTCAGGCACCTTTTGAGTTAGGAAGCTAATATTTGGACATGCCAATGACCAGGTGATTTGGCTGCAAAGGCTATTTTTGATTTATTAATTAATCAATTAATCGATTAATTATTTAATTATTCGATTAATGACAAAAAAAAATTTTTTTTTTCGAAGTTACAGATTCTGATGAAATAGTGGTAGTTTATGTGTTCTCTGACCAAATTGATTAATCATTTAATTTTTTTATGATTATTATTTATTTATTTTCATTATTAATCATTTATTTATTTTCTTTCTCATTTGGCCAATATCTCAGGCACCTTTTGAGCTCGGAAGCTAATATTTGGACATGAGTGACCAAGTGATGTGGCTATCAAGGATATTTTTGATTTATTGATCAATCAATTAATCGATTAATTATTTAATTATTCGATTAATTACTAAAAAAAAAAAAAAATTCAGTTACAGATTCTGATGAAATGGTGGTGGTTTCTGTATTCTGTGACCGAATTGATTAATAATTTAATTTTTTAATGATTATTATTTATTTATTTTCATTATTAATCATTTCTTTATTTTCTTTCTCATTTGGCCAATATCTCAGGCACCTTTTGAGCTGGGAAGCTAATATTTGGACATGACAGTGACCAAGTGATGTGGCTATCAAGGATATTTTTGATTTATTGATTAATCATTTCATCTATTAATTATTTATTGATTAATCGATTAATTATATTTATTGAGTAATCAATTAATTATTTGATTTTTTATAAATGACTTATTTAATTAAATTTCTAAAAGATACATCTTCGGATGAAGCACTAGTGGTTTAGTTATGCTATTAGCCAATTGATTATGAAAATATTTTGTGATAATCTTTTATTGATTTTAATTATACAATTAATCAATCAATTAGTGTACACCTCTCCCTCCCAATGCAGCCTCAATGAGCTGCACTGCGGTATTGCCGGGCGCCAGAGGCGCCCCGGCAATGCCGCGCTGTAGGATATTTAATTATTTGGCATGGGGGCGGTGCACTTTGAATGTATCTGTACTTGTTTGTTTTCTTTCTTGTTTGTTTGTTTGGTTGTCCGGGCGATATCTCAGCCATCCTTTGAGCTAGGAAGCTGAAATTTCGGCACAATAGTGAGCAAGTCCTTTGTCAAAAACGGTATTTTTTTTTTTGATTAATCAATAAATTGAGGAGTTATTTAATTATTAGCGATTAATTAAGTACTTATTTAATTAATCAAATTTCGTTTCTCTTCTGACCATTAACTCAGGCACCTTTTGAGTTAGGAAGCTGATATTTGGACATGCCAATGACCAGGTGATTTGGCTGCAAAGGATATTTTTGATTTATTAATTAATCAATTAATCGATTAATTATTTAATTATTCGATTAATGACAAAAAAATTTGTTTTTTTTTAAAGTTACAGATTCTGATGAAATAGTGGTAGTTTATGTGTTCTCTGACCAAATTGATTAATAATTTAATTTTTTCATGATTATTATTTATTTATTTTCATTATTAATCATTTATTTATTTTCTTTCTCATTTGGCCAATATCTCAGGCACCTTTTGAGCTGGGAAGCTAATATTTGGACATGAGTGACCAAGTGATGTGGCTATCAAGGATATTTTTGATTTATTGATTAATCATTTCATCTATTAATTATTTATTGATTAATCGATTAATTATTTATTGAGTAATCAATTAATTATTGAATTTTTTATAAATGACTTATTTAATTAAATTTCTAAAAGATACATCTTCGGATGAAGCACCAGTGGTTTAGTTATGCGATTGGCCAATTGATTATGAAAACATTTTGTGATAATCTTTTATTGATTTTAATTATACAATTAATCAATCAATTAGTGTACACCTCTCCCTCCCAATGGAGCCTCAATGAGCTGCACTGCGGTATTGCCGGGCGCCGGAGGCGCCCCGGCAATGCCGCGCTGCAGCATATTTAATTATTTGGCATGGGGCGGTGTACTTTGAATGTATGTGTACTTGTTGTACACCGCTCCTTTCCTATGCCATCTCCAGGCATTGCAAATCGTCATTGCTGGGCACCAAAGGGGGCTCGGCAGTGACGCACGCTGAAAGAGAGTACTCAGTTTTCACTCTGGTTTCTTTCTTGTTTGTTTGTTTTCTTGTTTGTTTTCTTTCTTGGTTGTCCGGACGATATCTCAGCCATCCTTTGAGCTAGGAAGCTGAAATTTTGGCACAGTAGTGAGCAAGTCCTTTGTCAAAAACGATATTTTTTGTTTTTTGATTAATCAATAAATTGAGGAGTTATTTAATTATTAGCGATTAATTAAGTACTTATTTAATTAATCAAATTTCCTTTCTCTTCTGACCATTAACTCAGGCACCTTTTGAGTTAGGAAGCTGATATTTGGACATGCCAATGACCAGGTGATTTGGCTGCAAAGGATATTTTTGATTTATTAATTAATCAATTAATCGATTAATTATTTAATTATTCGATTAATGACAAAAAAATTTTTTTTTTTTAACTTACAGATTCTGATGAAATAGTGGTAGTTTATGTGTTCTCTGACCAAATTGATTAATAATTTAATTTTTTTATGATTATTATTTATTTATTTTCATTATTAATCATTTATTTATTTTCTTTCTCATTTGGCCAATATCTCAGGCACCTTTTGAGCTGGGAAGCTAATATTTGGACATGAGTGACCAAGTGATGTGGCTATCAAGGATATTTTTGATTTATTGATTAATCATTTCATCTATTAATTATTTATTGATTAATCGATTAATTATTTATTGAGTAATCAATTAATTATTTAATTTTTTATAAATGACTTATTTAATTAAATTTCTGAAAGATACATCTTCGGATGAAGCACTAGTGGTTTAGTTATGCTATTAGCTTATTGATTAAGAAAATATTTTGTGATAATCTTTTATTGATTTTAATTATACAATTAATCAATCAATTAGTGTACACCTCTCCCTCCCAATGCAGCCTCAATGAGCTGCACTGCGGTATTGCCGGGCGCCGGAGGTGCCCCGGCAATGCCGCGCTGCAGCATATTTAATTATTTGGCATGGGGCGGTGTACTTTGAATGTATGTGTACTTGTTTTCTTTCTTTCTTGTTTGTTTGTTGGGTTTCTTTCTTGGTTGTCCGGGCGATATCTCAGCCATCCTTTGAGCTAGGAAGCTGAAATTTTGGCACAGTAGTGAGCAAGTCCTTTGTCAAAAACGATATTTTTTGTTTTTTGATTAATCAATAAATTGAGGAGTTATTTAATTATTAGCGATTAATTAAGTACTTATTTAATTAATCAAATTTCCTTTCTCTTCTGACCATTAACTCAGGCACCTTTTGAGTTAGGAAGCTGATATTTGGACATGCCAATGACCAGGTGATTTGGCTGCAAAGGATATTTTTGATTTATTAATTAATCAATTAATCGATTAATTATTTAATTATTTGATTAATGACAATTTTTTTTTTTTTTTAAGTTACAGATTCTGATGAAATAGTGGTAGTTTATGTGTTCTCTGACCAAATTGATTAATAATTTAATTTTTTTATGATTATTATTTATTTATTTTCATTATTAATCATTTATTTATTTTCTTTCTCATTTGGCCAATATCTCAGGCACCTTTTGAGCTGGGAAGCTAATATTTGGACATGAGTGACCAAGTGATGTGGCTATCAAGGATATTTTTGATTTATTGATTAATCATTTCATCTATTAATTATTTATTGATTAATCGATTAATTATGTATTGAGTAATCAATTAATTATTTAATTTTTTATAAATGACTTATTTAATTAAATTTCTAAAAGATACATCTTCGGATGAAGCACCAGTGGTTTAGTTATGCGATTGGCCAATTGATTATGAAAACATTTTGTGATAATCTTTTATTGATTTTAATTATACAATTAATCAATCAATTAGTGTACACCTCTCCCTCCCAATGGAGCCTCAATGAGCTGCACTGCGGTATTGCCGGGCGCCGGAGGCGCCCCGGCAATGCCGCGCTGCAGCATATTTAATTATTTGGCATGGGGCGGTGTACTTTGAATGTATTTGTACTTGTTTTAGTTTATGGCTTTGATTTTGTTTCTTGGGGATGTGTGTGTATAACATGAGCATAAGCAAGTAAACATCGATAACGTAACTATGTTTTCCCATTACTTCTACTCTCTGGTAAGCCCCCACCCCTCTTGTTTCCTCCTGCTAACCGCGCTCCTTTGACTTACCCTCAAGTATCAACCCCCTATTCTTCCACTCCTCACCTATTTTCCACTCTTTTACACCTAAAGTTTTCCATGCATTCTCCCTTTCCTCTTTTTCACACACACTGACACTCACGCACTGCCAGTCCTCATGCACTGCCACCAATAAATAACCTTTATCTACACATTCCCTCAAAAATAAAATAGATGATACTGCATGTAAAATAAAGAAAAAGAGACCAGATAATAAGGTAAAGTTCTTACATACCATATCATCAGGATTGGGAGAACGAAATACACAGTGTAATTAATTCACAACTTCTTGTTCAACATGTTGGTGAAGAGGGTAACTGAGATATTTAGTTTAGTTTGAATTCTCATCACGAAAATAAAATGTCAGATTGCTGCTTCAACAAACAGGATGTTGCATCACAAAGTGGACTATCCCTTGGATGGATGTTAAGCTGGATGTCCCTTCTGCTCGCTGGTGAATGTTATAAAGAATTGGTCTTTTGCGAGTGGATAAGTTACCGTCGGAACACTGAATGAAATTTCAATGTTGTTGTCCTCAAACTAATTTCGAACAAGCACAGCAGTAAAGCAAGGTGTATTGTCATGCCGGTGAATGTGAGTGTCTTCTCCATAATATTGTTCCCGTCCAAGCCGGTGGTGCAGCAATGTAAAAAAAATATCACTCAAAGACTATTATGTGGAAGTGAGGAAAATATCACAAAAAATATCACAAAGTGAGGAAAATACTGTTACAGTCACGTGAAAAAGTAAGTACACCCCATGTAAAGTTTTGACTTTTTCAACATATTTCAACATACAGCTATTTGATCTTCATTTCAACAATATTGATAGGTAAAGGTGATATAATATAACAAATATCATGAAACATTTACATTTTGTAGTCCATTGTATAATTTAAATAAACATAAATGCAAATTTCGCATGTGGAAAAAGTAAGTACACCCTTAGCTCTTATAGGTGGTATTGCCCCCTTTGGCAGAAACAACCTCAAGTAGGCGTTTCTTATAACTGTCTACCTGTCTCTGACATCGACTGGGAGAAATTTTTGCCCACTCCTCCATGCAGAATTCTTTCAGCTGTGCGATGTTTGAGGGGTTTCTTGCATGCACAGCTCGTTTCAAATCCCCCCACAACATCTCGATGGGATTTAGATCCGGGCTTTGACTTGGCCATTTCAGAACCTTCCATTTCTTTCTTTTCAGCCATTCCATGGTGGATGTACTGGTATGTTTAGGGTCATTGTCATGTTGCATGGTCCACCTTCGGTTGAGCTTCAACTTTCCGACAGATGGCCTCACATTATGCTCAAGCACCCTCTGGTACAATGAAGAATTCATCGTGGATTCTATGATGGTGAGCTGCCCAGGCCCTGATGCAGCAAAGCTGCCCCAAACCATAATATTTCCACCACCATGCTTTACAGTTGGTATCAGGTTCTTGTGGTCAAATGCTGTCTTTGGTTTTCGCCAAACATGTCTTCTGGTACTGTGGCCAAATAGCTCTACCTTTGACTCATCTGTCCAGAGCACATTGTTCCAGAAGTGCTGGTCTTTGCCGAGGTGTTCATTGGCAAACTTTATTCTTGCCCTGATGTTCTTTCTGGACAGGAAAGGTTTCCTCCTGGCACACCTCCCATGTAGATCAAATTTGTGCAGCCTCTTTCCAATGGTAGACTCGTGCACTTTGACATCAACAGTGGCAAGAGCTACCTGTTGGTCCCGTGATGACATTCTGGGGTTCTTAGAGACTTCTTTCAGCATCTTGCGGTCTGCTCTCGGGCTGAACTTGCTGGGGCGGCCTGGCCTGAACAAGTTGGCAGTTGTTTGGAATCTTCTCCACTTGTAGATGATCTTCCGAACAGTCGAATGATTGATTTAAAATTGTTTGGAGATCTTTTAAAATCCCTCCCAGACTCGAAGGCACCTATAACCTTCTTTCTGAAGGCCTCAGAAAGCTCTTTTAATCTAGGCATGGTGACGCTGCACACTTCAACAACAAAGAGCAAACCAAACTAAATTTCTGAGGTTTAAATAAGACAGGTTCCTCCAAGATACTCTCCAACGATGTTCTAATCATTTGCACCTGAGCTGGTGCACCTGATTCTAATTTGAGGTATTTGAAGTAGTGATAAATGTAGGGGTGTACTTACTTTTTCCACATGCGAAATTTGCATTTATGTTTATTTAAATTATACAATGGACTACAAAATGTAAATGTTTCATGATATTTGTTATATGATATTAAAGCGCGGCGTTACGCGCGCTGCTTGCGAGCAAGGAGGAAGCGGACAAGCGGTAACTTATAAGCGTCTTTATTTCAGGAGCTCACTGTAACACTGGCGCGCTCCGGGCTGCGCGCCCGGTGTATATCATGAGGCCACGCCTACCCCTCGGGCGTGGCCACCGCCCACTTGGTGCGCGGAATGATGTCACCACGCCAGTGGGCTTTTGTGTCCGCCACACGCGCCCCCCCAGAATTCCCGCGCACCTGGAGGGCCAGTTTGCGGGGCAGACGACTGACCCGGCCGAAGCGCCCCCTGGCGATCGGCGGCGTCCGGGGTGCAGGGATGCCAGGTGGGATGCCCCTGGCTGCCCCTGGGATGGGTGCAGGACCGGGGGCAGCGTGGCGGCGGGGCTGGGCGGTGCCGGGGGTCCGCCCGCAGGGGGGCGGCCCCGACGTGGGGGTCGGGCCACTGGCGGTGGATGGTCCACGTCGAGGTGGGCCGGCTTGAGGCGGTCTACCGAAACGCGGTCAGGAGTACCGCCGATGTCCAGGGTGAAGTGCTTCGCCCCGGTCTCCAGCACGCGGAAAGGCCCATCGTACGGGGGCCGCAGTGGTGTCCGGTGGGCATCGTGGCGGACGAAGACGTACTCCGCCGTGCGAAGCTCCGGGGCGACGTGCGTCGGTGGGTGCCCGTGGCATGCCGTTGGCACCGGGGCGAACCTCTGGGCGGTCTCTTGCAGAGCGGAGCGCTGCTGTGCCGCGGACCATGGTGCCGTGGAGTCGGGGAGGAACTCGCCCGGCACCCGCAGCGGTTGCCCGAAGACCAACTCCGCCGCGGATGCGCACAGGGCCTCCTTGGGCGCCGTCTGTAGGCCCAGCAGGACCCAGGGGAGCCTGTCGACCCAGCCGCCGTCGCGGAGGGTGGCCCGGAGCGCTGCCTTCAATGAGCGGTGAAATCGCTCACACAGGCCATTAGCCTGGGGGTGGTAGGCCGTGGTTCGGTGCAGCCGGACCCCGAGCCCCTGCGCAACCGCCCCCCAGAGCTCCGAGGTGAACTGGGGGCCGCGGTCGGACGAGATGTCTGAGGGGGCGCCGAACCGGGCGACCCAGGTGGCGATGAAAGCCTGCGCGACATCGGCCGCCGTTGTCGACGCCAAGGGCAGGGCCTCCGGCCACCGGGTGGTGCGGTCCACCATGGTGAGGACGTAGGTGAAACCCCGCGAGGGGGGCAGAGGTCCCACCAGGTCCACGTGGACGTGGTCAAACCGGCGTTCCGGCACCGTGAACGGGGCCAACGGGGCCTGGGTGTGCCGGTGCACCTTGGCGCGCTGGCACGCGAGGCACGTCCTGGCCCAGCCGCGGACGGCCTTCTGGAGGCCATGCCAGACGAACTTGTCGGCGATCAGCCTTTGGGAGGCCCTCGCGCCCGGGTGGGACAGGCCGTGGATGGCGTCAAACACCTGGCGCTGCCAGCCCGCGGGCACGATGGGGCGAGGACGCCCGAGGGAGACGTCGCACAAGAGGGCCGCGCTCCGCGCCGTCGAACGCCACCTCGGTGACGTGGAGGCCCGTGACCGCGGTCCGCAAGGCCTGGACGTCGGGGTCAGCGGCCTGGTCCGCTGCCATCCGGGCATAGTCGATGCCGAGGTGGACTGCGTGGGCGACGGCCCGGGAAAGGCAATCCGCCACCGGGTTGTCCTTCCCCGCGACGTGCTGGATGTCCATCGTGTACTCGGACACGGCCGAGAGGTGACGCTGCTGCTGGGCCGACCACGGCTCGGTGGCCTTGCCCATCGCGAAGATCAGCGGCTTGTGGTCGACGAAGGCAGTGAACGCACGGCCCTCGAGCAGATGGCGGAAGTGCCTGACCGCCAAGTGAAGCCCGAGCAACTCGCGGTCGAAGGTACTGTAATGGCGTTCGGGCGGGCAAAGCTGCCGGCGAAAGAACGCCAGCGGTTGCCAAGCTCCACGCACCCATTGCTCGTGCACCGCGCCCACCGCGTAGTCCGAGGCATCGGTGGTGAGGGCGATCGGTGCATCGGGCGCCGGGTGCGCAAGCATGGTGGCGTTAGCCAAGGCGAGCTTCGCGCCCGTGAACGCCGTGTCCATCTGCTCGGTCCAGGTAACGTCGCCTTTGACCGGCTTACCTCGGAGAGCTTCGTGCAGGGGGCGCAGGAGCTGGGCGATACGGGGCAGGAACCGATGGTAAAAGTTCACCATGCCCAGGAACTCCTGCAGCCCTCTGATCGTGCGGGGGCGCGGAAACCCCTTCACCGCCTCCACCTTGGCCGGCAGGGGGACGGCTCCGTGCCTGGTGACACGGTGCCCCAGAAAATCGATTATGGTGGCGCCGAACCGGCACTTTGCGGGGTTCACAATCAGGCCATGCTGGCCCAGGCGTTCGAAGAGCGTGCGGAGGTGGCGTAGGTGCTCTTCGCGGGACGCGCTGGCGACGAGGATATCGCCCAGGTAGACGTAGACAAAATCCAAGTCACGCAGGACGCTGTCCATCAGTCGCTGGAACGCCTGAGCCGCATTCTTCAGACCGAAGGGCATGCGCAGGAACTCGAAGAGTCCGAATGGCGTGATGACCGCCGTCTTCGGGACGTCCTCCGGCCTGACGGGGACCTGATGGTAGCCGCGTATGAGGTCCACCTTCGAGAAGAAGGACATGCCCGCCAAACGGGCGGAAAAGTCCTGAATGTGGGGGACGGGGTAGCGGTCGGGAGTCGTGGCGTCATTGAGACGGCGATAGTCCCCGCACGGTCGCCATCCCCCGCCGGGCTTCGGCACGATGTGCAGCGGCGACGCCCAAGCGCTCTCTGAGCGCCGAACGATGCCGAGTCGCTCCAGGGTAGCGAACGCCGCTTTTGCCACCGCCAGCTTCGTCGGCTCGAGGCGGCGTGCCCGTGCGTAGACCGGTGGACCGACGGTGGGGATGTGATGGGCCACCCCGTGCTTGACAGCCCCCGCCGAGAAGGTGGGCCGCGTGAGGGCCGGGAAGCCGGCGAGGAGGCGGGTGAATGCGTCCGCTGCCGGAAGCGTACAGACCAACGTGGCCGGAACCGAACCGTTCGGCAAGCCGCTTGGCAAGCCGCTCATTGAGCTGGGCAATGCACAAGCGAGCGAGCTGAACGTCTCGGCCTGGATAAGACGTCTGCGCTTGACGTCGACCAGGAGCCCATTAGCGCACAGGAAGTCCGCGCCAAGCAGTGCCATGGGCACGTCGGCGGTGACGAACGTCCATTGGAAAACCTGCCCTCCGAACCGCAGAGAGAGGCAGCGTTTTCCGTACGTACGGATGGGCGTCCCGTTCGCGGCAAGCAGCGCGGGGCCCCCACCCGCGGCGTGCTTGTCTGACGTGCCGGCGGGAACGACACTCACCTGCGCTCCCGTGTCGCACAGGTAACGGCGCCCGGAGAAGGTGTCCGTTATGAACAGCAGGCTGCTCGAACGGCCGGCGCTCATCGCCACTATTGAGCGCCGGCCCAGGCGTTTCCCGACCTGTTGAAGGAGCATGGCGGATGACACTGCCGAGCTTCGTGGCCGAACTTGGCGTGGAACCAGCACCAGGTGGTGGAGCTGGAGGAGCGCGGCTGGCTCTGCCAGGCCGGTGGAGTTGGCGGGTTTCCCCGCGGTGGCGGTTTTCGCCGCGGCGGTGGGCGGGGCGTGGCGGCGGTCACGAGGTGCGTATCAGCATGCTGCGTATGCTGTATAAGCTGATGCTGTGGATCAGCAGCATCAGCAGCAGCATCAGCAGCATCAGCCACGAGGGCCGTGACGGCCACGCCGACTCTCGCCCGCGTGTCCGAAGCGGCGAAGTACTTGTCCGCCTCGGCTGCCAATGCTCGGGGTTCCGTTAGCCCGGTCCCGGCCAACGCGAGGCGAACCTGCGCTGGAAGTTGGCGACGGAAAAGCGCCCGGAATAGAGAACCGGGGGCTTCGTCGCCCAACAGTGACAGCATATGGTCCATTCGGACCGACGGGCGCGTGTCACCGAGCTCGCGGAGATCCAGGAGGCGGTCGGCCCGTGCGTCGTCCGTGAGGCCGAACGTAGCTAGGAGTAGCCGCTTGAGTGCCTCGTACTTGTGGCCGTCCGGTGGGTGGCGAAGGACGGACACAACTCGAGCGGCCGTGCCGGGCCCGAGGGAGGCGACGACGTGGCAATAGCGCGTGTCATCGCCGGTGAGGCGCCGAAGCTGAAATTGGGCTTCGGCCTGGACGAACCAGACTTCAGCCTGAGCCTCCCAAAATTCGGGAAGTTTGATGAAGTTGGCCATGGCAATGGCGTCGCGTGTGGAAGGATCGCTCCGGCAGATCCAACGTCAAGGGCCTCACCAGTAAAGCGCGGCGTTACGCGCGCTGCTTGCGAGCAAGGAGGAAGCGGACAAGCGGTAACTTATAAGCGTCTTTATTTCAGGAGCTCACTGTAACACTGGCGCGCTCCGGGCTGCGCGCCCGGTGTATATCATGAGGCCACGCCTACCCCTCGGGCGTGGCCACCGCCCACTTGGTGCGCGGAATGATGTCACCACGCCAGTGGGCTTTTGTTTCCGCCACAATATCACCTTTATCTATCAATATTGTTGAAATGAAGATCAAATAGCTGTATGTTGAAATATGTTGAAAAAGTCTAAACTTTACATGGGGTGTACTTACCTTTTCACATGACTGTATGTGGAAGGGAGTAGAGGGGAAGGAGGGTACCATAGCTATAATGTGGTAAGAATAGTATGGCCAGTGTGTTCGAGTATGTTAGAATTACTCTTATATTAGGGATTTGGCAGGGGTACAAATGTAATATGTCCACTGATGGGGGTAGTCTTATATAGGCAGTGATTGTAGGCAATAACAGGGTAGGGTAAGGTTGTGTTGCGTAAACCCTCCTGTACAGGCAATGCCAAGTGGAGGACTCGGGCACAAAAGGCACATGCAACGTGCACCACACTCATAATGGACAATAACATGGGCCATTCAGCCAAAAACTGCAGGCTGGGACATTATAGTAAGCTGCGAAGGTCCAGCTGAGTGTGGAACAATTATATGAGGGGCCACCCCACAGGGCAGGTCAGTCCGGAAGATGGCGCCGCCCAGACTTCAGACGACCAATAACGGGACTCACCACCCATGAAGTCAGTCACAGAGGAGGACAAGGCTATGTCCATGCATGCATGCGGCCGATTACAGTTCAGCATTTGGGACAGAGGAGGAGACATCCCTCTTTCTCTGCTTGGCCGCCTTCCCCATCTCCTGACCTTCTTCTTGCCATTCCTCAATGCCATCCATTCTCTTGTCCTGAGCCACACATCGCCTTGTGACACTCCTGTCTGTAAGTGTCAGAGCAGGCCCAGATACCAACTCGTACCTGCTCTAAGTCTTCGTCTGCTCCGTTTGTATCTTGGCGGTATTCCTGACGCCATTAGAGGGTTATCCGTTTTGTACATAACATTGGGTTTTCCTCCCTCCTACCTGTATCTGTCGACCACCTGATCTGTTCCATCATTTATTGATTGTCCTGTTCTTCCTATATTTTTATTATTTTTTTGCATACAGAATCGAGGCTCGTGTAAGAGCCAACACATTGAACATGAAAACATGCACAGACACATAAAACATGCAATGAAGGGAGTGGGAGACAAGAGGGGGAGAGAGAGGGAAGCACACAAGCACAACAACAGTAGAGAACAGGGACATCGGTAGATCTGTGGAGGGGGAGGGCTGGGGGAGGAGGGAGGGGTACACGGTATAAAGCAAATGAACACTTCTAGAAATTTCAGGAAAGAAGTTGGGGGTTTAAAGAGGCGGATTTGGGGTGTTTTAATGGGGGTAGAAAAGATCAAGGTTTTGGATGGGGGAAGATAAGAGATGGTGGTGAACAGCTGTTTTAAAGACCTGGAGGGAGGAGTGGGTTTGAAGAGAGTGTGGAAGTTTGTTCCATAGGTGGGAGTAAAGAGGAATGAAGGAGTGAAGGTGAGCAGAGAGTCTTGATTTTGGCAATTTCACCAGAAGAGGGTTACTGGCAGATCTTGTGCGACCTGTAGGAATATTTGGGGGACAGAGCACAGACAGAACAGGAAGGAGTAAGGCCGGAGAGGAGTCGGTAGAAGACAGAAAAACCACATACCTGCCTGCGGTGAGAGAGAGAAAGGCCCTCAGAATCAGCCTCATCGTGGGAAATTCCAATGATTCCGAATGCTTTGGTTTCAACCGCGTGAAGCCGAGCTAGGTGTGAGGCAGGAGCACAAGCCCAGAGGGGAGAGCAGTATTCCATTGAGCTGCAGATGAAAGCTTTGTATGTGGTGAGGAGCTCAGAAGTGCCTGGAAAGGACTTCACACGATGGAGGATGCCCAGTCGGCGACTGGCTTTGGAGGCCAGCTTGCAAATGTGGTTTTCCCAGGAAAGATCATGGCAGATAGTGAGACCCAAAAGCTTGAGTGACAGAACTTCTTCAAGAGGATTGTTCAGAAAGTAGATGGGAGGGTTATCCAGACGGTCTTTTCGGAGAGACAAAGTGAGAGTGTGAGATTTGTCAGATTGAAAGACATGTTCCACTTGTTTGACCAGTTTGTGATAGTTTGCAGGTCTGCAGAGAGTGAAGAGACTGCTGCCTGCCGATCTGAGGGTTGGGACATGGAGCGGCAGAGAATGGAGTCATCAGCAAAGAGATAGAGAGGATTTTCCAGAGAGTTGGAGAGATCATTAATGAAGACCAGAAAAAGCACAGGGCCAAGAACACTGCCTTGGGGAACTCCAGCCAGAACAGGAAGGGGAGAAGAGAGAATTCCATTCAGGGCCACACGTTGACTGCGACCAGAAAGGAAGTCTGCAAGCCATGCGTGGAGGTTTCCATGGATACCATACAAGGAGAGTTTGGTGAGCAGAGCGGGGTGCCAGACCGTATCGAAGGCACGAGATACGTCAAGGGAGACAGCTCTGATTTCCTGTTTGGCATTGAGGACCTCCATCCATTGTTGAGACAGCAGAAGCAGCATGTCCAGAGTAGAATGACCTGGTCTGAATCCAAATTGATGATCCGAGATCAAGCCATTGGAGAAGAGGAAGGATTTGATGTCAGAAGTGAGGAGGGGTGGAATGAAGGTGAGTTTAGAGCATGTAGAAAGGAAGAACTGTAAGAGATTGAATTTTCTTTGAAGTGGAATTAATTGAAGAGAAAATTGAAAAAAGCATTTTAAATAGGAAGAAAAACAGCGTGTTGTAATAAACCACTGAATAAAACACTGCAGGGGAAAGTTTAAACATATTTAAATAATATTTAAACAAAACCGTGAAAAACAATCTGGGAAAAGTCCCTTAAATGAGGGCGTGGATCTGAGAAAGAAGGAGAAAGGGTTGAATGAGTATGGAGGAAACTAGAGTTGGAAAAGTGAGTATCGGCTGGAGAGGTAGAAGAAAAAGGAGATAAAGGGGGCGGGGCAAGACAACAAGCACGTGGTCCATGAGGAGAGTTCCTTATTCCCTGTATTTCCTTTATAATAAACCATGAATTTGTGAAGATACGTCTTCCCGCTTTTTACCTTCCCTCATTAACAACTGCCAATTTTGGCTTGCAGATGGGTGATCCTTGGGGGATCGTAAATGGTAATAATAATTCTGAACGCAGTATCGTGAATTCAACATCGTTTCGGTTGTTCATGAGGTCTCAGACCTCTGGCTCAGAGCACCAGTGTTTGCAGACCTTCTGACATGATAACGGACCCTCTGTAAAGACTCATGCCCCAGGGGTCCTTCCACCAACACGTGATGCTTTGTTGTTTCACATACAATTTATGCCAATATGGCCTTCAGTCTACATTTTGGTGGCCATTTTGGATTTTTGCTTATAAAATCTTAACCATCAATTTTTCAGCTTGGCAGACAGCAAACTTGGATTCAGCCACCCCAAATCCTTTGGAAAAAGTATCTGCCAAATTTTACTCAGAAATGCCTGGGGGTGTCACAATTCCTGAAAAATGGGACTTGACTGTTGTTGGTGTGGAATTGGTGTGTGTCCACAGATTTATGAGGCTCTTGAGGAGAGCGATGACTGTGGCCCCTTGCCATGCCTCACCCCCGGTGGCACAGTGTGCAACTGGGAGTGGAGAACTCGCCTTGAGGAGGTTTGGATCGGTTGGCCATGGGGTGGAAAGACCCCTGGTGACCATGGAAAGGCCAAGAAGTGCAACCCCCTTGGGTGGGGTATACATCAAAGGGAGCTGTTGTGGTGTTGGCAGATGGGAGGTCAAGGAAGGGTGCCAAGGGAATAATTTGTTTGGGGACTTTGTTTACTCTGTAGACAAACACACATTGATACACCCCTACCAAAATATTATAGGACCTCCCTGCTGCCGAGTTGAGGCCACACCTGCAGGTCAATTGTGAGGCCATGCCCTTGAAAGAACAATTGAAGACTAGAAATATTATTGTTGTAATTATTGGAATGTTACATTCGGTCACATGTGACCTGATATGTGCTCTGGAGGGCAGATCGGCCACAGGATTTGAAAGGTAGTTTTTTAATTGGGTTTTGGGTCAGTCGACAGCTGAAGCAGGTGACATCCATTGGGAGACGTAGTCAATTAGATGGGATTTTTAATCGGTTTAGTCTGTGAAGATAGGCTCTTAAGGTTTGTTAAGGTAGGCCTACCCGTTTGTTTGTTTGTTTTTATCTATTGCCATCCTCTTCCCCCCAAGCCCTTCTGCCTCCCCTTATGTACATCTGAAGAGAACACTGGAAAGGTGTGGGTTGAAATTTTGTACATTTAGTGATTGTTGAGATTTGTAACAACTGGGAATAGTATGGTAAAGAAGTATAGGTAAGGTATCAGCGCCTCACCTCCGACAGCCCTCTCTAATTTCGTGGATAATATCATTTAGTGTGTGACACTAGGTATAAAGGCCAGAATGTTGGGTTATCAATGGGGAACGTTGGCAAGAGCATAAGGTTCCAGACAGCGGGCTGTGTTATGTGGAAGGGGAAAGGGAGGATCCATAGTTAGAATGTGGTAAGAATAGTATGGACCATGTGTTCAGGTGTTTCTTCTTTCATATGTAGCACAAGGCTGCGGGGTAGCATCATTGGCTGAGGTTGTGGCTGTGCCACTGATGCAGTGCCCTCTGTAGGTTATGGCAGGAATTTGGAATTTGTCCATTGTGCTGGCGATAGCAAACCTACTCTTTGCAAAGGATTCTTTAATGTCCATCAACTAATGCTAGCAGATGGGATGACCGTTTAACGTCCATCCGAGGGATGGCACACACACTGATGAATCACCCTGCGTGTGAAACACCGGGGTGACAGTTTACAGATGTGTTGGGATTCTAATCCAGTCTATACAGGTTAGAGGCGAATATGCATACCTGTATGCCATGCTGCCAGCCCCCAAACACCATTAGGTAGCAAAATGTAAAATAATGCATTCCACGAAGCAAAGCAAAGGTTGTTTGGGCATCAAATTAAATTCTCAACAGAACAACATTTCATATTAATATTCATATTATGCCATATTCATATTGCATATTCCATATTAAGGTCAATATGCCATGGTGGCAATCCCTCATCACAATCTGATCCAAATCTTCACTTGAATCTGAGAATCTTAACTTGAAAATATATGTGAGAACAACTAAACAGTGTCATGAAAGAAAACTAAATTATGACAGCCGAGAATATACAAGAAGCTCTATCCCATTATCTATTCGCATGTACTTACTGTGCGTGGGGAGTTCAAAATATTCTCAATGAGACACAACAGTTCATGAAATGACATTTTGTTATTTTTTCCAATTTTACTATAATTCACCAAGTCTGTCTGTCTGTCTGTTCCCAGGTACCGCAAAAACGGCTGAACCGGTCGCAACGATATTTTAGGTGGGTAATGCTGGGACCCCCTGCAGTAAAATAGGCTATGTTGTTTTCCCAATTTTCCAATTTTTCCAAACACGATGGAATAATATTTACCGATATGATTTTTCAAATACTGTTTAGATTTTGATGATTTGCGTGTGATATGATTCAACAGATGTTTATATAAATCGTTTAAAATAAAAAAGCCTTCAATTTATGATATTTTGCCTTTTCATTTGGGCCTTCCAATTGAAGCCCCGCCCGTAGGGCGGGTACCGTTGCTAGTAAAAATAATTAATAAGGATTTTTAAAATCACTAATTACATTTCCTTACATTTTCTGAATTGAGAAGAAAGTGAGCATTTCTTGAATGATTGTGAGTACATCATTCGAAGAACATTTTGAACATTCTGAGTATCCCACCTCATTAAATGAGCAGAACCTTTAACTTAGTTCCACTTGCGTTTTCTTTTCACTTCAACATTTTTCTTGAATCCATGTTTGGTTATATATGCAGTATTTCGTTTTCATTAACTCTGATGTAAGTGCACTGATTAATTAACAGGGTTAATGAGAACTGGCTGCAGGCCGACGAGGATATTTGAAGCCAAAAAAAGTCAGAGAGTTGAAGCAGACTCACCATGTATGGGCAGACCTGGGAACCCGGTCCGAACATGAGCTCGCACTGCCTGTTGGCATCAAAAAGCTGCCCAGCGGAGCGCTGTGGAAGATCATATGGTCTTGCCCGAGGTTCGTCAAGGAGACATTCCCCATAACCCGTGCTGTGCATCAAAGAGAGATGCATGGCCACTATATGACGTGACTGCAACATTGGAAATTAACTTTTCGTAATCAAAATACAAGTTACGGCAAGAATAAATTGTGTACGTAAGTAATGAACCCGTATTATAAATCTAGGCAATATCAATTGTTAACTGACTTGGAAAGCTTCCTTATTTGTGAGATGCAATTAATTCATGTTTCGAGTGTGCCTCCAATGAATGTTGAACTGGACTTTTGTTTATAAAAGGGCGAGTAATATATGAAGATAAATCATTTGAGAGAATATGTCTTCATAGTGTTGGTGTTTAGGCTGGCAGGATGGCCGAGAGGGACGCACACTCACCTCTAAACTGCCTATCCTGCGTTTAACCCAACTACAGGGCCTATAGAAAGTCTGAACCCCCTTTCAAAAATTTCACCTTTTGTTGCGTTATAGCCTGGAATTAAAATTCATTAAATCAGACTTTTTCCTCCTTTGTTTACACATCGTAACCCACAACTTCCAAGTGAAAAACAGATTCTACAAATTAAAGAAAATTAATTAAAAATAGAAAACTACAATATCTTGGTTGGATAAGTGTCCACCCCCCTTATTTATTTTTTTTTTTTTTTTTTTGTATACAAGATCGAGGCTCGTGAAAGAGCGAACATTAATCACACAGAAAGACAAACAGACACACAAAACAAATAACATCGGGAGCGGTATACAAGATGGGGAGAGAGGGGGAAGGACACAAACACAACATTTGAGAGCAGGGACCGAGAGACATGGAGACATCGAGAGAAATGTGGGAGGGAGAGGGCTTTGGGGAGGAGGCATGGGAAGGGGGGGGGGGGGGTGGGAGAGGTATAAAACATATGGACACTGCCAAGACTTCCAGGAAAGAAGTTGGAATTTCAAACAAGGTGGATCTGGGGTGAATTAGTGGGGGTAGAAAAGATCAAGGTTTTGGATGGGGGAAGATAAGAGATGGTGGTGAACAGCTGTTTTAAAGACCTGGAGGGAGGAGTGTGATTGAAGTGAGTGTGGGAGTTTGTTCCAGAGGCGGGAGAAAAGAGGAATGAAAGAGTGAAGGTGAGCAGAGAGCCGAGATTTCGGCAGTTTAACCATCAGAGGGTGGCTGGCAGATCTTGTGCGACCTGTAGGAATATTTGGGGGACAGAGCACAGAGAGAGCTGGGGGAGCAAGGCCGGAGAGGAGTCGGTAGAAGACAGAAAGACCACCTACCTGCCTGCCTGTGAGTGAGTGAAAGGCCCTCAGAGATAGCTTCATCGCGGGAGATTCCAATGATTCTGAAAGCTTTGGATTCTACAGCTTGAAGCCGAGCCAGGTTTGAGGCAGGAGCACCAGCCCATAGGGGAGAACAGTATTCCATTGAGCTGCGGATGAAAGCCTTGTATGTGGTGAGGAGCTCAGGTGTGCCTAGGAAGGACTTCGCATGACGGAGGATGCCCAGTCGGCGACTGGCTTTGGAGGCCAGCTTGGAAATGTGGTTTTCCCAAGAAAGATCATGGCAGATGGTGAGACCCAAAAGCTTGAGCGACAGAACTTCTTGGAGAGGATTGTTGAGAAAGTAGATGGGAGGGTTGTCCAGTCGATATTGCTTATAATAGCAATTGCAAATTGCCAAAAATTGGCAAATCACACACCAAGTTAATTGGCTTCCAATTAATTGTGAATTGTGTTAAATCAATCAATTAATTAATTAAATAGTTAATTGTGTTAAATTGTGGTGATTCTGATTACTTCAGAATAAAATCAGCCGTTTCTGTAGGTTTCCTCTGCTGGAAAGTGCATTTCACAGCAAAGACTCAACCATGAGCACCAAGGAGCTTTCAAAAGACCTCTGGGATAAAGTTGTGGAAAGGCACAGATCAGGGGATGGGTATAAAAATATTTCAAAGGCCTTGAATATCCTTGGAGCACAGTTAAGGCAATCATTAAGAAGTGGAAGGCGTATGGTACCATCAAGACCTTGCCTAGATCAGGCCGTCCCTCCAAACTGGAAGACCAAGCAAGGAGGAGACTGATCAGAGAGGCCACAAGAGGCCGATGACAAATTTGAAAGAGCTACAGGCCTTTATGGCAAAGACAACAATATCCCAAGAACTGCACAAGTCTGGCCTGTACGGTGGGGTGGCAAGAAGGAAGCCATTACTCAAAAAAGGCCACCTTAAGTACTATTTGAGGTTTGCAAAAAAATACTCTGGAGATTCTGAAGCCATGTGGTAAAACGTTTTGTGTTCTGACAAAACCAAGATGGAACTTTTTGGCCTAAATGCAAAACGTTAAGTTTGGTGCAAACCCAACACAGCACATCACCCAAAGTACACCATCCCTATTGTGAAGCATGGTGGTGGCAGTATCATGTTATGGGGATGCTTCTCATCAGCAGGGACTGGAGCACTTGTCAGGATAGAAGGGAAAATGGATGGAGCAAAATACAAAAAAATCCGAGAGGAAAACCTGCTGCCCTCTGCAAGAAAGCTGAAATTGGGATGGAAGTTCACCTTTCAGCATGACAACGACCCGTAGCACACAGCCAAAGCTGCATTGGAGTGGCTAATGAGCAAAAAGATAAATGTCCTTGAGTGGCCTAGTCAGAGCCTCAACCTAAATCCAATCAAAATCTGTTGCATGACTTGAAGATTGCTGTCCATCAACACGCCCTACACAACGTGTCTGAGCTTGAACAGTTTTGTACAGAAGAATAGGCAAATATTGCCCAATCAAGGTGTGCAAAGTTGGTAGAGACCTATCCCAACAGGCCCACAGCTGCAATTGCTGTCAAAGGTGCTTCCACCAAGTATTAACTCGGGAGGGTGGACACTTGTCCAACCAAGAAAATCCAGTTTTGTATTTTTTAAAATGAATTTTATGAAATTTATAGAATTTGTTTCTCACTTGGAAGTTGTGGGTTACGATGTGTAAATAAAGGTGGAAAAAGTCTGATTTAATGCAATTTAATTCCAGGCGATAAGGCAACAAAAGGTGAAAAATTTGAAAGGGGGTGTATACTTTCTATAGGCACTGTATCAACTATTATTCTGGTGTTTCACAGGCAGGGTGATTTATCAATGTGTGTTCCATTCCTCGGGTGGACATCAAACTGGGCATCCCGTCTGCCAGCATTCATTGGTGGCAAGATTCCACGATGTCCTTCATGAAGAATAGACGAGTAATCGCCCTGAACCCTGATCAAATTACAAATTCCTGCCCTAACTACTGCTGGGAAGGCAATGGCAAACCACCCAGTACAACCCTTGCCAAGAAACTGCTTCGACAGCCATATGCATCTTAAGATGCAAAAAGGAGTGGTCAACCACTGTGGGAAGCAAAGAGAAGATGACATTTCAGAATTTAACCGTTCATCGGACCTCATTTGCTCCAACTAAGGGTCAATGCTCGAAACATCAACTTCTCCTTTCTTCCCACAGATGGCAGTTAGCATACCTCCATCAACGTCCTGTTGATTTCATCCATTGTTCTACTTGTCTGCTGACGCAGATCGACACTTTCCTTCACCAGCAAAACTAGTTCTTCATTCAATAATTGCCGACTTGAATGACCATCTGTCAACATAGCTCATGATGCTGAGGTCTGAGCTTCAAATCCCAAATGATGTGCCATGTTGATTTGCCCACTGTCTCAAAATGTCTAGATCCGTGGTTCCCAACCTGGGGGCCATGGCCCCTTGGGGAGCCATGGTGTATTTCTCGGGGGGCCATGGGGTAATTTGAACCATACTAAAAATTAAATATTGTTTTGGTTTTTTTTACATTGTTTTGACTTTGATATTGTTTTGTTTTTTTCCTATTGCAGATTTGACGTTATGGCTTCTGGGAGTAAAAAAAGAAAATATCTTGACGATTACATAAAGCGTGGATTCACGTCCATTACCGTGTCTGGCATGGGAACATTCAGCATAGGAAAAGAGCTTGATCCCGTACTGAAAAATGACATTCCTGAGCATCTGCAGTCATTGGAGCTAGAATTTCATAAGTATTTTCCTGATTTAGACGACAATGAGGCAAAAATTGTGAGGAATCCTTTTTCTGTCTACCTTTGCGTGGAGAGCATGCCGGAGGCAATGCAAGATGAATTCCTGGATCTCCGAAACGATTCATTTGCCAAAGACACATTCGAAAAGAAGAGCTTGACGGAGTTTTGGGAGGGAATGGGTCGCTACCCTAATATCAGCCAGATAACTATCCGGGTGCTTCTGCCATTCTCGTCTACTTATCTCTGCGAAGCAGGGTTTTCCACGCTGTTGAATATCAAATCGAAACGGTGTAATCGACTCCACGTGGAAGATGACCTCCGCTGTGCCCTGACTGTGACTCAACGACGGATACCCCCAATTGGTAGCTAAAATGCAATTTCAGCCAGCTATCCCACTGAGTTTTTAATTCACTTTTACGGTGCATGCACCGCGTCCCTAGTTTTGATTACCTGAGTTGTTGTCAAATTGAGTTTCTTTTTGCGAGATTATAACACACTGCGTTAAATACAGACACAACAGAGGTTTTTAGTTTTCACATATTCTTGACTTTGAACCTTTTCATACTGTTTTCTTGTGTGACAGTTCTATTTTATGCTGTCCATAGTGTTGCTACTGATAATATTAAAATCTCATATCAAACATGCATCATTCGAGCGATGTTGCTTTTTTTTTTTCTTTTTTTTTTTTGTATACAAGGTCGAGGCTCGTGAAAGAGCGAACATTAATCACACAGAAAGACAAACCGACACATAAAACATATAACATAGGGAGCGGTAGACAAGATGGGGAGAGAGGGGGAAGGACACAAACACAACATTTGAGAGCAGGGACCGAGAGACATGGAGACATCGAGAGATCTGAGAGAGGGCGAGGGCTTTGGGGGGGGGGGCGTGGGAAGGGGGCGGTGGGAGAGGTATAAAACATATGGACACTGCCAGGACTTCCAGGAAAGAAGTTGGAATTTCAAACAAGGTGGATCTGGGGTGAATTAGCGGGGGTAGAAAAGATCAAGGTTTTGGATGGGGGAAGATAAGAGATGGTGGTGAACAGCTGTTTTAAAGACCTGGAGGGAGGAGTGGGATTGAAGGGAGTGAGGGAGTTTGTTCCAGAGGCGGGAGAAAAGAGGAATGAAAGAGTGAAGGTGAGCAGAGAGCCGAGATTTCGGCAGTTTAACCATCAGAGGGTTCTGGCAGATCTTGTGCGACCTGTAGGAATATTTGGGGGACAGAGCACAGAGAGAGCTGGGGGTGCAAGGCCGGAGAGGAGTCGGTAGAAGACAGAAAGACCACCTACCTGCCTGCGGTGAGTGAGTGAAAGGCCCTCAGAGATAGCTTCATCGCGGGAGATTCCAATAATTCTGAAAGCTTTGGTTTCAACAGCGTGAAGCCGAGCTAGGTGTGAGGCAGGAGCACCGGCCCATAGGGGAGAACAGTATTCCATTGAGCTGCGGATGAAAGCCTTGTATGTGGTGAGGAGCTCAGGTGTGCCGAGGAAGGACTTCGCACGACGGAGGATGCCCAGTCGGCGACTGGCTTTGGAGGCCAGCTTGGAAATGTGGTTTTCCCAAGAAAGATCATGGCAGATAGTGAGACCCAAAATCTTGAGCGACAGAACTTCTTGGAGAGGATTGTTGAGAAAGTAGATGGGAGGGTTGTCCAGTCGATCTTTTCGGAGAGACATAGTAAGAGTGTGAGATTTGTCAGGATTGAAAGACATGTTCCACTTGTTTGACCAGTCTGTGATTTTGTCCAGGTCTTCAGAGAGTGAGGAGGCAGCAGACTGCTGATCTGAGGGAAGAGGAATGGAGCGGCAGAGAGTGGAGTCATCAGCAAAGAGATAGAGAGGATTTTCGAGAGAGTCAGAGAGATCATTGATGAAGACCAGAAAAACCACGGGGCCCAGAACACTGCCTTGGGGAACTCCAGCCTGAACAGGAAGAGGAGATGAGAGAAACCCATTCAGGGCCACACGTTGACGACGACTAGAGAGGAAGTCCGCCAGCCATGCGTGGAGATTTCCATGGATACCAAAGGAGGAGAGTTTGGTGAGCAGAGCGGGGTGCCAGACCGTGTCGAAGGCACGTGATATGTCGAGGGAGACAGCTCTAATTTCCTGTTTGGCATTGAGGACCTCCATCCATTGTTGAGACAGCAGAAGCAGCATGTCCAGAGTAGAGTGACCTGGTCTGAAACCAAATTGATGATCAGAGATCAAGCCATTGGAGAAGAGGAAAGATTTCATATCCGAAGCAATGATGGATTCCATGACTTTGCTGATAATTGGGAGAAGGCTGATTGGTCTGTAGTTGCTAGGATCTGTTTTTGCACCTTTTTTGTGCAAAGCGGTGATGTTGGCTGATTTCCAAGCAGATGGCAGTTGACCTTGAGCAAAAGAGAGGGTGAAGAGAACAGAGAGAGGGTGAGATAGAGCAGCAGAGCAGGATTTTAGGACCCGTGGGCTGATGCCGTCGGGTCCAGTTGCAGAATCAGAGTCGAGGGTTGACAGAAACTTTTCCACCTTGTCAGGAGGAAAGGACACGGAGTCCAGGAGCAGCAGGGTACGACTGGGTATGGTGGGTACAGAGAGGGATGGGTTTGGGACACAAGATTTAGAGGCAAACACAGAGTTGAGGCATTCAGCTTTTTCACGTGCGGAGTCAGCTGTGTAGCCGTTTGAGGTAAGGGAGGGGATGGAGGGGGAACAAACACCAGAAACGGATTTGACCAGACGCCACCAGGATTTGGAAGAGGGAGACAGATAAGAGAGTTCGGTCTTGAGAACGGAGAGATATTGTTTCCTGGCTCTCCTGAGGGTGGACACACACTTGTTTCGGGCTTTGTGAAAGGAAATGAGATTTCCTTCCGTTGGATTTGCTTTCCAGGAGACGAAGGCAAGTTGTTTCTGGGCAACAGCCTCACCACAAGATTCCGTGTACCATGGACGGGAGGAAGGGTAAGACAACTGAAGACGAGATGGGATAAATCTGTGCATGAGAGAGAGCAATTTACTTTGGAAGAATTCCCAGGATGAGTTGATGTCAGAGGTGGTAGAAATGGGAGACCAGTCCAGATGATTGATGGCTGCTTGAAGACCGTGCCAGTTGGCCTGAGTGAAATGCCAGACTCGTCGACGCTGAGCAGGCTCCCTGAGGATGGTCAGAGAGATGTCCACTTTAACAAGGACATGATCAGATGATCCGATCGGAGCAGAAGAAGAGCAGCAGACATTTTCAGGGAAGTTAGTACCTTTGTTTGCTTCTTCCAAAAACGATGTAGTTGGGAGCCAGTAAGGAACAGAAAAAACTATGGAACTAAATGTTCATGTTGGCTACTTGGAATTCCTCATTTTCTATGTAATAATTTACCAATTCTCATACAAACAAAATAGCCAATTAAAGGAAAAAACACCTCTCAGAATGCACCACAGAGCATCTAGAAATCAATTTTTTGGGGGGGAGGGGGCATGCCCCCAGACCCTCCTAGCCTGCTTGCACACGCTCCACCACTCGACCCTCGTGAAAGGGAGGGGGGTGCTGGGGATGTGCTCTGGGAGCCAAGGGGGCGATAACACAAAAAAGGTTGGGAACCTCTGGTCTAGATGTTAATATTTTGCAATGTACAGTAGTTTCTATCCAGTATCACACATCTTAGTTAGTCTGGAATTGTTATATGGACCCCTGTGCACTCCCCAGAAAATTTAGCGACACTTATATTTTATATTTCTAAGGGTGTCTACTAACGAATTTCAGATGTTCCCATCGAAACAAACTGCACCACGGGGGTCGTACGAGGGAGGCTATCTTGGATCGGCGGGAACCGCTCGCTCGTTGGTGGGAACCACCCGTTCGTTGGCGGGAACCGAGGGAACTCGGGCCTCGCTGTGTCTCGCACTGCAGCGAGCCTGCAGCACTCGTCCACGTGTCATTCCTGCCTGGAAAACTACAGCTCTCCGTCCGTGGCTCTTCTGCCTCTTCACGACCACCAGCAAAGTATCGGAATGTGGGCGTTTATGATGAAGCCTCCCCATGCAGAGAGAAAGCACAACCGTTCGCTTTAACATCCAGAACGAGAAGGGAAAATGTCCGCTGCTCCAACTACTTTTTACACGCCACCCTGACATCATTGGTCGTGCTTCGCCAATCCGCAAGTTGCTCCCTACAGTTCTTCCCGTCAATCAAAAACCCCGTCCAATCACGGCTCCTCGGGGCATGGCCTCGGCCTGCCAGACCTATGTGTGCCTCTCAAGTCGGGGTTGTCAGCGGCAGCGCTCAATGTCCTGGCTTCCGGTATGTTTTTATTAGGGCGTTTAAATGTGGGATTCGAGCCCTACGTGTAGTGTATGGTCAAAAGGAACAAATGAATAAATACAGAGGTAACGACATTCAAGGGATAATTACCCATAATCCCTGTGCTAGCTAACATACCCCACTCCTCGTAATGGGGACGAAGGTACACCTCAATCCGAACACACGGTCTATGATATCCCTACTTATTACATGGTGGTTCTTCTTCTTGATGACAATCGGAGCACACTAATCTATACAAATCTACCTGGTTCTAAGGTAATCACTGCCTACCCCCTACAAACATAACAGTATAAAAACATAAGTGTCAATAAATTTTGTGGGAAGTGCACAAGGGGTCCATCGACCAACCAGACCATCTCTGATGCAATTAAAATTCAAGTCAAGTGCCTGGCTATGAAGGAATAGCTCAGGAAAAGTGTTTTTTTTTAGAAAAAAAAAAATTTTCAGTTGAATTTACCTAATAGCAACTTTATGATTTAACTGCAGTTTTAAAATGTTTTTTTTTTGCACTTTGCTGTACTTTTTAAGTCATCTCTATTTATGAAAACTCAGAGATTAACTTAAGTGATGTCCGTCTGTCTGTCCATCCGTCTGTCTGTCTGTCTGTTAACTTTTTGCTATTTTTGCTACTCGTCCTTTATCATCTGACAGATTGTTCTGAAACTTGACACATGAATACAAGACAGTAACCCACACAATCTCTCAGGCTTCTATATTTCGATTTTAGATCATGGGAGTTCCCAGAGCAGGTTACTCACTGAAACCTCGGATCCCTACTCGTCCTTTATTTAACAATTGATTGCTATGAAACCCGATACAGCCCTTCTACTCGATGGTCCACAAGATCTCTCGGTCTTAGACTTTTCAATTGCGGATCAGGAGGGCTCCCAGGGGGTGCTCCAAAATCAGCAGAGGTCTGAACTACAACCTCAAGAGATGACCTTCGGCCTACTCTGGGCTATTTATTATACATATCTTAATTACCTCCGCTACTGGAAGTGGATGGACATTATGTATTGACCCCTTTATGTTTGTCTGTCTGTTTGCCTTTCAGCAGGATATCTCAAAAAGTTAAGGACTGATTCGGACGAAAGTTGGTGGACAGGCTGGGTGCATGAAAAGGACGAATTGATTAGATTTTGGTGAAGATCCAGATCCGGATATGAGAAGTTTTTAAGTGATTCTTCACCATTGAGAGATAGGGCCAAAAACTATATATAACATGATATTTTAAAAGGCTGTGGACGGGTTATGACAAAACTAAGTGGATGAGTTGGTTAGGTGACAAGAATAAGCAAATTCGATTTTGATTAAGGTCCACATGCAAATCCAGCCTATCAGTGGGATACAAAACATAAACTGTTCAGCCTGCAGAGTTATGCGCTCTGCCAAGTGCCATTCTAGTTGTGCACAAAAATCATAGATCACACATTTATTTGCAACTTTGATAAATTAAAGTAACCGCTAGTTTTCTCCACCACAAATCAAGTAAAAATAAAACTTTATGTAGCCCCATGTACACTACCGGTCAAAAGTTTTAGAACACCTCAATTTTTCCAGTTTTTATTGAAATTTACACAGTTTAATGTCTCAATGTACTCTGAAATTAAGCATAGAACAAATAAACAATTGGAGATAAAAAAGAAATCATAGAATCATTTTGTTTAGCAAAATTTAATTTCAATTTTTGACTCAGCAAAGTAGCTACCTTTTGCAGATATAACCGCCGAACACACTCGTGGCATTCTTTCTACTATGGAAATCAAATATTGTTTGGGAAGTTCTTCCCAACACTGTTGCAGAGGTTCCCACAAATGTGTTGCACTTGTAGGTTGCTTTGCTTTCACCCTTCTGTCCAGTTCATCCCAAACCAGCTAGATGGGGTTTAAGTCTGGAGACTGTGCTGGCCATTCCATGATTTGAAGCCTACCGTCTTGTTCTTTTCCTCGAAGGTAGTTTTGACATAGCCTGGAGGTGTGTTTAGGGTCATTATCTTGCTGTAGGATGAACCCCTGACCAACTAGGCATATACCAGAGGGTATTGCATGGCGCTGCAAAATGCTGCGGTAGCACTTTTGGTTCAGGGTGCAGGTCACTCTGTGCAAGTCGCTGACTCTGGATCCAGCAAAAGAGCCCCAGACCATCACGCTTCCTCCTCCATGTTTGACAGTTGGTGTCACACACTGAGGAACCATCCTTTCGCCTACTCGATGGCATACAAAAACCCTGCATAATGAACCAAATATTTCAAATTTTGATTCATCGGTCCATAAGACCTTCTTCCAGTCTTCGGTAGTCCACTGGCGGTGCTTCATGGCCCAGGCAAGCCTCTTTTTCTTATTTTTCCCATCTTAGCAATGGCTTTCTTATTGCCACTCGACCTGTCAAACCTGCAGCTCGAAGTCTTCTCTTCACAGTTGAAACTGAGACTTGCTTACTTCGACCAGTGTTAAGCTGTGCTTGAAGCTGTTGTCCTGTGAGCCACCTATCATGCAAGCTATTGACTCTCAGAAACTTGTCTTCTGATTCTGTTGTGGCTTTCGGTCTGCCAGACCTCTTCCTGTCAGAGTTTCCTCCAGTTTCCAATATACTACTTCCCATAGTGCAATATTGTCCAAATAATGCTTCTAAGGTTGTAATAACAGTCTGTTCCAATACTGCTTTTATACAGACAGGGGGTTTGTAATCAAGGAATCACAGAGGTTGGGACACCTGTAGGAATTGTTTGCATCAACTTTCAAGGCTTAATTTACTTACATTGCTGCAGAACAGCTGTTGTTACTTGTTCCATTACTTGTTCCCTGAAGAAGGCCTTTTTTTTTTACAATATAACTGTGCAATTTACATTATTTTCCTGTTTTTGCTAACCTAAACTTTTTTTTTAACCTCGAGCAGTTTACTGCTTACCTTTGTACCATTTCAGGTTATTCACTGGACTTGAATTGCTTAAATTTCAATAAAAACTGGAAAAATTGAGGTGTTCAAAAACTTTTGACCGGTAGTGTACCTTAGATCAATTAATTATGGGATTTTTAGCCTCGTGTTGAGGTTTGTCACTGATGAGGAAACCAGCTGGTGTGTTGTACGGTGAAGAAGACACAATCATGGAGACAAAGTTGGAAATTTAACATACTGTACATCTGGGCAAACAAAGTAAGAAGTGTAACCAAGTTTAAACACATACTTTTACCCTTCAGACTAACGATCAAAAAGTTGTTGATCTTATACATAATTGAAATAGTCTGTTCTGTTAAGATCATTCTTCAGTGGGATCATTGTTAAGGAAAAATTACAGCAAAATTATCTAAGGCTTTAAAATGTTTAAATGTCAGCAGCAGTATCACTACTATAGAATAACTGTATTATTCGAGTGTCAGTGTCCTGCTCGGTGTTTTAGATGGTTAAGTTAGGTATGGTTCATGGGTGTAGATTTAATCATGGGTCAGAATAGGAGATGATGTGAGATGGTGGTGCAGCTTTCTTGAAGCACTGGAGGGATTAGTGCAAATGGACTATCTCCAGAAGGCAGTTCCACAACAGGGAGAAAAGAGGAATTAAAGAGTGGAAGTGTGCAATAAATCTGTATTTTGTGAGTTTAACCAAGATTGGGTTACTGGAATAACGCATACATCCTGGAGGAGCTGGGGGAGGTTCAGTGGGTTGACAGAGCAGAGAGAGGGTCGATAGACTGGAGGAGCAGCGGTAAAAAAAACAAAAAACAGAGCCCACTGATCTGTCTGCATTTTTTAAAACTCATAATTAAAAAACTATTTTTCTTCATCGAGAAAGAGCACAGACTTACTCGAGAAACTCCGAGATGTATTTGCGGCTGCATGAGGACCACGTCCATGGGTTCGTGTTGTAGTTCAACGTTGGAGCCATCACATGGAATTGTTTCTTGAGGCCCGCTTCCTGGCATTTGTAATTATCATCATGGGGCATGTTGAACCTGTCACGGATTGCAAACATGTATCAGCGCATTAGCGGTGGCCCGTAATTTGGCCATGATTTCCTGCGTCACATCTGCAACTAATCTTACATGTTATTTTAATCATTACATGTCAACAAACAACTTCATCCATTGAGGCATGTGACTTCATGTTGAAGAAGTGTTTCATCGGGACTCTTGGAAACTAGATGAGAGATGAGATAGCATAACTTTATGCTGACTCTGCGAAGCCATTTATCAGTGTATTGTGGTATGTGTGGTGTCAAAAGTTTATATAAACGAGACACAAGAGTCCATGACACGTTTAAAAGGTATAACGAAGTGTATGTAATAAGAAATACATTTATATATTTCCTTACTAATTACGTTCACTTGTGTATTGAAAAAAACAAAAGTTACTTTGTGAATGCAACTATTATTGTAAAAATACCAGGCAAAAGCAACATAGTAGTAAGATCGTAGTAACTCCATATTAACTATAGTTAACTCGATTTGTGGGCGAATTAAATATATTTCTACTGTGGTGTACAATTTGTGTAGTTACTGTAGTAAATAGTTGACTGCAGTAAGAATACATTAACTATAGTATCATACTACACCACAGTATTTATAATTCGGCTTGTGGGTTTATTTGTTTGTTTGCAGTTTGACTTGTATGCACTCTCAAACCACAGGACATGAGTTGAAAATTGGTGGTAGAAAGAAAGTTAAACTACATTATTTTCCAATTTACCAAATTAAGAAGGACAACAACAATAGGGAAACAATATAAAACCAAAAATTGATAACCGCCCAAATAATTTTTACAGTTTTGAGTAGGACAACAAGAATAGGGAAACAATATAAAACCAAAAATTGATAACCGCCCAAATATTTTTTACAGTTTTGAGTAGGACAACAACAATAGGGCAACAACATAAAACCAAAAATTGATAACTGGCTAAATATTTTTTACAGTTTTGAGTAGGACAACAACAACAGGGAAACAATATAAAACCAAAAATTGATAACTGCCCAAATAATTTTTACAGTTTTGAGTAGGACAACAGCAACAGGGAAACAATATAAAACCAAAAATTGATAACTGCCCAAATAATTTTTACAGTTTTGAGTAGGACAACAACAATAGGGAAACAATATAAAACCAAAAATTGATAACCGCCCAAATGTATTTTTACAGTTTTGAGTAGGACAACAACAATAGGGAAACAATATAAAACCAAAAATTGATAACCGCCCAAATAAGTTTTACAGTTTTGAGCTATAGGACAACAACAACAACAACAACAACAATAATTTTTACAGTTTTGAGTGTCTAGAAATGGAAGTCAAAGCAAATACAGCCAAACGTTGGTTGCTTATTAATTACGATTTACGAGCAAATTGGCCAATGTATCCATCAGTTATGTAAGTGAGATATCTGTTTAAGCTGCATGTTCAGAATTGCATTCAGTTTGGGTTACCTTCCTATAGAATAACCCAAACCTATGCATTGTGGTTGGAGCTATGAGGCGAGATTGGTAATGTGATTTTGTCTCTCTTGGCTATTACAATGAATCACAGTCTGGCTGTTATATGTGGTTATTTGGCTATTATTTAACCACTTTTTTCCTACACAAGATTGAGGCTCAGGGATTTGCACAACACTCCGAGATTATAATTTATAGGCGTGTACACATAATATACTTTGTAGTCAGTAGTACATCATACAATTTGTAGTACATTTTGTAGTTATGTATTGCATAACGTTCTGATATTTGAGTTTTATGGTAAGGGATGTATTGTATTCGTATCCGCGGATATTCGTATATGTATTGTATTCGTATAATACAGGATGGCCTAGAGATATGCACGCACTCCTCTAACCTGTCTAGCCTGGGTTTGAATCCCGATTAAGCTATAAACTGTCATCATGGTGTCTTGCAGGTAGGGCGAGGCATCAATGTGTGTGCATTAAAGATCCCAAAGATGGGGGACATTAAACATCCGAAAATTGGTGGACATTAAAGATCCCAAAGTGTCTTTCACGAAGAGTAGGCAAGTTATCGCCAGTACCCGAGTGAAAGTCCAAATTCCTATCCTAATCCTAACCTACAGGGGAGGGGGTGTTGCATCAGCCGTACAGCTGCACCCCCAGAAGATGATGACACTCACAGCCATGTGCTGTATACACAAGAAGATTTAGAGTAGATATGAATGTGAATATTTTTTCAGTGGTCATGGGGACTTTTGGGTGGTGTTGCCTTTTGTCTTTCCAAAGCTAGATATATATATATATATATACGTTGGTTTCATGACCGTACTATATATAAACTATTAGTCAGGTTCACTATGTTAACAAATATAATTTCGTTCAAAAATTTGGGAGATTAGCAAACCTGTACATTTTTGGAATCATCAGAGCATGGAGAATCCGAAAATCAATGTTGGCATTTGCACAGACACCTGCATGGCCGCCATTTTGGATTTTCAAAATGGCCGCCATAAAATACATATTTTGCGCTATCTCGGCTTCTAGTCAACCTAGAAACTTAATTAAATATGCTAATCCTATGTTTTCTGGGTTAAGGAATCCAATAAAGGCCTCAAAATAGTGCTCAGGATTATAGAAAAGCAACAAACAAAGGTAATTGAAAACCATTGTCTTTATATTTGTGATATAACTGTATTACATAATACATGATATTGCAAGTCCTTTGAAGTTATAGGTTGTTATAGGAAGTTATAGGTAGTATCAGATTGAACTATAAGTCCTATACACAGGATCTACTAGGTCTACACCGTACAGGAATATGCTTTTACAGATCTTCATCACTGTCCTGAGGGGCATTTTCACAAAGGTGTCTACGCAAATGTAAACATTAATTTTTGGATTCCTCATGCTCTGAGTATTCCAGAAATGTATAGTTTTGCTAATCTACCAAAATTTTGAACGAAAAAACATAGTGAACCTGACTATATCATTCTTGTGCTTCACAAGCAAGTTGTTGCATCAAAGGTATGTAGTCCTTAGGAGAGGGTATTAAATCAGCATTTGTTTGTGGACATTAAAGATGAAATTGTACCTTTTAAAAAGGGTAGTACATTGCCTTCCAGTGCCCTGGCCAAATAGTGTGCTTGGGACACCAGTTCATTGTCCTCAATAAAGAGGCCGACTAAGTGTAAAATTAGCACTTTGGCAGTAGCCCAGAGTGCATGAGTATGAACATGATGCAGACATGATATCCATTTGTGATGATGATGATGACCACTCCTTTTTGAATCTTCTGATGCACATGGGCTGCCGAAGCAGTTTCTTGGCTATTGGGCACAATTCTGGATGGGTCGCCACTCCAACACAAGATACTCAAATGGCTCATTCTTCCCAGTAAGCTGGTACTCATTTTGCCAACCTCGGAAGGATGGCAGGCAGAGTCAACCCACCATGGGTTAATTCAATGGCATGATAGGGGCTTGAATTCAGGACAAGATCCATGTGTACAAGAACATAATAAAAGAATAAATAATTCAAGAACTATTCTATCAACTTTGTTAGGCTGAAAGGGAAGGACTTAGTCATTCTGAATAACATATTTTCCAATTTATAAATAGTTATCTTTAATGATATAATTCAGTAATTAAATTAAAAATAATTAAAGTTCCTTCATCCATTAGTGTTTACACGTTTCTGATCATGAGGAAATGTGGAACTTCATAAGGGCTTTAATTACATCATGAAACCTTTTAAGATTCCTTTCCCAAAAGCATTGGCTATCTCACATCAGACACAAGTGATCAATGATTTTGTTAAGCCAAACTATAGGCAGGATGACATAATGCAAGTGCTAATGTGTTGTTTGAACCCACACATGGCCAAGCTCATGGGCGATGGTGAATGCAGTGCTGAGACCATTATCTTCATTGATTGAGCAGCTGCGGTAAGGATCACAGATAGTTCCAACCTCAGCCAGTCCTGCAGATTTTAAAAAAAGAATCTAAAATACAGAAATTTAATATTCATCAATCATGAACAACAAGGTCTTTTATGATTCTCAAGCTGAACTCTGGTAAATATACCATTGTCTTCAACTGATATAGTATATATGAGTATAATGGTTATATATATATATATATATATATATATATATATATATATATATATATATATATATATATATATATATATATATATATATTGTTGCGGTTGTGCCATAAAGGCAAACCCCCTTTAGTTAAATTGCACAACAACATGTAGCCTGCAGTAGTTACTTATTTTCTATTGAATGTAAAGATTAGCCCTTTCCCATTGTGTAGTAATCAAAACGAATATGCGTTGAAGTTAGGCAGGATCTTCAAACCCTCATTGGTTAAGGGAAGCCATTTTTAATGAGCAGGAAGGCATGGCCAAAAGCACGGCCCAGGTGACCAATGGCGAGCCGGGAACCCGTCGCCATGATGCGACAAGCCTCAGCCAATGGGAGGCTCTGGAACATTTTGAAGGGCGTGGGCAGGTCTGATAATATCCCAGTCCAGCACATGATCATTCTCTTTTGCCTGGGATTTCGCTGCGCACAGGACGACCTCCTGCTCTGTTCTCTTGGCTTTGTATTTTCGTTCAGGACGACGACCTGCTCTGTTCTCTCTTGCCTTGGATTTTGCCACGTGGACAACACGATTCTCTTTGCCTGGGATTTTGCCACGTGGATGACACCCTGCTCTGGACTCTCTTGTTTTGGCTCCACCAAACGACACGTGTTTTGGCCTTTGTTCTTCGTCGACACCCATCACTTCTGCGCCGATCTTTTGCGCCATCTGGCTGACCTACAAGCGTTGACCTTTCGACACGACTCACCTGAGCTGAAGTTGTCTGCCTGCGTGGCAGCTCGTCCCACCTGCACTGAATTTACCTCATCTAGGCTGCATGTCACGATCGAACTGCGAGCCGCGCACACCAGACCACGTGGTCACCAGCGAGGCAATTCCAGCACGTACATCGGTACGCCCTTAACCAGTGTCCTTTTTCCCTGTGTGTGTGTGTCAGAGTGTGAAGGCGCCAAGTCGGGGTTATTATTAAGTAAGAATTGGTAAGATGTATCTTCATCTCTGTTTCTCTGTGCCTTCAAAATAAAAGGCTGAACATTCTGTTGTTACTTTCCAACCTGTTCGGTACGTCTTTTCTCCATTGGCCAAATTGGATAAAGAGGCCATCATCCGGGACCAAATTTGACTAGACTCAGGTCCATAAATCTCGTGGGGTAACGCCGCTTTACACACCGTGCAAATCCGCTTGGCACCCATAAGTGATTGTGATTCCTCACTGGGAAAGTGAGGGTTCGATCGCGCGGTTCTTCGGCACGCGCGTGCACCTTGATCCGTGCACCTTGAAGGTATTCGTGATTCTCCGGTATTAACCGAGGGGAATCACGCAACAAAATTGTTGTCAAAGAGGGGGATTTTTGAACCCGGCCCCCGCAACAAATTGTTGTCAGGAGTGGGAACTTGAATAACTGCAACAAATTGTCAGGAGTGGGGATTTGAAAAACCGCAACAAATTGTTGTCAGGAGTGGGGATTTGAACCACCGCAACAATATATATACATACATAAAATTTTCTGTTTACATTTTCTGTTTTCATTTACATCTGTTTACCTACATCGCCCATACTCCTGCTGCTATTCTTCCATACATACATACATACATATACAGGGAGTCCATTAACTTTATATCCAGCTTTGAACCTTTTATAACTTTTGTTGTACACATGATATAAACAAAATGTAAATGGCATATAAAAACATAATTCAACAAGAAAAAGCAATCAGAGAATGCAGACCCTCGCCAGGCTGTGTTTTTAGTGTTTTTTAAGGCTTTTGTGTTAAAACAAATATGGCGGCCAAACCACGTGACCGATGACATCATCATTATTTTTTTCCCCCACCAATTTGTCCCTAAATGACGCTCAATAAATTTCATCTTGATCGGATGACGTTTTGTACTTGTCTAATTATGACGTCATAATTGAGGCACCTATGACATCATCATTAACATATGTTATTCCCCATGGAGAGTTCTTTACAATGAGCCATGTCTCAATTTTTTCTATGCAGCACTTTCGGAGATATAGAGGTGCAAAGCTTTTCGTTTTTTCCAAGATGGCACCTGTACCACATGACCTATGACGTCATAATAATCATTTTAAAAATTGACAGGTGGAGTTGCACCTATGTTGAAAATTCCTGTCAATCGGACCAACGGTGGCAGAGAAAATCATATTTATTCTGTGCAGACAAAAAGACAAACAAACAAGTAGACAAACAGAAAGACAAAGAAACAAACGGACTCAAATGCAACGAGAATGCCACACAGGAGAGCGCATACTCCTGCCGTGGGTCAAGTTGGAATAATACGTTTTGTTTAAAATCATCCTCTCCCCAAAACAATAAATGAAAAAAGAAAGTAGGCCCTAACTGTCAGAGAATTAATTTTGATATATCTCGGAATTAGAGGAGAAAAACATCATTTAAGAATAAGAATAAAAGCTTTAATGCAGTAAAACAGAAAAAATGTAAATGGCATATCCACTACCCCCATGTTCCGTGCCCCAAAAAAATTCCTGGATCCGGAATAATATCCTGAGCTACACCAAAAACTAATCAATTCTTCCTTATCCCAAAGGCAATCATCCCACCAACTTTCATCCAAATCCGTTCAGAACTTTTCCAGATATCTTGTTCACAAACACACGAACACACACACACGGACGGACACGATCGAATGCATTACTCCCTGGCGGGAGTAATAACCTCTCCTCTGGTGAGGGTAACATGTATTGTTAATGCTGTTATTAATGTTGTTATTATTGCTGTTGTTAAACCCACAAACACCCCGGGTTTCTTGACGTGTTTACATTTTGTTGGTAAAGTCAACCACCACAATTACCGCATTTGGTCCCTGAACTGAATATGAATGAATGAATGATCGTTTTAAGGCCATTTTTCTCCGCTAGAGCGGGGGTTAGCCTTGTGGGCCCCACCCCATGACAATCATGGTTCCCTGTTTGAGGCAATGTTTTTATGGCCGGGTGCGCTTCCTGACGCCAACCCTTAGTCGCCTCCTACGATGCGCAAGGATACAGTGTACCGATTCGAAATCGGTCATCCCAGCAAGCTGGTACTCAATTTGCCGACCTCGGAAGGATGACAAGCCGAGTCAACCCCCCTGGTGTTAATTCAACAATCGACCGGGATTCGAACTCAGGATCCTAAGATCCCAAGCCGGCACCCTAACCACTAAGCCAACACCAGGCAGAATGTGGTGCAATGAATGAATGAATGAATGAATGCAACATAATCTTCAGGATTGAAGGAGGCAGACATAGGTCGGCATTTGACATTGGTTGCTCCACTTTCACCGACTGCATCAATCCTTTATGATATTTTTTGCTTTCTCTCCAAACTTATGTTATTTGCCTTTTGTTCCATGTCAGCTTGGTCTCTTCTACACATTCGTCATTTTTTCACGCTTTTTTAAGAACCTGGAGCTCTGCATGAAAATAAAAATTATCCAAAAGATATGATTCGAACAATCAGCTTTAGTCCTCAGAATATTGAAAATGACATCAGGATTGGCAAAACATTCAGCATCATTTGCAATTGCATTTGAATAAGTCCTTGCATAATCTCGTGTGTAAATGAAGTGTGGTCTATTCGCTCACCGAGTGTGTCACACTTGTTCCGTGCCCTGCAGATGTCCTCCCTAAAAGCGCAGAAAATAACTGATTATATTGAACCTTGAAATATATAACAATCACACATCCTGCCATCCTTATAAGAAAAGCTTTCAGAATTAGTTTTGAAGGGAAGGGAGGAATGAGAGAAGAAAACCTTTTTTTAAATAAGCAAGAACCTTATAATACCACTTGAAATACACAATATAAACTAATCATGTGGGGTTGCAAAAGTTTGCATTAACATTGGGCCTGGGCAGCAGTTTAAGGAGTCATTTTATCATCAGCAAATAAAAATAGTTGATATAATAACTTAGTGAAAACCTGATCAGAAACTGAGAGTAATTGGAAATGCAGGACAGGAGGCTGAAATGCAGGGCCTGCTTCTCCCTCAGCACGGAAGAATTCTAATGCACTGGTTCTTTACTGTCTCACATACAGTGCCCTCCAAAAGTATTGCAATGGTGAAGTCAAATTCTCAAATTTGTTATTATTGCTCTATGGTCAAGAACTGGGGGTGGGGGAGAGCGGCGCGTGAACATGTTTCTTCAAAACTGTTGAAAATGCATGGCCCCTTCCATTGATATGTAGGGATAGTTAGAAATTGGGGGGAAAAAACGTTAAATATTTTAAAATGAGTATGAGTGTTCAATTAGGCTTTACCAATACAGCCCCCAACCACCTCTAAAAGGTTGTGCAGACCTTCCCTCACCCTACCCCCCCCCCCCCTCCTCCTCCCTCTCTGTTTCTCCATGGATTTGTCTTTGAACATGGGTTCAGCAAAACAGCAAGCAAGTTCTATTGAGGAACTACTATGACTACTATGACTATTATGACTCGTTTAACCACTATTTTTCCCTATTAGGAGGTTGGTCAGCTGATGGTCCCTCATCGCTTAGTCCTGTCAAATGCATCCTCCTCCATTAACCCCAACAACTGCATGTCTCTACTGATCGCATCCTTCCAGATCATTTCCAGTCTACCTCTTGGTGTTTTCCCCTCAACTACTAATTACTAGTAACATTCTTGACAAACTCATCTTCTCTCTTTCACACCACACACTCAAACTACCTTAGTCTTCTCTTTCCCAACTCTTCCTCATTGCTATCAGCTTTGAACCTCTTTCTTATGTCCACATACTCTGCTTATTATTTTCGTGTTACCCCACACATTCACATCCATCTCATCATCGTTAGCTCTGTCATCTCTGTTCTTCTCTCATCTTCTACCCTCAATCCCCATGTCTTGATACCGACCGTACATCAAGACGGGTCTAATACTGGCTAAATAAACTCCACTTTGTACTTCACTTGGGATATCTTTATGTGTTGAAATACCATTTAACTCTCTCCAAATATTTCATGCTACCCTGATCCTATTTCTCCTACCTAACTCAGCTCCACCACCTGCATCTAGCATATCTACCAAGCAACAAAAACTCAACCTTTTCCAGCTTAACTTCAAATCCCACACATCCTATATCCACTACCCCCATGTTCTCTGCATCTTGCATGATTTCCACCCATGAACGTTTTATATCAGAAACTGCCGCAGAGCCACTATTCCCAAACTTCCATTCACTCGACTGCCGTTCCAATGACACCCACCGCCTTTTGCAAGACACACATTGACTATAATGTGACCCTACTCACAGGGTAATTTCCCACTCTCCTTCCTTTCTCCTTCTTCACCAACAACCATCATTTATATCTTATCTAGACTCACCATCAATCACTTACACTCCATTGCTTCCTTCCAAACATGAAACATCTCCCTTGCTAATTATAATTTTGTTTTTTCTGTCTAGACGAGGTCATCTGCATATCATAGTTCCCATGGGATGCCTATCCTCGCCCCTTTTGTAAGCTCTTGTAGAACCAGTACAAAAAGCAAGGCCAGGCTCAACACTGATCCCTGACGTAAACCTGCGTTCACTTCAAATGACTCTGTACATCCTCCACTAGTTCTTACTGATGTTCTTGGCCTCTTATAAATTGACATAACTACACCTCACCAAATCCTGTTACTCCCCGTCTCCTAAGTGCCCATTCCACAACCACCCTTGGTATGCTCTATTGTATCCCTTCTCAAGATCTACAACCACATCATATAACTTCTTCTTCCTTGCTAAGTACTTCTATTGAATCTGCCTCACCATAAAAATTGCGTCTATTGTCAACCTTACCTTCGTAAAGCCAAATTGGTTTTCATCTATATTGACAACTCCCCTCAATCTGTTCTCAGTAACCTCAAATATCTTCAATCTCTTTGCTGATGACTCACTCTCTGCCGCTCCATTCCTCATCCCTCAGATCGGCAGTCTGCAGCCTCCTCACTCTCTACAGAACTGGACAAAATCACAGACTGGGCAAACAAGTGGAACATGTCTTTCAATCCTGACAAATCCCACACTCTTACTATGTCTCTCCGAAAGGACCGGCTGGAAAACCCTCCTATCTACTTTCTCAACAATCCTCTCCAAGAAGTTCTGTCGCTCAAGCTTTTGGGTCTCACTATCTGCCATGATCTTTCTTGGGAAAACCACATTTCCAATCTGGCCTCCAAAGTCAGTCGCCGACTGGGCATCCTCCGTCGTGTGGAGTCCTTCCTTGGCACACCTGAGCTCCTCACCACATGAAAGGCTTTCATCCGCAGCTCAATGGAATACTAGTCTCCCCTCTGGGCCGGTGCTCCTGCCTCAGACGTAGCTCGTCTTCACGCTGTTGAAGCCAAAGCTTTCAGAATCATTGGAATCTCTTGCGATGAAGCTAACTCCGAGGGCCTTTCACTCACTCACCGCAGGCAGGTTGGTCGTCTTTCTGTTTTCTACCGACTCCTCTCCGGCCTTGCTCCCCCCAGCTCTCTCTGTGCTCTGTGCCCCAAATATTCCTACAGGTCGCACAAGATCTGCCTGCAACCCTCTTATGGTTAAACTGCCGAAATCTCGGCTCTCTGCTCACCTTCACTCCTCTTTTCTCCCGCCTCTGGATCAAACTCCCCCACTCCCTTCAATCCCACTCCATCCTCCAGGTCTTTAAAACAGCTGTTCACCACCATCTCTTATCTTCCCCCATCCAAAACCTTGATCTTTTCTACCCCCGCTAATTCACCCCAGATACACTTTTTTTGAAATTCCAACTTCTTTCCTGGAAGTCCTTGCAGGGTTCATATGTTTTATACCTCTCCCACCTCCCCCCAAGCCCTCTCCCTCCCACAGTTCTCTCGATGTCCCTGCTCTGAAATGTTGTGTTTGTGTCCTTCCCCCTCTCTCCCCATCTTGTCAACCGCTCCCCTTATTTTGTGTTTTATGTGTCGGTTTGTACCGGTTTGACTTTTTGGTGATTAATGTTAGCTCTTTCACGAGCCTCGATCTTGTATACAAAAAAATAATAATAATAATAATAAAATGCTTGTTCCAACAGCTTCACTCCTCTGTATGATCAAATAAGCTTATACTGAGGAAGTAAGATGGAAATACAATGATATGAATTGTTAAAGGAACTTGAATATAAGCAAAGTCTGTCAATAATATGTATACCTGGTGGGGTCGTCAGGGCACTCACATGTCATGAGCGTTTCTTTGCTTAAAATGAATCCTCGACAAGTTGATATTACAATGGATAGTACTGCTTCTGACCCTGAATATGACAGGATGGGGCAGAAGTAGCACACTTAACTTTAAGCTATCTAGTGTGGGTTTGATTCCTGTCTCAACTTTAAACTGTTGGATTAATACTTCACAGGCAGGATGTTGCATCACAGTGTCGGATCCCTCAGATGGTCATTAAGCTGGGTGTCCAGTGTGTCAGCATTAGCTAGTGGAAATTAAATGGGAATTAAATGGTGGAAATTAAATTAGATGCCGACTGGGCATCCTCCGTCGTGCGAAGTCCTTCCTTGGCACACCTGAGCTCCTCACCACATACAAGGCTTTCATCTGCAGCTCAATGGAATACTGTTCTCCCCTCTGGGCTGGTGCTCCTGCCTCACACCTAGCTCGCCTTCACGCTGTTGAAACCAAAGCTTTCAGAATCATTGGAATCTCCTGCGATGAAGCTAACTCCGAGGGCCTTTCACTCACTCACCGCAGGCAGGTTGGTGGTCTTTCTGTCTTCTACCGACTTATCTCCGGCCTTGCCCCCCCCCCCCAGCTCTCTCTGTGCTTTGTCCCCCAAATATTCCTACAGGTCGCACAAGATCTGCCAGCAACCCTCTTATGGTTAAACTGCCAAAATCAAGACTCTCTGCTCACCTTCACTCCTCCATTCCCCTTTTCTCCCACCTCTGGAACAAACTCCCTCACTCTCTTCAATCCCACTCCTCCCTCCAGGTCTTTAAAACAGCTGTTCACCATCTCTTATCTTTCCCCATCCAAAACCTTGATCTCTTCTACCCCCGTTAATTCACCCCAAATCCACTTTTTTTTTAAAATACCGATTTCTTTCTTTCCTGGAAGTCCTAGCAGTGTCCATGTGTTTTATACCTTCTCCATCCCCGCTTTCCCATGCCTCCTCCCCCCACAATCCCTTCCCCTCCCACAGATCTTCCATTGTCCCTGTTCTCTGCTGTTGTACTTGTGTGCTTCGCTCTCTCTCCCCATCTCGTCTCTTGCTCCCTTTATTGTATGTTTTGTGTCGGTTTTTTTTTGTGATTGATGTTAGCTCTTACACGGAGCCTTGATCTTGTGTCCAAAAAAAACCCAGAAAAAATAACAACAAAAAAAAGATCCCATGGTGTATTTGGTGAAACCTAGATGAGTTACCACCAGCATTCTGAATAAATTCCAAATTCCTGCCCAAATCAGCTCCAGTCGAAAATCCAGCCTGACCAACCAGTTCGTGAAAGACTTGGGGGGGGGGGGGGGGGGGGGGACAACAACTTTCTCCAGCTGACCCAACAACCATATGGAATTCATTTTGAACATTAAAGAAGTAGTAGCAGTAGTTGACTGTTGCGAAGCAGCCCTCAGATAAGACGAGTGTTTTGAATTTGGCCGTTGGCGCTATATTACAATTGGCTAATCTTATGCAAACAAATACAAAGAAAGAAAAAGAAAATAAATAAGACAGCAAAATATAACAAAAGCAAAGGCAATAAGCAATAATTTAACATTTATCCCAGACGTGAAACACCCATGTGCAAGAACAAATTTGATGAGGCAAAAAAATAAAAAAGGCAGAATTCTGAGATAACACTTGGTGAAACAAACCATCATCATGACATTTCCCTCCAATTAGTAACCCTAAATTAGCCATATATTAGCCAATCTGTGAAAAAATTTAAAAGAAGCTAGTTTCAACTGATTTTGGTGGGTATGGGTATGGACAACTTCCAAAAAAAAGTAAGGAGGGATAGGGGTTGGGGAAACCTTTTTATTAGAGGTCAAAGGTCATTGACCTCTGCCTAAATCATATAAAATTGTATTTCAGCAACAAAATATGGTATATAGATGATCTTGGTGTCAAAATGCATAGGATTACGAAAGAAGATGACATAAGATAATTATTGACCCTTGGGACCAAATCCTGACCTCTGAAAATGAGGTCAAAGGTCAAAAAAGCTGTTTTATCACTAAAATGTCATATTTATAACAGGAAAATTACCATATTATATAAAAATGAGCAAAAAAAAAACCGAAGAGGTTAATTTCAACTTACGTGGTGGATATGGGGGTTATTATTTATTCCAAGAGCAGAGGGGGAGGGGGAAATTACCTTTCTTGGGATCAAATGTCATTGACCCTAGACTAAAACACTATATATTGCATGAATGAAGTCTTTGTTTTGTCTTTGTTTCAGGAGTGATTACTGAGAAAACCTAGCTAGCCTACATGTACCTTGACTACCCCAGTGCAGTGAGATGTCCCAAATGTTCCCCGAGGCCTTTGGAACAATACTGTAAAATAACAAAATTACCAGGATGGATATATGTGAAATATGTAGTGAGGACTTTTCAGAAGCAGGAAAGCTACAGAGGTTGTACAGAAAGGGATATGAGAATCTAATAGAGCAGTGTAGACTTATCAACAACTCTTCATTATTGGAGCGATTGGAACAAAAATGGAGTAGCAACACTCCTATGACAGTCCATCGTAGATGCCGAACCCTTTTCATGCAAAAGGAGCCAGATGTTGAGGAGCAAGAGCATGCGCCAAGACCAAAGCGACAAAAGGTGTCTCAAGCAGTAAATGATGACAAAGTTGATGGTAAGATAAAGTAATTCTTTACTTGATTCATGTAAATTTCATTAAGATTCCAATCCCATACCTGTTTTATGTTATTTTGTTTGAATTTTGAATGTTTGAAGTTAGTATGGTGATTTACATGGGATGGCAACTAACTTTGTCCATGTTTTCATGTAATGTTTTCAGGCCAGGGTTCTACTCGATTTCCGTACAGTGAAAGATGTTTCATATGCAATGAGGACATCCATTTTGATGAAAGACATCCTGATAGACAGCAGACCATACATCGAGCATCAACTATGACGCTAAAGAAATCACTTCTGAGAATCGCAAGTGAAAGAAAAGATAGTCTTGGAATGGCTGTGAAAGGACGCTTGGAAGGAATGGCAGATCTTGTAGCGGAAGAGGCTGTCTGTCATAATAAATGCTACTGTTCCATGTACAATGTTCCAGGACAATGCAATGTAAGTATATTAATACAATATACATACATGTACATATTTGTTAAGTTCCTTGTAATATGGGGTACTGCGGAATAGTAAAGTATGTCACAATGTGAAATACATTCAAATATTCACATTTCAAAAGAGGCATTCAACAGTTGATCAAGGCTTATAAGCGAGTCATTTTGAAATAAACGCAGTCCTACACACATTTAAACAATTCATTTTGAAGAAAATTCGTTTTGACATGATGACAGTGTCATTGACAAATGACAAATGACACGCCAGTGTCATTACTGCATTCACAAGTCCCACTTCAACCGACTCCATAATTCGAACAGCTGGATTAAAAGCCATGCAGATCACATATGGCTGTGGGGATACTCCCCTAGAAAAGTCTCGCTACATGAAGTTCAAGAAGCAAGCAGCCAAGGGCAAAATCGATCCTGACCGCCTACCACCAACGGAAGATGCAACAGCTCAACATTCCCTTCGTGTCCATCTTCAAGTTGTGGTATGGAAGCATCTTGACACCTCTATTCTTGATCCCAAAGGAAGAGGATGGGAGTTAGATTCCAACAGAAAACTCAGACCAAAAATGCTATCTGTTGGTATCGCGCCAGACAACCTTCTGAAAGTAATTTGTTGCAACTGCAAGGAAGGGGAGAGGCAATGTCAAACAATGAGATGCAGCTGCATGAAAGCTCGCATGTCGTGTGTATCTGCATGTGGAGTGTGCTGTGGGCATTGCGACAATGGAACAGATAGCATAGATGCAGAAGAGGAAATTGGTAGCGATGAAGAGGAAACAGACCGAGTATTATTAATTTGTTGTTGCCGATAGATACTGTAAGTTCGAAGTTGTGAGTAGTATTCTGCAAATTGTTGATTATAAATTCACATATACTTTACATACACAAACTATTTGACACTAATGAACTTTACCCCCCCCCCCCCCCTGCTTATTTTGACCATTAACCTCGTATTTTGGTGGTGAAGAATCCATTTCATATTTAGTTTGTATCTTGGTATAATTCTGTTACTGTTACCAATATGATATTTGATATGATATTTTGGTGATAAGACGTCTATTTTTGACCTTTGACCTCATTTTCGGAGGTCAGTAATTGGTTCCATGGGTCAGTCATTATTCTATGTCATCTTCTTTCGTAATCCTGTGCATTTTGACACCAAGATCATCTATATACCATATTTTGTTGCTGAAATACAATTTTATATGATTTACGCAGAGGTCAATGACCTTTGACCTCTAATAAAAATGTTTCCCCAACCCCTATCCCTCCTTACTTTTTTTTGGTAGTTGTCCATACCCATACCTACCCAAATCAGTTGAAATTAGCTTTTTTAAATTTTTTTCACAGATCAACCTTAAGTTAGGGATACTAAATGACCAAACATGAAAACGTCCCATAAATTGACATGCGATCCGCACACATGGATGAGAGGTAATGGCTCACGTTGGACAAAAGTCTAAAATTGGAGGCTGCCCATTATCTTTCTCCCAAGGCCTATGCAAGACAGAGAGCAGTAGTAGTACTGTCCAGTACAGTATTCTACGGAGAGGACGTCAATATCGTTGTCCCATCAAATATATAAAGAAGAAAGTTTGTTAATTGCGGAAATCTAAGATTTTTCAAGTATATTGGTCAGTTGCGTTTGTCTGTTTGTCTGTTTGTGCGCAGTACTACATCTACATCGTTGCACATAGCATCGCCAAACTTTACACACATATTTGCCTTGCCCTGGAATAGACTATGCCCAATTTTTAACTCTCTAGGCCCAAGGTCAAGCTCAAGGTCTTTCACGCGGTCTTTCACGCGCCTTTTAGCTCTTTCACGAGCCTCGATCTTGTATACAAAAAAAAAAAAGAAAAAAAAAAAGGTCACCCAAAACGTGAAATCAGGGGGGTCGAGTTTTCATTTAAAATATATTTCAAACCACTATAACTCTAAAAGTACAAGAGATATGCATACACTTACTGTTACTGACATATAGGAAGTCACATACGACATTGCATTTGGCACCTTGACCTTTGACCTTGAGTGACCTTGACCGGCCTACAGTTTGTCACCGGCCTAGAGGTCAGAATTTTCAACCGATCTTCAGGACTATTCACCAAATGGTAGAGTTGGTCAAAAGCAAGAAGCCTATTGTTTTGGGGGTCAAAAGGTCAAAAGGTCAACATAGGCCAAAGGTCACCAACTTTGCTAAATTTCTAAAATCCTCAATTTTCATCCGATTGACCTGAAATTTGAAGAGGACTTGCATATCTGGTCACTGAATTCAACCACCGAGTATTTTTGAGGTCAACATAGGCCAAGTTTCAAAAATCCTCAATTTTCATCCGATTGAATTGAAAATTGAACAGCACTTGCACATTGAGTCACTAAATAGGGAAACTAACTATTTTTGAGGTCAAAAGGTCAACTCAAGGTCAACCTTCCAAAATCATCATTTTTCATCTGAAAAATCGTCACTTTTATTCCTGTTGACCCGAGCTTTGATCAAGATTGTCAATTTTAATCTTGATGAAATGGACAATTTGCTGTATCAATGCAATTTTTTTTCTTAGGAGGGGGGGAGGTGGGGGGAGGATTTTGCAAGTATCGTGCTCCGCATGACGTCTTCTTGTTTGTCTGTTTGTCACCGGCCTACAGGTCACAATTCTAAACCAATCATCACGAAACTTCACCAAGTTGTATAGGTCGTCCCAATTGAGAAGCCTATTATTTTTGGGGTCAAAAGGTCAACATAGGCCAAAGGTCACCAACTTTGCCAAATTTCTAAAATCCTCAATTTTCATCTGATTGACTTGAAATTTGAAGAGGACTTGCATATCTGGTCACTGAATTCAACCACCAAGTATATTTGAGGTCAACATAGGCCAAAAGGTCAACATAGGCCAAATTTCTAAAATCCTCAATTTTCATCCGATTGACTTGAAAATTTAACAGCATTTGCACATTGAGTCACTAAATAGGGAAACTAACAATTTTGAGGTCAAAAGGTCAAAGGTCAACTCAAGGTCAACCTTACAAAATCATCATTTTTCATCTGAAAAATCGTCACTTTTCTTCCTATTGACCCGAGCTTTAATCAAGATTGTCAATTTTAATCTTGATGAAATGGGCAATTTGCTGTAACAATGGAATTTTTTTTTCTTGGGGTGGGAGGCGGATTTGGCAAGTATCGTGCTCCACATGACCTCTTCTTGTTACTTGCAAAATCAAAGATTTTTCAAATATATTGGTCGGTTGCGTTTGTGGTTCTGTCTATCTGTCTGTCTGTTTATCTGTTTGTTTGTCACCGGCCTACAGGTCACAATTTTCATCCAATCTTCACGAAACCTCACCAAATGGTAGAGTTGGTCAAAAGCAAGAAGCCAATTGTTTTTGGGGTCAAAAGGTCAACAAAGGTCAAAGGTCACCAACTTTGCTAAATTTCGAAAATCCTCAATTTTCATCCGATTGACTTGAAATTTGAAGAGGACTTGCATATCTGGTCACTCAATTCAACCACCGATTATTTTTGAGGTCAACATAAGCTAAATGTTAACATCTTATTTTACGGCTTTCGCAAGTATCGTGCTATGCACGACATATTTCTTGTCTGTTTGTTTGTTTATGCATTCAGACCCTGCAGGAACCAGTGCATCCAAACTTTGCATGGCCTCCTCTTTCATCCAAAGGAAGGTCAAGGGCTTGTTTGGATAAAAAATTGACCACAGATATAACCAGATAATTGGCCTTCAGGCCTCAATCGTGTCTTGTCCTTATACACTGCCTGCACTTTTTTTCCCAGGAACAATCGAGTAATACGTTTTGTGAAGATCATATGTTGAGGTTGTATATAGTGATTTGGTGTCAACAACACAAATTTAATCATTATAGTGTTTACACGTGTGCCTGTTATGAGAAAGATTGCTTTACACAGGTTTATTATAAGACCTCCATATTCAGGCCTCGAGTGAGTATGTTGCTTGTACACTGCCTGTGTTTTTCCCTGAGTGATTGAGTGATATGGTTTGTGATTGTCATGCTGGAAATATTTAAATACAGTCAGACCCCGCTATTCGCAGTTCCCCTATTCGCGGGTTCCTTGTATTCGCGGTTGATAAAATGCGACCTGTTTCTCTATTCGCGGAAAAGTGTCCTGCAAATTCGTGGTTTTTTTCCTATTTGCAACCATGTCCCACAAATTCGCGGTTTTTCGGGGTGGCAAAATAAATTTTTCACAAGCCGCGAGCTTGACACATTTATGAAATCCATCTTTCACCATCCATGCATAAAGCGGCTGGACATACGCAAAAAACATCTACGAGCCGCAAGCATGACCTGCTCCTGCATTCGCTGCCGTGTGTTTCGCATTTTCATGACTTTCATGGGATATCACATCATTCACACCGTGAATAACTTCACATGATATCCCTCCGCCGTTCACAGGTCAACAATGTTTAGCGGGATATCCCAACAGACGCTAAACAATGTTTCGCGGGATATTCCACCAGCTGCATAACCCTGCGAGTTACTGTACAGAATGAAAACACTCCACATTATATATTAGTGCAATTAGCTGTCTCCCTTTTCCCCCATTGAAACAATGGCACGGCATGCATTCACAGATTTTCATCGACATTCGTGGATTATTGCCAACATTCGCAGGTTTTGTCTCACCCTTTCCGGGACTTTCATAAACCTTCGCAGATTTATCATCGACATTCTCACGATTCGCCTCAATATTTGGGGATTTTGCCCTGCCATTTGCAGTTTGTTCCTCGCTTTTCGCGGATTTTCACGATTTGGGAACCAACCCCCCCCCCCCTTTTCCATTGAAACAATGCCCCCCCCCCCCCCCACCTTCGCAGTTTCGCAATTCACGGCATTTCCCAGGAACGTATCCCCCGCGTATAGCAGGGCCCGACGGTACATATTTCATTTAATTTCCCCGGGCAACGCCGGGTACTTCAGCTGGTTGACAATAACGTAAGAATAAAACTTCCCCACATTATATCTTTTGTAACAATTAGCCTTTCGTCGAACACAACAGTCCAAAAAATTATTCCCAAACAATAGGTGCTTGTAATGGAAAGCAAGGATGTATAGTGTACGTACTACAACATTAACTACAAGGACAATAATAAACAATAGACAATTAAAGGCGGTGAATGGGATTTGAGTCTGGGATTTGGATGGGAGCACTAAAGACGAAAACTCAGGCCGGAATAAAATCATGGATATTTGATGTATAAAGGTATTAGTTGATCTTATGTATGTTAATAAAATGTATCGACAGGACTTATCAGTTAAAGATGGCCAATTATTTTTAGCCATACTGTATTTTAATAAAACCATGATTAACTTTTAAAGAACCTTCCAGCTGGTTTTAGTTTCTTTCTGCCAAGAATCCTCAGTGTGATGACCTCAGACCATGCCATGTAATTTGATAGTCATAAATTTCCAGGCCCACCGTGTAATGAGAATGGCAGTGTCGTAATGGTCATGGTGGTTGTCATCATGGTTGTTCTGGGCTTGCTGCCAAATGCAGAAACTGCTGAGAGTCTTGGCTGCATTGAAGCTCATTGAAGGTCCCTCCTGTTATTCAAAACAAACAAAAACATTTTTGTTCAATCAGTTTACAATTTCAATTGTTACCCATTCATCTGCTTTTCTTTGTCACAGCCATTATTGGAAGCTATGTAAGAGTATTAGTAGCTATTCACCATTATTGGAAGCTATGTAAGAGTATTAGTGGCTATTCACCATTATTGGTAGCTATGTAAGAGTATTAGTAGCTATTCACCATTATTGGTAGCTATGTAAGAGTATTAGTGGCTATTCACCATTATTGGTGGCTATGTAAGAGTATTAGTGGCTATTCACCATTATTGGTAGCTATGTAAGAGTATTAGTGGCTATTCACCATTATTGGTAGCTATGTAAGAGTATTAGTGGCTATTCACCATTATTGGAAGCTATGTTAGAGTATTAGTGGCTATTCACCATTATTGGTGGCTATGTAAGAGTCTTAGTGGCTATTCACCATTATTGGTAGCTATGTAAGAGTATTAGTGGCTATTCACCATTATTGGTGGCTATGTAAGAGTATTAGTGGCTATTCACCATTATTGGTAGCTATGTAAGAGTATTAGTGGCTATTCACCATTATTGGTAGCTATGTAAGAGTATTAGTGGCTATTCACCATTATTGGAAGCTATGTAAGAGTATTAGTGGATATTCACCAGTATTTGCAGCTATGTAAGAGTATTAGTGGCTATTCACCATTATTGGTAGCTATGTAAGAGTATTAGTGGCTATTCACCATTATTGGTAGCTATGTAAGAGTATTAGTGGCTATTCACCATTATTGGTAGCTATGTAAGAATATTAGTGGCTATTCACCATTATTGGTAGCTATGTCAGAGTATTAGTGACTATTCACCATTATTGGTAGCTATGTAAGAGTATTAATGGCTATTCACCATTATTGGTAGCTATGTAAGAGTATGAGTGGCTATTCACCATTATTGGTAGCTATGTAAGAGTATTAGTGGCTATTCACCATTATTGGTAGCTATGTAAGAGTATTAGTGGATATTCACCATTATTGGCAGCTATGTAAGAGTATTAGTGGCTATTCACCATTATTGGTAGCTATGTAAGAGTATTAGTGGATATTCACCATTATTGGCAGCTATGTAAGAGTATTAGTGGCTATTCACCATTATTGGTAGCTATGTAAGAGTATTAGTGGCTATTCACCATTATTGGCAGCTATGTAAGAGTATTAGTGGATATTCACCATTATTGGCAGCTATGTAAGAGTATTAGTGGCTATTCACCATTATTGGTAGCTATGTAAGAGTATTAGTGGATATTCACCATTATTGGTAGCTATGTAAGAGTATTAGTGGCTATTCACCATTATTGGCAGCTATGTAAGAGTATTAGTGGATATTCACCATTATTGGCAGCTATGTAAGAGTATTAGTGGCTATTCACCATTATTGGTAGCTATGTAAGAGTATTAGTGGCTATTCACCATTATTGGTAGCTATGTAAGAGTATTAGTGGATATTCACCATTATTGGCAGCTATGTAAGAGTATTAGTGGCTATTCACCATTATTGGTAGCTATGTAAGAGTATTAGTGGATATTCACCATTATTGGCAGCTATGTAAGAGTATTAGTGGCTATTCACCATTATTGGCAGCTATGTAAGAGTATTAGTGGATATTCACCATTATTGGTAGCTATGTAAGAGTATTAGTGGCTATTCACCATTATTGGTAGCTATGTAAGAGTATTAGTGGCTATTCACCATTATTGGTAGCTATGTAAGAGTATTAGTGGATATTCACCATTATTGGTAGCTATGTAAGAGTATTAGTGGCTATTCACCATTATTGGTGGCTATGTAAGAGTATTAGTGGCTATTCACCATTATTGGCAGCTATGTAAGAGTATTAGTGGCTATTCACCATTATTGGTGGCTATGTAAGAGTATTAGTGGCTATTCACCATTATTGGAAGCTATGTAAGAGTATTAGTGGCTATTCACCATTATTGGTAGTTATGTAAGAGTATTAGTGGATATTCACCAGTATTTGCAGCTATGTAAGAATATTAGTGGCTATTCACCATTATTGGTAGCTATGTAAGAGTATTAGTGACTATTCACCATTATTGGTTGCTATGTAAGAGTATTAGTTGCTATTCACCATTATTGGTAGCTATGTAAGAGTATTAGTGACTATTCACCATTATTGGTAGCTATGTAAGAGTATTAGTGGCTATTCACCATTATTGGTAACTATGTAAGAGTATTAGTGACTATTCACCATTATTGGTTGCTATGTAAGAGTATGAGTGGCTATTCACCATTATTGGTAGCTATGTAAGAGTATTAGTGGCTATTCACCATTATTGGTAGCTATGTAAGAGTATTAGTGGATATTCACAAGTATTTGCAGCTATGTAAGAATATTAGTGGCTATTCACCATTATTGGTAGCTATGTAAGAGTATTAGTGACTATTCACCATTATTGGTAGCTATGTAAGAGTATCAGTTGGCTATTCACCATTATTAGTAGCTATTCACCATTATTGGTGGCTATGTAAGAGTATTAGTGGCTAGTCACCATTATTGGTAGCTTTGTAAGAGTATCAGTTGGCTATTCACCATTATTGGTAGCTATGTAAGAGTATTAGTGACTATTCACCATTATTGGTAGCTATGTAAGAGTATCAGTTGGCTATTCACCATTATTAGTAGCTATTCACCATTATTGGTGGCTATGTAAGAGTATGAGTGACTATTCACCATTATTGGTAGCTATGTAAGAGTATCAGTTGGCTATTCACCATTATTAGTAGCTATTCACCATTATTGGTGGCTATGTAAGAGTATTAGTGGCTAGTCACCATTTTTGGTAGCTTTGTAAGAGTATTAGTAGCTATTCGCCATTATTGGTAGCTATGTAAGAGTATTCGTGGATATTCAGCATTATTGGTAGCTATGTAAGAGTATTAGTGGCTATTCACCATTATTGGTAGCTATGTAAGAGTATTCGTTGATATTCACCATTATTGGTAGCTATGTAAGAGTATTAGTGGCTAGTCACCATTATTGGTAGCTATGTAAGAGTATTAGTGGCTGGTCACCATTATTAGTAGCGATTCGCCATTATTGGTAGCTATGTAAGAGTATTCGTGGATATTCAGCATTATTGGTGGCTATGTAAGAGTATTCGTTGATATTCACCATTATTGGGAGCTATGTAAGAGTATTCCTTGATATTCACCATTATTGGTAGCTATGTAAGAGTATTAGTGGCTATTCACCATTATTGGTAGCTATGTAAGAGTATTAGTGGCTATTCACCATTATTGGTTGCTATGTAAGAGTATTAGTGGCTAGTCACCATTATTGGTAGCTTTGTAAGAGTATTAGTGGCTAGTCACCATTATTGGTAGCTTTGTAAGAGTATTAGTGGCTATTCACCATTATTGGTAGCTACGTAAGAGTATTAGTAACTATTCACCATTATTGGTAGCTATGTAAGAGTATTAGTGGCTAGTCACCATTATTGGTGGCTATGTAAGAGTATTAGTGGCTAGTCACCATTATTGGTGGCTATGTAAGAGTATTAGTGGCTATTCACCATTATTGGTAGCTTTGTAAGAGTATTAGTGGCTATTCACCATTATTGGTAGCTATGTAAGAGTATGAGTAACTATTCACCATTATTGGTAGCTATGTAAGAGCATTCGTGGCTATTCACCATTATTGGTAGCTATGTAAGAGTGTTAGTGGCTATTCACCATTATTGGTAGCTATGTAAGAGTATTAGTTGGCTATTCACCATTAGTGGTAGCTATTCACCATTATTGGTAGCTATGTAAGAGTGTTAGTGGCTATTCACCATTATTGGTCGCTATGTTAGAGTATTAGTGGCTATTCACCATTATTGGTAGCTATGTAAGAGTGTTAGTGGCTATTCACCATTATTGGTAGCTATGTTAGAGTATTAGTGGCTATTCACCATTATTGGTAGCTATGTAAGAGTGTTAGTTGCTATTCACCATTATTTGTAGCTATGTAAGAGCATTAGTGGCTATTCAACAACCATTATTGGTAGCTATGTAAGAGTGTTAGTTGCTATTCACCATTATTGGTAGCTATGTAAGAGCATTAGTGGGTATTCACCATTACTGGTAGCTATGTAAGAGCGTTAGTTGCTATTCACCATTATTGGTCGCTATGTAAGAGCATTAGTGGCTATTCACCATTATTGCTAGCTATGTTAGAGCATTAGTGGCTATTCACCATTATTGGTTGCTATGTAAGAGTATTAGTGGCTATTCACCATTATTTGTAGCTATGTAAGAGCATTAGTGGCTATTCACCATTATTGCTTGCTACGTAAGAGTATTAGTTGCTATTCACCATTATTGGTCGCTATGTAAGAGTATTAGTGGCTATTCACCATTATTTGTAGCTATGTTGGGGTATTAGTGGCTATTCACCATTATTGGTAGGTAGCTATGCAAGAGTGTTAGTGGCTATTCACAATTATTGGTAGCTATGTTGGAGTATTAGTGGCTATTCACCATTATTGGTCGCTATGTAAGAGTATTAGTGGCTATTCACCATTATTTGTAGCTATGTAAGAGCATTAGTGGCTATTCACAATTATTGGTAGCTATGTTGGAGTATTAGTGGCTATTCACCATTATTGGTAGCTATGCAAGAGTATTCGTGGCTATTCACCATTATTGGTAGCTATGCAAGAGTGTTAGTGGCTATTCACAATTATTGGTAGCGATGTTGGAGTATTAGTGGCTATTCACCATTATTGGTAGCTATGTAAGAGTATTAGTTGCTATTCACCATTATTGGTCGCTATGTAAGGGCATTAGTGGCTATTCACAATTATTGGTAGCTATGTTGGAGTATTAGTGGCTATTCACCATTATTGGTAGCTATGCAAGAGTGTTAGTGGCTATTCACCATTATTGGTTGCTATGTAAGAGTATTAGTGGCTATTCACCATTATTTGTAGCTATGCAAGAGCATTAGTGGCTATTCACAATTATTGGTCGCTATGTTGGAGTATTAGTGGCTATTCACCATTATTGGTCGCTATGTAAGAGCATTAGTGGCTATTCACAATTATTGGTAGCTATGTTGGAGTATTAGTGGCTATTCACCATTATTGGTAGCTATGCAAGAGTGTTAGTGGCTATTCACCATTATTGGTTGCTATGTAAGAGTATTAGTGGCTATTCACCATTATTGGTTGCTATGTAAGAGTATTAGTGGCTATTCACAATTATTGGTAGCTATGTTGGAGTATTAGTGGCTATTCACCATTATTGGTAGCTATGCAAGAGTGTTAGTGGCTATTCACCATTATTGGTCGCTATGTAAGAGTATTAGTGGCTATTCACAATTATTGGTAGCTATGTAAGATTATTCATGGATATTCACCATTATTGGTAGCTATGTAAGAGTATTTGTTGATATTCACCATTATTGGTAGCTATGTAAGAGTATTCGTGGATATTCACCATTATTGGTAGCTATGTAAGTGTATTCGTTGATATTCACCATTATTGGTGGCTATGTAAGAGTATTAGTGGCTATTCACAATTATTGGTAGCTATGTAAGAGTATTAGTGGCTATTCACCATTATTTGTAGCTATGTAAGTGTATTAGTGGCCATTCACCATTATTTGTAGCTATGTAAGAGTATTAGTGGCTATTCACCATTATTGGTAGCTATGTAAGAGTATTAGTGGCTATTCACCATTATTGGTCGCTATGTAAGAGTATTAGTGGCTATTCACCATTATTTGTAGCTATGTTGGAGTATTAGTGGCTATTCACCATTATTGGTAGCTATGCAAGAGTGTTAGTGGCTATTCACCATTATTGGTAGCTATGTAAGAGTATTAGTTGGCTATTCACCATTAGTGGTAGCTATTCACCATTATTGGTAGCTATGTAAGAGTATTAGTTGTTATTCACCATTATTGGTAGCTATGTAAGAGTATTAGTGGCTATTCACCATTACTGGTAGCTATGTAAGAGTATTAGTTGCTATTCACCATTATTGGTAGATATGTAAGAGCATTAGTGGCTATTCACCAACCATTATTGGAAGCTATGTGAGAGAGTTAGTTGCTATTCACCATTATTTGTAGCTATGTAAGAGCATTAGTGGCTATTCACCATTATTGGTCGCTATGTAAGAGTATTAGTGGCTATTCACCATTATTGGTAGCTATGTAAGAGTACTCGTGGCTATTCACCGTTATTGGTAGCTATGTAAGAGTACTAGTGGCTATTCACCATTATTGGTAGCTATGTAAGAGTATTAGTGGCTATTCACCATTATTTGTAGCTATGTAAGAGCATTAGTGGCTATTCACCATTATTGGTAGCTATGTAAGAGTATTAGTTGCTATTCACCATTATTGGTAGCTATGTAAGAGTATTCGTAGCTATTCACCATTATTTGTAGCTATGTAAGAGTATTAGTGGCTGTTCACCATTATTTGTAGCTATGTAACAGTATTAGTGGCTATTCACCATTATTGGTAGCTATGTAAGAGTATTAGTTGCTATTCACCATTATTGGTAGCTATGTAAGTGCATTAGTGGCTATTCACCATTATTGGTAGCTATGTAAGAGTATTAGTTGCTATTCACCATTATTGGTAGCTATGTAAGAGCATTAGTGGGTATTCACCATTATTGGTAGCTATGTAAGAGTATTAGTGGCTATTCACCATTATTCGTAGCTATGTAAGTGCATTAGTGGCTATTCACCATTATTGGTAGCTATGTAAGAGTATTAGTTGCTATTCACTATTATTGGTAGCTATGTAAGAGCATTAGTGGGTATTCACCATTATTGGTAGCTATGTCAGAGTATTAGTTGCTATTCACCATTATTGGGTGCTATGTAAGAGTATTAGTGGCTATTCACCATTATTGGTCGCTATGTAAGAGCATTAGTGGCTATTCACCAACCATTATTGGTAGCTATGTAAGAGCATTAGTGGCTATTCACCAACCATTATTGGTAGCTATGTAAGAGCATTAGTGGCTATTCACCAACCATTATTGGTAGCTATGTAAGAGTGTTAGTTGCTATTCACCATTATTTGTAGCTATGTAAGAGTATTAGTGGCTATTCACCATTATTGGTAGCTATGTAAGAGCATTAGTGGCTATTCACCAACCATTATTGGTAGCTATGTGAGAGTGTTAGTTGCTATTCACCATTATTTGTTGCTATGTAAGGGCATTAGTTGCTATTCACCATTATTGGTAGCTATGTTAGAGTGTTAGTGGCTATTCACCATTATTGGTTGCTATGTAAGAGTATTAGTTGCTATTCACCATTATTGGTCGCTATGTAAGAGTATTACTGGCTATTCACCATTATTGGTTGCTATGTAAGAGTATTAGTTGCTATTCACCATTATTGGTCGCCATGTAAGAGTATTAGTTGCTATTCACCATTATTGGTCGCTATGTAAGAGTATTAGTGGCTATTCACCATTATTGGTGGCTATGTTAGAGTATTAGTGGCTATTCACCATTATTGGTTGCTATGTAAGAGTATTAGTTGCTATTCACAATTATTGGTAGCTATGTTGGAGTATTAGTGGCTATTCACCATTATTGGTAGCTATGCAAGTGTTAGTGGCTATTCACCATTATTGGTAGCTATGTAAGAGTATTAGTTGGCTATTCACCATTATTGGTTGCTATGTAAGAGTATTAGTTGCTATTCACCATTATTGGTAGCTATGTAAGAGTATTAGTTGCTATTCACCATTATTGGTAGCTATGTAAGAGTATTAGTGGCTATTCACCATTATTTGTAGCTATGTAAGAGCATTAGTGGCTATTCACCATTATTGGTAGCTATGTAAGAGTATTAGTTGCTACTCACCATTATTGGTAGCTATGTAAGAGTATTCGTAGCTATTCACCATTATTTGTAGCTATGTAAGAGTATAAGTGGCTGTTCACCATTATTTGTAGCTATGTAACAGTATTAGTGGCTATTCACCATTATTCATAGCTATTTAAGAGTATTAGTGGCTATTCACCATTATTGGTAGCTATGTAAGAGTATTAGTTGCTATTCACCATTATTGGGTGCTATGTCAGAGTATTAGTGGCTATTCACCATTATTGGTAGCTATGTAAGTGCATTAGTGGCTATTCACCATTATTTGTAGCTATGTAAGAGTATTAGTTGCTATTCACCATTATTGGGTGCTATGTCAGAGTATTAGTGGCTATTCACCATTATTGGTAGCTATGTAAGTGCATTAGTGGCTATTCACCATTATTGGTAGCTATGTAAGAGTATTAGTTGCTATTCACCATTATTGGGTGCTATGTAAGAGAATTAGTCGCTATTCACCATTATTGGGTGCTATGTAAGAGTATTAGTGGCTAGTCACCATTATTGGTAGCTATGTAAGAGCATTAGTAGCTATTCACCATTATTGGTAGCTATGTAAGAGCATTAGTGGCTATTCACCATTATTCCTAGCTATGTAAGAGCATTAGTGGCTATTCACCATTATTGGGTGCTATGTAAGAGTATTAGTGGCTATTCACCATTATTGGTAGCTATGTAAGAGTATTAGTGGCTATTCACCATTATTGGTTGCTATGTAAGAGTATTAGTGGCTATTCACCATTATTGGTGGCTATGTAAGAGCATTAGTGGCTATTCACCATTATTGGTAGCTATGTAAGAGCATTAGTGGCTATTCACCATTATTGGTAGCTATGTAAGAGCATTAGTGGGTATTCACCATTATTGGTAGCTATGTAAGAGCATTAGTGGGTATTCACCATTATTGGTGGCTATGTAAGAGTATTAGTTGCTATTCACCATTATTGGTCGCTATGTAAGGGTATTAGTGGCTATGCACCATTATTGGTAGCTATGTAAGAGTATTAGTGGCTATTCACCATTATTGGTAGCTATGTAAGAGTATTAGTGGCTATTCACCATTAATCGTAGCTATGTAAGAGCATTAATGGCTATTCACCATTATTGTTGGCTATGTAAGAGTATTAGTGGCTATGCACCATTATTGGTAGCTATGTAAGAGTATTAGTGGCTATGCACCATTATTGGTTGCTATGTAAGAGTATTAGTTGCTATTCACCATTATTGGTAGCTATGTAAGAGTATTAGTGGCTATTCACCATTATTCGTAGCTATGTAAGAGTATTAGTGGCTATGCACCATTATTCGAAGCTATGTCAGAGTATTAGTGGCTATGCACCATTATTGGTAGCTATGTAAGAGTATTAGTGGCTATTCACCATTATTGGTCGCTATGTAAGAGTATTAGTGGCTATTCACCATTATTCGTAGCTATGTAAGAGTATTAGTGGCTATGCACCATTATTCGTAGCTATGTAAGAGTATTAGTGGCTATGCACCATTATTGGTAGCGATGTAAGAGTATTAGTGGCTATGCACCATTATTGGTAGCTATGTAAGAGTATTAGTGGCTATTCACCATTATTCGTAGCTATGTCAGAGTATTAGTGGCTATGCACCATTATTGGTGGCTATGTAAGAGTATTAGTGGCTATGCACCATTATTGGTGGCTATGTAAGAGTATTAGTTGCTATTCACCATTATTGGTAGCTATGTAAGAGTATTAGTGGCTATTCACCATTATTGTTAGCTATGTAAGAGTATTAGTTGCTATTCACCATTATTGGGTGCTATGTAAGACTATTAGTGGCTATTCACCATTATTGGTAGCTATGTAAGAGTATTAGTTGCTATTCACCATTATTTGTAGCTATGTAACAGTATTAGTGGATATTCACCATTATTGGTAGCTATGTAAGTGCATTAGTGGCTATTCACCATTATTGGTAGCTATGTAAGAGTATTAGTTGCTATTCACCATTATTGGTAGCTATGTTAGAGTATTAGTTGCTATTCACCATTATTGGTTGCTATGTAAGAGTATTAGTTGCTATTCACCATTATTGGTAGCTATGTAAGAGTATTAGTGGCTATTCACCATTATTTGTAGCTATGTAAGAGCATTAGTGGCTATTCACCATTATTGGTAGCTATGTAAGAGTATTAGTTGCTACTCACCATTATTGGTAGCTATGTAAGAGTATTCGTAGCTATTCACCATTATTTGTAGCTATGTAAGAGTATTAGTGGCTGTTCACCATTATTTGTAGCTACATAACAGTATTAGTGGCTATTCACCATTATTCATAGCTATGTAAGAGTATTAGTTGCTATTCACCATTATTGGGTGCTATGTCAGAGTATTAGTGGCTATTCACCATTATTGGTCGCTATGTAAGTGCATTAGTGGCTATTCACCATTATTGGTAGCTATGTAAGAGTATTAGTTGCTATTCACCATTATTGGGTGCGATGTAAGAGTATTAGTGGCTATTCACCATTATTGGTAGCTATGTAAGTGCATTAGTGGCTATTCACCATTATTGGTAGCTATGTAAGAGTATTAGTTGCTATTCACCATTATTGGGTGCTATGTAAGAGTATTAGTAGCTATTCACCATTATTGGGTGCTATGTATGAGTATTAGTGGCTAGTCACCATTATTGGTAGCTATGTAAGAGCATTAGTAGCTATTCACCATTATTGGTTGCTATTCACCATTATTGGGTGCTATGTAAGAGTATTAGAGGCTATTCACCATTATTGGTAGCTATGTAAGAGCATTAGTGGCTACTCACCATTATTCCTAGCTAAGTTAGAGCATTAGTGGCTATTCACCATTATTGGGTGCTACGTAAGAGTATTAGTGGCTATTCACCATTACTGGTAGCTATGTAAGAGTATTAGTGGCTATTCACCATTATTGGTTGCTATGTAAGAGTATTAGTGGCTATTCACCATTATTGGTGGCTATGTAAGAGCATTAGTGGCTATTCACCATTATTGGTAGCTATGTAAGGGCATTAGTGGCTATTCACCATTATTGGTGGCTATGTAAGAGTATTAGTGGCTATTCACCATTATTGGTAGCTATGTAAGAGTATTAGTGGCTATTCACCATTATTGGTTGCTATGTAAGAGTATTAGTGGCTATTCACCATTATTAGTGGCTATGTAAGAGCATTAGTGGCTATTCACCATTATTGGTAGCTATGTAAGAGCATTAGTGGCTATTCACCATTATTGGTAGCTATGTAAGAGCATTAGTGGGTATTCACCATTATTGGTGGCTATGTAAGAGTATAAGTTGCTATTCACCATTATTGGTCGCTATGTAAGAGCATTAGTGGGTATTCACCATTATTGGTAGCTATGTAAGAGCATTAGTGGGTATTCACCATTACTGGTGGCTATGTAAGAGTATTAGTTGCTATTCACCATTATTGGGTGCTATGTAAGAGTATTAGTGGCTATTCACCATTATTGGTAGCTATGTAAGTGCATTAGTGGCTATTCACCATTATTGGTAGCTATGTAAGAGTATTAGTTGCTATTCACCATTATTGGGTGCTATGTAAGAGTATTAGTGGCTATTCACCATTATTGGGTGCTATGTAAGAGTATTAGTGGCTAGTCACCATTATTGGTAGCTATGTAAGAGCATTAGTAGCGATTCACCATTATTGGTTGCTATGTAAGAGTATTAGTTGCTATTCACCATTATTGGGTGCTATGTAAGAGTATTAGAGGCTATTCACCATTATTGGTAGCTATGTAAGAGCATTAGTGGCTATTCACCATTACTCCTAGCTATGTAAGAGCATTAGTGGCTATTCACCATTATTGGGTGCTATGTAAGAGTATTAGTGGCTATTCACCATTATTGGTAGCTATGTAAGAGTATTAGTGGCTATTCACCATTATTGGTTGCTATGTAAGAGTATTAGTGGCTATTCACCATTATTGGTGGCGATGTAAGAGCATTCATTAGTGGCTATTCACCATTATTGGTAGCTATGTAAGAGCATTAGTGGCTATTCACCATTATTGGTGGCTATGTAAGAGTATTAGTTGCTATTCACCATTATTGGTAGCTATGTAAGAGTATTAGTGGCTATTCACCATTATTGGTGGCTATGTAAGAGTATTAGTGGCTATTCACCATTATTGGTGGCTATGTAAGAGTATTAGTTGCTATTCACCATTATTGGTAGCTATGGAAGAGTATTAGTGGCTATGCACCATTATTGGTAGCTATGTAAGAGTATTAGTGGCTATTCACCATTATTGGTGGCTATGTAAGAGTATTAGTTGCTATTCACCATTATTGGTAGCTATGTAAGAGTATTAGTGGCTATGCACCATTATTGGTAGCTATGTAAGAGTATAGTTGCTATTCACCATTATTGGTAGCTATGTAAGAGCATTAGTGGCTATTCACCATTACTCCTAGCTATGTAAGAGCATTAGTGGCTATTCACCATTATTGGGTGCTATGTAAGAGTATTAGTGGCTATTCACCATTATTGGTAGCTATGTAAGAGTATTAGTGGCTATTCACCATTATTGGTTGCTATGTAAGAGTATTAGTGGCTATTCACCATTATTGGTGGCTATGTAAGAGCATTAGTGGCTATTCACCATTATTGGTGGCTATGTAAGAGTATTAGTTGCTATTCACCATTATTGGTAGCTATGTAAGAGTATTAGTGGCTATGCACCATTATTGGTAGCTATGTAAGAGTATTAGTGGCTATTCACCATTATTGGTGGCTATGTAAGAGTATTAGTTGCTATTCACCATTATTGGTAGCTATGTAAGAGTATTAGTGGCTATGCACCATTATTGGTAGCTATGTAAGAGTATTAGTGGCTATTCACCATTATTGGTGGCTATGTAAGAGTATTAGTTGCTATTCACCATTATTGGTAGCTATGTAAGAGTATTAGTGGCTATGCACCATTATTGGTAGCTATGTAAGAGTATAGTTGCTATTCACCATTATTGGTAGCTATGTAAGAGTATTAGTGGCTATTCACCATTAATGGTAGCTATGTAAGAGTATTAGTGGCTATTCACCATTATTCGTAGCTATGTAAGAGTATTAGTGGCTATTCACAATTATTGGTGGCTATGTAAGAGCATTAGTGGCTATTCACCATTATTGGTAGCTATGTAAGAGCATTAGTGGCTATTCACCATTATTGGTGGCTATGTAAGAGTATTAATTGCTATTCACCATTATTGGTAGCTATGTAAGAGTATTAGTGGCTATGCACCATTATTGGTAGCTATGTAAGAGCATTAGTGGCTATTCACCATTATTGGTGGCTATGTAAGAGTATTAGTGGCTATGCACCATTATTGGTAGCTATGTAAGAGTATTAGTGGCTATGCACCATTATTGGTAGCTATGTAAGAGTATTAGTTGCTATTCACCATTATTGGTAGCTATGTAAGAGTATTAGTGGCTATTCACCATTATTGGTAGCTATGTAAGAGTATTAGTGGCTATTCACCATTATTCGTAGCTATGTAAGAGTATTAGTGGCTATGCACCATTATTGGTAGCTATGTAAGAGTATTAGTAGCTATTCACCATTATTCGTAGCTATGTAAGAGTATTAGTGGCTATGCACCATTATTGGTAGCTATGTAAGAGTATTAGTGGCTATGCACCATTAATGGTAGCTATGTAAGAGTATTAGTGGCTATTCACCATTATTCGTAGCTATGTAAGAGTATTAGTGGGTATGCACCATTATTCGTAGCTATGTAAGAGTATTAGTGGCTATGCACCATTATTGGTAGCTATGTAAGAGTATTAGTGGCTATGCACCATTATTGGTAGCTATGTAAGAGTATTAGTGGCTATGCACCATTATTGGTAGCTATGTAAGAGTATTAGTTGCTATTCACCATTATTGGTAGCTATGTAAGAGTATTAGTGGCTATTCACCATTATTGGTAGCTATGTAAGAGTATTAGTTGCTATTCACCATTATTGGGTGCTATGTAAGACTATTAGTGGCTATTCACCATTATTGGTAGCTATGTAAGAGCATTAGTGGCTATTCACCAACCATTATTGGTGGCTATGGAAGAGTATTAGTGGCTATGCACCATTATTGGTAGCTATGTAAGAGTATTAGTGGCTATTCAGCATTATTTGTAGCTATGTAAGAGTATTCGTGGCTATGCACCATTATTGGTGGCTATGTAAGAGTATTAGTGGCTATTCACCATTATTTGTAGCTATGTAAGAGTACTAGTGGCGATTCACCATTATTGGTAGCTATGTAAGAGTATTCGTGGATATTCACCATTATTGGTGGCTATGTAAGAGTATTAGTGGCTATTCACCATTATTCGTAGCTATGTCAGAGTATTAGTGGCTGTGCACCATTATTGGTAGCTATGTAAGAGTATTAGTGGCTATGCACCATTATTGGTAGCTATGTAAGAGTATTAGTGGCTATGCACCATTATTGGTAGCTATGTAAGAGTATTAGTGGCTGTTCACCATTATTGGTAGCTATGTAAGAGTATTAGTTGCTATTCACCATTATTGGTAGCTATGTAAGAGTATTAGTGGCTATTCACCATTATTGGTAGCTATGTAAGAGTATTAGTTGCTATTCACCATTATTGGGTGCTATTTAAGACTATTCGTGGCTATTCACCATTATTGGTAGCTATGTAAGAGTATTAGTTGCTATTCACCATTATTGGGTGCTATTTAAGACTATTCGTGGCTGTTCACCATTATTGGTAGCTATGTAAGAGTATTAGTTGCTATTCACCATTATTGGTAGCTATGTAAGAGTATTAGTGGCTATTCACCATTATTGGTAGCTATGTAAGAGTATTAGTTGCTATTCACCATTATTGGGTGCTATTTAAGACTATTCGTGGCTATTCACCATTATTGGTAGCTATGTAAGAGTATTAGTTGCTATTCAACATTATTGGTAGCTATGTAAGAGTATTCGTCGCTATTCACCATTATTTGTAGCTATGTAAGATTATTAGTGGCTGTTCACCATTATTTGTAGCTATGTAACAGTATTAGTGGCTATTCACCATTATTCATAGCTATGTAAGAGTATTAGTTGCTATTCACCATTATTTGTAGCTATGTAAGAGTATTAGTGGCTGTTCACCATTATTTGTAGCTATGTAACAGTATTAGTTGCTATTCACCATTATTGGTAGCTATGTAAGAGTATTAGTGGCTATTCACCATTATTTGGAGCTATGTAAGAGCATTAGTGGCTATTCACCATTATTGGTAGCTATGTAAGAGTATTACTTGCGACTCACCATTATTGGTAGCTATGTAAGAGTATTCGTAGCTATTCACCATTATTTGTAGCTATGTAAGAGTATTAGTGGCTGTTCACCATTATTTGTAGCTACGTAACAGTATTAGTGGCTATTCACCATTATTCATAGCTATGTTAGAGTATTAGTAGCTATTCACCATTATTTGTAGCTATGTAAGAGTATTAGTGGCTATTCACCATTATTGGTAGCTATGTAAGTGCATTAGTGGCTATTCACCATTATTGGTAGCTATGTAAGAGTATTAGTTGCTATTCACCATTATTGGGTGCTATGTCAGAGTATTAGTGGCTATTCACCATTATTGGTAGCTATGTAAGTGCATTAGTGGCTATTCACCATTATTGGTAGTTATGTAAGAGTATTAGTTGCTATTCACCATTATTGGGTGCTATGTAAGAGTATTAGTGGCTATTCACCATTATTGGTAGCTATGTAAGTGCATTAGTGGCTATTCACCATTATTGGTAGCTATGTAAGAGTATTAGTTGCTATTCACCATTATTGGGTGCTATGTAAGAGTATTAGTTGCTATTCACCATTATTGGGTGCTATGTAAGAGTATTAGTGGCTAGTCACCATTATTGGTAGCTATGTAAGAGCATTAGTAGCTATTCACCATTATTGGTTGCTATGTAAGAGTATTAGTTGCTATTCACCATTATTGGGTGCTATGTAAGAGTATTAGAGGCTATTCACCATTATTGGTAGCTATGTAAGAGCATTAGTGGCTATTCACCATTATTCCTAGCTATGTAAGAGCATTAGTGGCTATTCACCATTATTGGGTGCTATGTAAGAGTATTAGTGGCTATTCACCATTATTGGTAGCTATGTAAGAGTATTAGTGGCTATTCACCATTATTGGTTGCTATGTAAGAGTATTAGTGGCTATTCACCATTATTGGTGGCTATGTAAGAGCATTAGTGGCTATTCACCATTATTGGTGGCTATGTCAGAGTATTAGTTGCTATTCACCATTATTGGTAGCTATGTAAGAGTATTAGTGGCTATGCACCATTATTGGTAGCTATGTAAGAGTATTAGTGGCTATTCACCATTATTGGTGGCTATGTAAGAGTATTAGTTGCTATTCACCATTATTGGTAGCTATGTAAGAGCATTAGTGGCTATTCACCATTATTGGTGGCTATGTAAGAGTATTAGTGGCTATTCACCATTATTGGTAGCTATGTAAGAGCATTAGTGGCTATTCACCATTATTGGTGGCTATGTAAGAGTATTAGTGGCTATGCACCATTATTGGTAGCTATGTAAGAGTATTAGTGGCTATGCACCATTATTGGTAGCTATGTAAGAGTATTAGTTGCTATTCACCATTATTGGTAGCTATGTAAGAGCATTAGTGGCTATTCACCATTATTGGTGGCTATGTCAGAGTATTAGTTGCTATTCACCATTATTGGTAGCTATGTAAGAGCATTAGTGGCTATTCACCATTATTGGTGGCTATGTAAGAGTATTAGTGGCTATGCACCATTATTGGTAGCTATGTAAGAGTATTAGTGGCTATGCACCATTATTGGTAGCTATGTAAGAGTATTAGTTGCTATTCACCATTATTGGTAGCTATGTAAGAGTATTAGTGGCTATTCACCATTATTGGTAGCTATGTAAGAGTATTAGTTGCTATTCACCATTATTGGTAGCTATGTAAGAGTATTAGTGGCTATTCACCATTATTGGTGGCTATGTAAGAGCATTAGTGGCTATTCACCATTATTGGTGGCTATGTCAGAGTATTAGTTGCTATTCACCATTATTGGTAGCTATGTAAGAGTATTAGTGGCTATGCACCATTATTGGTAGCTATGTAAGAGTATTAGTGGCTATTCACCATTATTCGTAGCTATGTAAGAGCATTAGTGGCTATTCACCATTATTGGTGGCTATGTAAGAGTATTAGTGGCTATGCACCATTATTGGTAGCTATGTAAGAGTATTAGTGGCTATGCACCATTATTGGTAGCTATGTAAGAGTATTAGTTGCTATTCACCATTATTGGTAGCTATGTAAGAGTATTAGTGGCTATTCACCATTATTGGTAGCTATGTAAGAGTATTAGTTGCTATTCACCATTATTGGTAGCTATGTAAGAGTATTAGTTGCTATTCACCATTATTGGTAGCTATGTAAGAGTATTAGTGGCTATTCACCATTATTCGTAGCTATGTAAGAGCATTAGTGGCTATTCACCATTATTGGTGGCTATGTAAGAGTATTAGTGGCTATGCACCATTATTGGTAGCTATGTAAGAGTATTAGTGGCTATGCACCATTATTGGTAGCTATGTAAGAGTATTAGTTGCTATTCACCATTATTGGTAGCTATGTTAGAGTATTAGTGGCTATGCACCATTATTGGTAGCTATGTAAGAGTATTAGTTGCTATTCACCATTATTGGTAGCTATGTAAGAGTATTAGTTGCTATTCACCATTATTGGTAGCTATGTAAGAGTATTAGTGGCTATTCACCATTATTGGTAGCTATGTAAGAGTATTAGTGGCTATTCACCATTATTCGTAGCTATGTAAGAGTATTAGTGGCTATTCACCATTATTCGTAGCTATGTAAGAGTATTAGTGGCTATGCACCATTATTGGTAGCTATGTAAGAGTATTTGTGGCTATGCACCATTAATGGTAGCTATGTAAGAGTATTAGTGGCTATTCACCATTATTCGTAGCTATGTAAGAGTATTAGTGGCTATGCACCATTATTCGTAGCTATGTAAGAGTATTAGTGGCTATGCACCATTATTGGTAGCTATGTAAGAGTATTAGTGGCTATGCACCATTATTGGTAGCTATGTAAGAGTATTAGTGGCTATGCACCATTATTGGTAGCTATGTAAGATTATTAGTTGCTATTCACCATTATTGGTAGCTATGTAAGAGTATTAGTGGCTATTCACCATTATTGGTAGCTATGTAAGAGTATTAGTTGCTATTCACCATTATTGGGTGCTATGTAAGACTATTAGTGGCTATTCACCATTATTGGTAGCTATGTAAGAGCATTAGTGGCTATTCACCAACCATTATTGGTAGCTATGTAAGAGCATTAGTGGCTATTCACCATTATTGGTAGCTATGTAAGAGCATTAGTGGCTATTCACCAACCATTATTGGTAGCTATGTAAGAGTATTAGTTGCTATTCACTATTATTGGGTGCTATGTAAGACTATTAGTGGCTATTCACCATTATTGGTAGCTATGTAAGAGCATTAGTGGCTATTCACCAACCATTATTGGAAGCTATGTAAGAATATTAGTGGCTATGCACCATTATTGGTAGCTATGTAAGAGTATTAGTTGCTATTCACCATTATTGGGTGCTATGTAAGAGTATTAGTGGCTATTCACCATTATTGGCAGCTATGTAAGAGCATTAGTGGCTATGCACCATTATTGGTAGCTATGTAAGAGTATTAGTGGCTATTCACCATTATTGGCAGCTATGTAAGAGCATTAGTGGCTATGCACCATTATTGGTAGCTATGTAAGAGTATTAGTTGCTATTCACCATTAATGGGTGCTATGTAAGAGTATTAGTGGCTATTCACCATTATTGGTAGCTATGTAAGAGTATTAGTGGCTATGCACCATTATTGGTAGCTATGTAAGAGTATTAGTTGCTATTCACCATTATTGGGTGCTATGTAAGAGTATTAGTGGCTATTCACCATTATTGGTAGCTATGTAAGAGCATTAGTGGCTATGCACCATTATTGGTAGCTATGTAAGAGTATTAGTGGCTATTCACCATTATTTGTAGCTATGTAAGAGCATTAGTGGCTATGCACCATTATTGGTAGCTATGTAAGAGTATTAGTGGCTATTCACCATTAATGGTAGCTATGTAAGAGCATTAGTGGCTATGCACCATTATTGGTAGCTATGTAAGAGTATTAGTGGCTATGCACCATTATTGGTAGCTATGTAAGAGTATTAGTGGCTATGCACCATTATTGGTAGCTATGTAAGATTATTAGTTGCTATTCACCATTATTGGTAGCTATGTAAGAGTATTAGTGGCTATTCACCATTATTGGTAGCTATGTAAGAGTATTAGTTGCTATTCACCATTATTGGTAGCTATGTAAGATTATTAGTTGCTATTCACCATTATTGGTAGCTATGTAAGAGTATTAGTGGCTATTCACCATTATTGGTAGCTATGTAAGAGTATTAGTTGCTATTCACCATTATTGGTAGCTATGTAAGAGTATTCGTGGCTATTCACCATTATTGGTAGCTATGTAAGAGTATTAGTTGCTATTCACCATTATTGGTAGCTATGTAAGAGTATTCGTGGATATTCACCATTATTGGTGGCTATGTAAGAGTATTAGTTGCTATTCACCATTATTGGTAGCTATATAAGAGTATTCGTGGATATTCAGCATTATTGGTGGCTATGTAAGAGTATTCGTTGATATTCACCATTATTGGTAGCTATGTAAGAGTATTCGTTGATATTCACCATTATTGGTAGCTATGTAAGAGTATCAGTGGCTATTCACCATTATTGGTAGCTATGTAAGCGTATTCGTGGATATTCACCATTATTGGTAGCTATGTAAGAGTATTCGTGGATATTCACCATTATTGGTAGCTATGTAAGAGTATTCGTTGATATTCACCATTATTGGTAGCTATGTAAGAGTATTCGTGGATATTCACCATTATTGGTAGCTATGTAAGAGTATTCGTTGATATTCACCATTATTGGTAGCTATGTAAGAGTATTCGTGGATATTCACCATTATTGGTAGCTATGTAAGAGTATTCGTTGATATTCACCATTATTGGTGGCTATGTAAGAGTATTAGTGGCTATTCACCATTATTTGTCGCTATGTAAGAGTATTCGTGGATATTCACCATTATTTGTAGCTATGTAAGAGTATTCGTGGATATTCACCATTATTTGTAGCTATGTAAGAGTATTAGTGGCTATTCACCATTATTTGTCGCTATGTAAGAGTATTCGTGGATATTCACCATTATTTGTAGCTATGTAAGAGTATTCGTGGATATTCACCATTATTTGTCGCTATGTAAGAGTATTCGTGGATATTCACCATTATTTGTAGCTATGTAAGAGTATTCGTTGATATTCACCATTATTTGTAGCTATGTAAGAGTATTAGTGGCTATTCACCATTATTTGTCGCTATGTAAGAGTATTCGTGGATATTCACCATTATTTGTAGCTATGTAAGAGTATTCGTGGATATTCACCATTATTGGTAGCTATGTAAGAGTATTCGTGGATATTCACCATTATTGGTAGCTATGTAAGAGTATTCGTGGATATTCACCATTATTTGTAGCTATGTAAGAGTATTCGTTGATATTCACCATTATTGGTGGCTATGTAAGAGTATTAGTGGCTATTCACCATTATTTGTAGCTATGTAAGAGTATTCGTGGATATTCACCATTATTGGTAGCTATGTAAGAGTATTCGTGGATATTCACCATTATTGGTAGCTATGTAGGAGTATTCGTGGATATTCACCATTATTGGTAGCTATGTAAGAGTATTCGTGGATATTCACCATTATTTGTAGCTATGTAAGTAGTCTAGTAGGAAGACTAGGTCCCCCTGCACCCCCCGGAGATATACTTCTAATCAGTGTTTCTAGATTGGAAAAAATGTGTAGAAAATGACTAGCTATGGCCCCAAGCTGAAAAAATGTCCCACATACCATTTTTATGCAAATTACTGCTGCCATTATCAAAAAAACGATTTTTGACATATCTCAGCCAATATTGCAGATAATTGAAAAATGAAGGTGTCTAGACCCATGTTTTGAAGGGCATAGATCATGATAGAACTATTCATAACATGATTACATGTGTCTATGGTATACTAGTATGCATATTAATGCTGTAATTACAAAATAATCAGTTTTACAAATGATAAGGATACGTTAATACTGCAGATAACTTAACATGGTACATAAGGGGTCTAAACCCAGGTATTTTCAAGGTTAAATGTCAACAAGATGCTCCTGAGTCTTGCATAGGGGCGGGACATTGGCAGTAACATTGGTACCACTCAACTTTTCTTCCCACCATTGACTTTGTATTGCGAGAGATTTTCACTTGCTTATTTAAAGGTTTCTCACCCAGCCCACGTAAAATCTACCAACTCCTGCTGTTAACTCCCAAACATATTTTTTTATGTTATCCAATCACAGTGCAGAAATGACAGACTAGAGATCCAAATTAGTGCTGCTATAGCTGCCATTTTACATTTCCATCCATGTAACATGCGCGCTCGCGCGCTCGTATCAATTGGTAATGTCGCGCGCTCGTATCAATTGGTAACGTTGATGTTATTGAATACCTCAGTTGAAAGTTCAGTCTTCCATTCCATCTGTGTGTTGTTCTTGGTATTCATCCTCCAATCTAGCCAGGTAAGATGCTAACTATAATGTTACTCACACTCTTGACTTCAGTTTCTGCATGAAATCATAAACAGGCAGAATAACAGCTGAGCCAGCTAGCACCATGTTAGCTAACGTTAAAGCTAGCCTCATCTATGTACAGTATGTTCCTAATGTCGGTGTAACTTAAACTTTTGTTAATGCCAAACATGAGACATATCTGTTGACTTCTGTATATGAATTGAACCAGAAAGAGGCACGACAGCTGAGCTAGCTACAGTAACTTAGCACAATGTTTCATTGGCCTAGATAGCTAACGTTAGTGTGGAAGAATTTAGATGTTTTAGCTATTAGCACTTTTGATGCCACTAAACATGGTTTAGTCAGCTAAAAAGTACCCTAGTGTAGAACATGACTCAGAACCTCTGTTACCTCACTGAAAACTCAGAGCCTCCTTTCACAGGCACTTTTAACATCATTCGTGATTTCTTATTTGTCATTTAACAGTGATGGTAGACATCGACAGCAAGCATGCCCAAAAGAAAACGGAGTGTAGAACCTGCAGCCCAAAGCTCTCCTCCTACATGCATCCTTCATGTACCATCCATGTCTGATCATGGGGATTTCACGCCCCTCCGTAAAATTAAAGGATCTGCTTCAGAAAAACTGCAACTGCTTCAAAAGATCCGGGATAGACGTCTCAACCAACCGCATGACTCCCCATGTCGTATGCAATCAGTATGTGATCAGATCCCGGCAACTCTTCCTGATGACCTAGAAAGAGTAGGATATCACAGCAAGTGTTATAAGCACTTTGTCCGCCACTTTCATCGTCTGGGAGATGATACAGAACCAGGGCCATCAACCTCATCATGGCATCACTCTCCTCGTAAACCAGGAGGTTCTGCTGAACCCATCTTCCCGCCAGAGTGTATATTTTGTGAGAAAGTTGAGACCAAAGATGCTCATCGCAATACTGAGAGGCCTACAACCTTCCCATCCTTTAAAAACAAAGAAAATGCATGGGAGCAAATCGAAACACGGGCTGAGAAAATGGGTCTCTATCGACTCCATCGAAAGGTGAAAAACAAAGACCTCTTTGCATGTGAGGCCAAACACCATCCGTCATGTTTTAAAGCTTTCCGCACAGCATTCTACAACTATGAGCGTGCGATTCACAGAGCCGAAGCACCAAAGGAGCAGGCTTGCATGTCAGCCGCCCATGAAAAGGCATTCAACTCAGTACTGGAACACATTCAAACCCAGGTCATCCAGCAGAATAAAGTTCTACAGCTTTCTTCCTTGCGCTTGCTCTATGTCGAGGAACTGAAACTGAATGGATATGAGAACTCAAATTATCGGTCAGAGAAACTACTGAAACGCCTACAGAATGACCCAATCAAGGAGCATATCCACTTCACGAAGGTTGATCATGACAAATGTGATGTCATTTCTTTCTGGCTTGTGCACAGCTCAAACATAACAGTTTCCAATGCTCTCGCACGAGCATTCACACTCGGAAGCACAAACAAGAACCAAAATGTTGCCCTCCAACTTCGCCAGGGTATTCTACAGGCTTTCAGAGAGTGTAAAGACCAACCATGGCCACCAACAGCTGAAGACATGGAGCTCAATCCTGAAGACATCCTACCTCCAGACCTTGTCCGCTTTCTCAGCGTGCTAATGACTGGCAAGGAGGGCATCGAGACAGAAAAGGTGAAGCGTCTGGTCTTCTCCATTGGACAAGATCTGTGCCGTGCAGTGTCAGATGGAAAATGGAAGTTACCAAAGCACATTCTCCTCTGTGTGACTGTAAGGCACCTGTTCCGAAGCAAACAGCTCACCACAATACTACACAGGCTTGGACACTCTGAGAGCTACGATTTCGCCTTGGAGTTGGAAACTGCTCTCGCCAAGGTCCTGGATGAAGTCTCAACTTATCGTACACCACAAATTGTGACAGGAGAGGGCAACCTTGTATTCCACTGTGAGTGGGACAACTTGAATAAAACCACTACCAGTGTGCACGGCAGCAACATTGTAAACAGTGCTGGAGGAATCATGGTGCAGGAGGTCAAGCCCGGGTTCGAGAGCAGCAAGGACCGAATGCTACCTACCATCAATAGGTCACAACAGCGTAGCCTGAAGGTCGACACACCAAAAACTCTCCCACCCTTGCACTTTACTCGCGTTGGCCCGAAGTTCCCTGAAGGCTCATCATTCACACCGCCAGCAGAGAATGACACAGTCTATGCCACTACGATGCAAGAGTACTACATCTGGCTCTTCATCAGATACATCGGAAGCTGTGGCCTGCAGCCTGTGCCTGGGCTAGGGGGTTTCACCTCTGCAACTGGTTCTCCCCCACCCAGCAAATCAACAGTCGACTACTGCACGCCTATCCACCAACCGATCACAGACAACGCAGTTGTTCGTGAGCTACTGAAGCGTTCCGAGGCAGCAACTGCTGAGGTGGGTCAGAGATGGGTCCTGAATACATTTGATCTGGGTGTCTGCATGAAAGCCCTTCCCATCATCTGGCGCTGGCCAAATGAATTTGCTAGTCATGTAGTAACGATTGGACCCTTCCACACATCCATGAACTACATCGGGATGCTCACTGGACACAAGATGCGTGGTTCTGGATATGCAGAGATTCTCTTTGAGGCACAACTAGTAACAAGTGGATCTCTCAAAGGTGTTCTCAGTGGAAAGGCCTACGCAAAGTCCCTCTTTTGCCTCAAAACAGTGTGTGAGGCAATGGAGAGGCTGTTGATGGAGAGATTCACTGAGGAGGAGAACATCATGATCTCTGACCCTGCTGTGCTTCTCAGAATGAGTCAAAACATGGGTCTAGACACCTTCATTTTTCAATTATCTGCAATATTGGCTGAGATATGTCAAAAATCGTTTTTTTGATAATGGCAGCAGTAATTTGCATAAAAATGGTATGTGGGACATTTTTTCAGCTTGGGGCCATAGCTAGTCATTTTCTACACATTTTTTCCAATCTAGAAACACTGATTAGAAGTATATCTCCGGGGGGTGCAGGGGGACCTAGCCTTCCTACTAGACTAAAGAGTATTAGTTGCTATTCACCATTATTGGGTGCTATGTAAGAGTATTAGTGGCTATTCACCATTATTGGTGGCTATGTAAGAGTATTAGTTGCTATTCACCATTATTGGTAGCTATGTAAGAGCATTAGTGGCTATTCACCATTATTGGTGGCTATGTAAGAGTATTAGTGGCTATTCACCATTATTGGTAGCTATGTAAGAGCATTAGTGGCTATTCACCATTATTGGTGGCTATGTAAGAGTATTAGTGGCTATGCACCATTATTGGTAGCTATGTAAGAGTATTAGTGGCTATGCACCATTATTGGTAGCTATGTAAGAGTATTAGTTGCTATTCACCATTATTGGTAGCTATGTAAGAGCATTAGTGGCTATTCACCATTATTGGTGGCTATGTCAGAGTATTAGTTGCTATTCACCATTATTGGTAGCTATGTAAGAGCATTAGTGGCTATTCACCATTATTGGTGGCTATGTAAGAGTATTAGTGGCTATGCACCATTATTGGTAGCTATGTAAGAGTATTAGTGGCTATGCACCATTATTGGTAGCTATGTAAGAGTATTAGTTGCTATTCACCATTATTGGTAGCTATGTAAGAGTATTAGTGGCTATTCACCATTATTGGTAGCTATGTAAGAGTATTAGTTGCTATTCACCATTATTGGTAGCTATGTAAGAGTATTAGTGGCTATTCACCATTATTGGTGGCTATGTAAGAGCATTAGTGGCTATTCACCATTATTGGTGGCTATGTCAGAGTATTAGTTGCTATTCACCATTATTGGTAGCTATGTAAGAGTATTAGTGGCTATGCACCATTATTGGTAGCTATGTAAGAGTATTAGTGGCTATTCACCATTATTCGTAGCTATGTAAGAGCATTAGTGGCTATTCACCATTATTGGTGGCTATGTAAGAGTATTAGTGGCTATGCACCATTATTGGTAGCTATGTAAGAGTATTAGTGGCTATGCACCATTATTGGTAGCTATGTAAGAGTATTAGTTGCTATTCACCATTATTGGTAGCTATGTAAGAGTATTAGTGGCTATTCACCATTATTGGTAGCTATGTAAGAGTATTAGTTGCTATTCACCATTATTGGTAGATATGTAAGAGTATTAGTTGCTATTCACCATTATTGGTAGCTATGTAAGAGTATTAGTGGCTATTCACCATTATTCGTAGCTATGTAAGAGCATTAGTGGCTATTCACCATTATTGGTGGCTATGTAAGAGTATTAGTGGCTATGCACCATTATTGGTAGCTATGTAAGAGTATTAGTGGCTATGCACCATTATTGGTAGCTATGTAAGAGTATTAGTTGCTATTCACCATTATTGGTAGCTATGTTAGAGTATTAGTGGCTATGCACCATTATTGGTAGCTATGTAAGAGTATTAGTTGCTATTCACCATTATTGGTAGCTATGTAAGAGTATTAGTTGCTATTCACCATTATTGGTAGCTATGTAAGAGTATTAGTGGCTATTCACCATTATTGGTAGCTATGTAAGAGTATTAGTGGCTATTCACCATTATTCGTAGCTATGTAAGAGTATTAGTGGCTATTCACCATTATTCGTAGCTATGTAAGAGTATTAGTGGCTATGCACCATTATTGGTAGCTATGTAAGAGTATTTGTGGCTATGCACCATTAATGGTAGCTATGTAAGAGTATTAGTGGCTATTCACCATTATTCGTAGCTATGTAAGAGTATTAGTGGCTATGCACCATTATTCGTAGCTATGTAAGAGTATTAGTGGCTATGCACCATTATTGGTAGCTATGTAAGAGTATTAGTGGCTATGCACCATTATTGGTAGCTATGTAAGAGTATTAGTGGCTATGCACCATTATTGGTAGCTATGTAAGATTATTAGTTGCTATTCACCATTATTGGTAGCTATGTAAGAGTATTAGTGGCTATTCACCATTATTGGTAGCTATGTAAGAGTATTAGTTGCTATTCACCATTATTGGGTGCTATGTAAGACTATTAGTGGCTATTCACCATTATTGGTAGCTATGTAAGAGCATTAGTGGCTATTCACCAACCATTATTGGTAGCTATGTAAGAGCATTAGTGGCTATTCACCATTATTGGTAGCTATGTAAGAGCATTAGTGGCTATTCACCAACCATTATTGGTAGCTATGTAAGAGTATTAGTTGCTATTCACTATTATTGGGTGCTATGTAAGACTATTAGTGGCTATTCACCATTATTGGTAGCTATGTAAGAGCATTAGTGGCTATTCACCAACCATTATTGGAAGCTATGTAAGAATATTAGTGGCTATGCACCATTATTGGTAGCTATGTAAGAGTATTAGTTGCTATTCACCATTATTGGGTGCTATGTAAGAGTATTAGTGGCTATTCACCATTATTGGCAGCTATGTAAGAGCATTAGTGGCTATGCACCATTATTGGTAGCTATGTAAGAGTATTAGTGGCTATTCACCATTATTGGCAGCTATGTAAGAGCATTAGTGGCTATGCACCATTATTGGTAGCTATGTAAGAGTATTAGTTGCTATTCACCATTAATGGGTGCTATGTAAGAGTATTAGTGGCTATTCACCATTATTGGTAGCTATGTAAGAGTATTAGTGGCTATGCACCATTATTGGTAGCTATGTAAGAGTATTAGTTGCTATTCACCATTATTGGGTGCTATGTAAGAGTATTAGTGGCTATTCACCATTATTGGTAGCTATGTAAGAGCATTAGTGGCTATGCACCATTATTGGTAGCTATGTAAGAGTATTAGTGGCTATTCACCATTATTTGTAGCTATGTAAGAGCATTAGTGGCTATGCACCATTATTGGTAGCTATGTAAGAGTATTAGTGGCTATTCACCATTAATGGTAGCTATGTAAGAGCATTAGTGGCTATGCACCATTATTGGTAGCTATGTAAGAGTATTAGTGGCTATGCACCATTATTGGTAGCTATGTAAGAGTATTAGTGGCTATGCACCATTATTGGTAGCTATGTAAGATTATTAGTTGCTATTCACCATTATTGGTAGCTATGTAAGAGTATTAGTGGCTATTCACCATTATTGGTAGCTATGTAAGAGTATTAGTTGCTATTCACCATTATTGGTAGCTATGTAAGATTATTAGTTGCTATTCACCATTATTGGTAGCTATGTAAGAGTATTAGTGGCTATTCACCATTATTGGTAGCTATGTAAGAGTATTAGTTGCTATTCACCATTATTGGTAGCTATGTAAGAGTATTCGTGGCTATTCACCATTATTGGTAGCTATGTAAGAGTATTAGTTGCTATTCACCATTATTGGTAGCTATGTAAGAGTATTCGTGGATATTCACCATTATTGGTGGCTATGTAAGAGTATTAGTTGCTATTCACCATTATTGGTAGCTATATAAGAGTATTCGTGGATATTCAGCATTATTGGTGGCTATGTAAGAGTATTCGTTGATATTCACCATTATTGGTAGCTATGTAAGAGTATTCGTTGATATTCACCATTATTGGTAGCTATGTAAGAGTATCAGTGGCTATTCACCATTATTGGTAGCTATGTAAGCGTATTCGTGGATATTCACCATTATTGGTAGCTATGTAAGAGTATTCGTGGATATTCACCATTATTGGTAGCTATGTAAGAGTATTCGTTGATATTCACCATTATTGGTAGCTATGTAAGAGTATTCGTGGATATTCACCATTATTGGTAGCTATGTAAGAGTATTCGTTGATATTCACCATTATTGGTAGCTATGTAAGAGTATTCGTGGATATTCACCATTATTGGTAGCTATGTAAGAGTATTCGTTGATATTCACCATTATTGGTGGCTATGTAAGAGTATTAGTGGCTATTCACCATTATTTGTCGCTATGTAAGAGTATTCGTGGATATTCACCATTATTTGTAGCTATGTAAGAGTATTCGTGGATATTCACCATTATTGGTAGCTATGTAAGAGTATTCGTGGATATTCACCATTATTGGTAGCTATGTAAGAGTATTCGTGGATATTCACCATTATTTGTAGCTATGTAAGAGTATTCGTTGATATTCACCATTATTGGTGGCTATGTAAGAGTATTAGTGGCTATTCACCATTATTTGTAGCTATGTAAGAGTATTCGTGGATATTCACCATTATTGGTAGCTATGTAAGAGTATTCGTGGATATTCACCATTATTGGTAGCTATGTAGGAGTATTCGTGGATATTCACCATTATTGGTAGCTATGTAAGAGTATTCGTGGATATTCACCATTATTTGTAGCTATGTAAGTAGTCTAGTAGGAAGACTAGGTCCCCCTGCACCCCCCGGAGATATACTTCTAATCAGTGTTTCTAGATTGGAAAAAATGTGTAGAAAATGACTAGCTATGGCCCCAAGCTGAAAAAATGTCCCACATACCATTTTTATGCAAATTACTGCTGCCATTATCAAAAAAACGATTTTTGACATATCTCAGCCAATATTGCAGATAATTGAAAAATGAAGGTGTCTAGACCCATGTTTTGAAGGGCATAGATCATGATAGAACTATTCATAACATGATTACATGTGTCTATGGTATACTAGTATGCATATTAATGCTGTAATTACAAAATAATCAGTTTTACAAATGATAAGGATACGTTAATACTGCAGATAACTTAACATGGTACATAAGGGGTCTAAACCCAGGTATTTTCAAGGTTAAATGTCAACAAGATGCTCCTGAGTCTTGCATAGGGGCGGGACATTGGCAGTAACATTGGTACCACTCAACTTTTCTTCCCACCATTGACTTTGTATTGCGAGAGATTTTCACTTGCTTATTTAAAGGTTTCTCACCCAGCCCACGTAAAATCTACCAACTCCTGCTGTTAACTCCCAAACATATTTTTTTATGTTATCCAATCACAGTGCAGAAATGACAGACTAGAGATCCAAATTAGTGCTGCTATAGCTGCCATTTTACATTTCCATCCATGTAACATGCGCGCTCGCGCGCTCGTATCAATTGGTAATGTCGCGCGCTCGTATCAATTGGTAACGTTGATGTTATTGAATACCTCAGTTGAAAGTTCAGTCTTCCATTCCATCTGTGTGTTGTTCTTGGTATTCATCCTCCAATCTAGCCAGGTAAGATGCTAACTATAATGTTACTCACACTCTTGACTTCAGTTTCTGCATGAAATCATAAACAGGCAGAATAACAGCTGAGCCAGCTAGCACCATGTTAGCTAACGTTAAAGCTAGCCTCATCTATGTACAGTATGTTCCTAATGTCGGTGTAACTTAAACTTTTGTTAATGCCAAACATGAGACATATCTGTTGACTTCTGTATATGAATTGAACCAGAAAGAGGCACGACAGCTGAGCTAGCTACAGTAACTTAGCACAATGTTTCATTGGCCTAGATAGCTAACGTTAGTGTGGAAGAATTTAGATGTTTTAGCTATTAGCACTTTTGATGCCACTAAACATGGTTTAGTCAGCTAAAAAGTACCCTAGTGTAGAACATGACTCAGAACCTCTGTTACCTCACTGAAAACTCAGAGCCTCCTTTCACAGGCACTTTTAACATCATTCGTGATTTCTTATTTGTCATTTAACAGTGATGGTAGACATCGACAGCAAGCATGCCCAAAAGAAAACGGAGTGTAGAACCTGCAGCCCAAAGCTCTCCTCCTACATGCATCCTTCATGTACCATCCATGTCTGATCATGGGGATTTCACGCCCCTCCGTAAAATTAAAGGATCTGCTTCAGAAAAACTGCAACTGCTTCAAAAGATCCGGGATAGACGTCTCAACCAACCGCATGACTCCCCATGTCGTATGCAATCAGTATGTGATCAGATCCCGGCAACTCTTCCTGATGACCTAGAAAGAGTAGGATATCACAGCAAGTGTTATAAGCACTTTGTCCGCCACTTTCATCGTCTGGGAGATGATACAGAACCAGGGCCATCAACCTCATCATGGCATCACTCTCCTCGTAAACCAGGAGGTTCTGCTGAACCCATCTTCCCGCCAGAGTGTATATTTTGTGAGAAAGTTGAGACCAAAGATGCTCATCGCAATACTGAGAGGCCTACAACCTTCCCATCCTTTAAAAACAAAGAAAATGCATGGGAGCAAATCGAAACACGGGCTGAGAAAATGGGTCTCTATCGACTCCATCGAAAGGTGAAAAACAAAGACCTCTTTGCATGTGAGGCCAAACACCATCCGTCATGTTTTAAAGCTTTCCGCACAGCATTCTACAACTATGAGCGTGCGATTCACAGAGCCGAAGCACCAAAGGAGCAGGCTTGCATGTCAGCCGCCCATGAAAAGGCATTCAACTCAGTACTGGAACACATTCAAACCCAGGTCATCCAGCAGAATAAAGTTCTACAGCTTTCTTCCTTGCGCTTGCTCTATGTCGAGGAACTGAAACTGAATGGATATGAGAACTCAAATTATCGGTCAGAGAAACTACTGAAACGCCTACAGAATGACCCAATCAAGGAGCATATCCACTTCACGAAGGTTGATCATGACAAATGTGATGTCATTTCTTTCTGGCTTGTGCACAGCTCAAACATAACAGTTTCCAATGCTCTCGCACGAGCATTCACACTCGGAAGCACAAACAAGAACCAAAATGTTGCCCTCCAACTTCGCCAGGGTATTCTACAGGCTTTCAGAGAGTGTAAAGACCAACCATGGCCACCAACAGCTGAAGACATGGAGCTCAATCCTGAAGACATCCTACCTCCAGACCTTGTCCGCTTTCTCAGCGTGCTAATGACTGGCAAGGAGGGCATCGAGACAGAAAAGGTGAAGCGTCTGGTCTTCTCCATTGGACAAGATCTGTGCCGTGCAGTGTCAGATGGAAAATGGAAGTTACCAAAGCACATTCTCCTCTGTGTGACTGTAAGGCACCTGTTCCGAAGCAAACAGCTCACCACAATACTACACAGGCTTGGACACTCTGAGAGCTACGATTTCGCCTTGGAGTTGGAAACTGCTCTCGCCAAGGTCCTGGATGAAGTCTCAACTTATCGTACACCACAAATTGTGACAGGAGAGGGCAACCTTGTATTCCACTGTGAGTGGGACAACTTGAATAAAACCACTACCAGTGTGCACGGCAGCAACATTGTAAACAGTGCTGGAGGAATCATGGTGCAGGAGGTCAAGCCCGGGTTCGAGAGCAGCAAGGACCGAATGCTACCTACCATCAATAGGTCACAACAGCGTAGCCTGAAGGTCGACACACCAAAAACTCTCCCACCCTTGCACTTTACTCGCGTTGGCCCGAAGTTCCCTGAAGGCTCATCATTCACACCGCCAGCAGAGAATGACACAGTCTATGCCACTACGATGCAAGAGTACTACATCTGGCTCTTCATCAGATACATCGGAAGCTGTGGCCTGCAGCCTGTGCCTGGGCTAGGGGGTTTCACCTCTGCAACTGGTTCTCCCCCACCCAGCAAATCAACAGTCGACTACTGCACGCCTATCCACCAACCGATCACAGACAACGCAGTTGTTCGTGAGCTACTGAAGCGTTCCGAGGCAGCAACTGCTGAGGTGGGTCAGAGATGGGTCCTGAATACATTTGATCTGGGTGTCTGCATGAAAGCCCTTCCCATCATCTGGCGCTGGCCAAATGAATTTGCTAGTCATGTAGTAACGATTGGACCCTTCCACACATCCATGAACTACATCGGGATGCTCACTGGACACAAGATGCGTGGTTCTGGATATGCAGAGATTCTCTTTGAGGCACAACTAGTAACAAGTGGATCTCTCAAAGGTGTTCTCAGTGGAAAGGCCTACGCAAAGTCCCTCTTTTGCCTCAAAACAGTGTGTGAGGCAATGGAGAGGCTGTTGATGGAGAGATTCACTGAGGAGGAGAACATCATGATCTCTGACCCTGCTGTGCTTCTCAGAATGAGTCAAAACATGGGTCTAGACACCTTCATTTTTCAATTATCTGCAATATTGGCTGAGATATGTCAAAAATCGTTTTTTTGATAATGGCAGCAGTAATTTGCATAAAAATGGTATGTGGGACATTTTTTCAGCTTGGGGCCATAGCTAGTCATTTTCTACACATTTTTTCCAATCTAGAAACACTGATTAGAAGTATATCTCCGGGGGGTGCAGGGGGACCTAGCCTTCCTACTAGACTAAAGAGTATTAGTTGCTATTCACCATTATTGGGTGCTATGTAAGAGTATTAGTGGCTATTCACCATTATTGGTTGCTATGTAAGAGTATTAGTGGCTATGCACCATTATTGGTAGCTATGTAAGAGTATTAGTTGCTATTCACCATTATTGGGTGCTATGTAAGAGTATTAGTGGCTATTCACCATTATTGGTAGCTATGTAAGAGCATTAGTGGCTATGCACCATTATTGGTAGCTATGTAAGAGTATTAGTGGCTATTCACCATTATTTGTAGCTATGTAAGAGTATTCGTGGCTATGCACCATTATTGGTAGCTATGTAAGAGTATTAGTGGCTATTCACCATTATTTGTAGCTATGTAAGAGTACTAGTGGCGATTCACCATTATTGGTAGCTATGTAAGAGTATTCGTGGCTATTCACCATTATTTGTAGCTATGTAAGAGTATTAGTGGCTATTCACCATTATTTGTAGCTATGTAAGAGTATTAGTGGCTATTCACCATTATTTGTAGCTATGTAAGAGTACTAGTGGCGATTCACCATTATTGGTAGCTATGTAAGAGTATTCGTGGCTATTCACCATTATTTGTAGCTATGTAAGAGTATTAGTGGCTATTCACCATTATTTGTAGCTATGTAAGAGTATGAGTGGCTATTCACCATTATTTGTAGCTATGTAAGAGTACTAGTGGCGATTCACCATTATTGGTGGCTATGGAAGAGTATTAGTGGCTATGCACCATTATTGGTAGCTATGTAAGAGTATTAGTGGCTATTCACCATTATTTGTAGCTATGTAAGAGTATTAGTGGCTATTCACCATTATTTGTAGCTATGTAAGAGTACTAGTGGCGATTCACCATTATTGGTAGCTATGTAAGAGTATTCGTGGATATTCACCATTATTGGCAGCTATGTAAGAATATTCGTGGCTATTCACCATTATTGGCAGCTATGTAAGAGTATTATTTGCTATTCGCCATTATTGGTGGCTATGTAAGAGTATTCGTGGATATTCACCATTATTGGTGGCTATGTAAGAGTATTAGTGGCTATTCACCACTATTGGTACCTATGGAAGAGTATTAGTGGCTATTCACCATTATTGGTAGCTATGTAAGAGTACTCGTGACAATTCACCATTATTGGTAGCGATGTAAGAGTACTCGTGGCTATTCACCATTATTGGTAGCTATGTAAGAGTACTCGTGGCTATTCACCATTATTGGTGGCTATGTAAGAGTATTAGTGGCTATTCACCATTATTGGTAGCTATGTAAGAGTACTCGTGGCTATGCACCATTATTGGTAGCTATGTAAGAGTACTCGTGGCTATTCACCATTATTGGTAGCGATGTCAGAATATTAGTGGCTATTCACCATTATTGGCAGCTATGTAAGAGTATTAGTGGCTATTCACCATTATTGGCAGCTATATAAGAGTATTAGTTGCTATTCGCCATTATTGGTAGCTATGTAAGAGTATTCGTGGATATTCACCATTATTGGTGGCTATGTAAGAGTATTAGTGGCTATTCACCATTATTGGTAGCTATTTTTTTAATTTTTTTTTTTGTATACTGAATCGAGGCTCGTGAAAGAGCTAACATTTATTTCACAAACAAATCAACCAGACAAACAAAATATACAAAATGAGGGAGCGGAATACAAGATGGGGAGAGAAGGGGAAGCACACAACCACAACATTTGAGAGCAGGGAGAAGTGTGGGAGGGAGAGGGCTTGGGGGCAGGAGGCATGGGAAGGGGAGGGGTGGGGGGGGGAAGGTATAAAACACAAGGGGACCGAAATTAGCGGGGGTAGAAAAGATCAAGGTTTTGGATGGGGGAGGATAAGAGATGGTGGTGAACAGCTGTTTTAAAGACCTGGAGGGTGGAGTGGGATTGAAGAGAGTGAGGGAGTTTGTTCCAGAGGCGGGAGAAAAGAGGAGTGAAGGTGAGCAGAAAGTCTTGATTTTGGCAGTTTAACCATAAGAGGGTTGCAGACAGATCTTGTGCGACCTGTAGGAATATTTGGGGGACAGATCCCAGAGAGGGCTGGGGGGGCAAGGCCAGAGAGGAGTCGGTAGAAGACGGAAAGACCACCAACCTGCCTGCGGTGAGTGAGTGAAAGGCCCTTGGAGTTAGCTTCATCGCGGGAGATTCCAATGATTCTGAACGCTTTGGTTTCAACAGCGTGAAGATGGGCTAGGTGTGAGGCAGGAGCACCAGACCAGAGGGGAGAGCAGTATTCCATAGAGCTGCGGATGAAAGCCTTGTATGTGGTGAGGAGCTCAGGTGTGCCAAGGAAGGACTTCGCACGACGGAGGATGCCCAGTCGGCGACTGGCTTTGGAGGCCAGATTTGAAATGTGGTTTTCCCAGGAAAGATCATGGCAAATAGTGAGACCCAAAAGCTTGAGTGACAGAACTTCTTGGAGAGGATTATTCAGAAAGTGGATGGGAGGGTTTTCCAGTCGGTCTTTTCGGAGAGACATCGTAAGAGTGTGAGATTTATCAGGATTGAAAGACATGTTCCATTTGTTTGCCCAGTCTGTGATTTTGTCCAGGTCTGCAGAGAGTGAGGAGGCTGCAGACTGCCGATCTGAGGGATGAGGAATGGAGCGACAGAGAGTAGAGTCGTCAGCAAAGAGATAGAGAGGATTTTCAAGAGAGTCAGAGAGATCATTGATGAAGACCATAGCTATGTAATATGTAATAGCTATGTAAGAGTATTCGTGGATATTCACCATTATTGGTAGCTATGTAAGAGTATTCGTGGATATTCACCATTATTGGTAGCTATGTAAGAGTATTCGTTGATATTCACCCTTATTGGTAGCTATGTCAGAGCATTAGTGGCTATTCACCATTATTGGTAGCTATGTAAGAGTATTCATGGATATTCACCATTATTGGTAGCTATGTAAGAGTATTCGTTGATATTCACCATTATTGGTAGCTATGTAAGAGCATTAGTGGCTATTCACCATTATTGGTAGCTATGGAAGAGTATTCGTGGATATTCACCATTATTGGTAGCTATGTAAGAGCATTAGTGGCTATTCACCATTATTGGTAGCTATGTAAGAGTATTCATGGATATTCACCATTATTGGTAGCTATGTAAGAGTATTCGTTGATATTCACCATTATTGGTAGCTATGTAAGAGCATTAGTGGCTATTCACCATTATTGGTAGCTATGGAAGAGTATTCGTTGATATTCACCATTATTGGTAGCTATGTAAGAGCATTAGTGGCTATTCACCATTATTGGTAGCTATGTAAGAGTATTCGTGGATATTCACCATTATTGGTAGCTATGTAAGAGTATTCGTTGATATTCACCATTATTGGTAGCTATGTAAGAGTATTCGTGGATATTCACCATTATTGGTAGCTATGTAAGAGTATTCGTGGATATTCACCATTATTGGTAGCTATGTAAGAGCATTAGTGGCTATTCACCATTATTGGTAGCTATGGAAGAGTATTCGTGGATATTCACCATTATTGGTAGCTATGTAAGAGTATTCGTGGATATTCACCATTATTGGCAGCTATATAAGAGTATTCGTGGATATTCAGCATTATTGGTGGCTATGTAAGAGTATTCGTTGATATTCACCATTATTGGTAGCTATGTAAGAGTATTCGTTGATATTCACCATTATTGGTAGCTATGTAAGAGTATCAGTGGCTATTCACCATTATTGGTAGCTATGTAAGCGTATTCGTGGATATTCACCATTATTGGTGGCTATGTAAGAGTATTCGTGGATATTCACCATTATTGGTAGCTATGTAAGAGTATTCGTTGATATTCACCATTATTGGTAGCTATGTAAGAGTATTCGTGGATATTCACCATTATTGGTAGCTATGTAAGAGTATTCGTGGATATTCACCATTATTGGTAGCTATGTAAGAGTATTCGTTGATATTCACCATTATTGGTGGCTATGTAAGAGTATTAGTGGCTATTCACCATTATTTGTAGCTATGTAAGAGTATTCGTGGATATTCACCATTATTTGTAGCTATGTAAGAGTATTCGTGGATATTCACCATTATTGGTAGCTATGTAAGAGTATTCGTGGATATTCACCATTATTGGCAGCTATATAAGAGTATTCGTGGATATTCAGCATTATTGGTGGCTATGTAAGAGTATTCGTTGATATTCACCATTATTGGTAGCTATGTAAGAGTATTCGTTGATATTCACCATTATTGGTAGCTATGTAAGAGTATCAGTGGCTATTCACCATTATTGGTAGCTATGTAAGCGTATTCGTGGATATTCACCATTATTGGTGGCTATGTAAGAGTATTCGTGGATATTCACCATTATTGGTAGCTATGTAAGAGTATTCGTTGATATTCACCATTATTGGTAGCTATGTAAGAGTATTCGTGGATATTCACCATTATTGGTAGCTATGTAAGAGTATTCGTGGATATTCACCATTATTGGTAGCTATGTAAGAGTATTCGTTGATATTCACCATTATTGGTGGCTATGTAAGAGTATTAGTGGCTATTCACCATTATTTGTAGCTATGTAAGAGTATTCGTGGATATTCACCATTATTTGTAGCTATGTAAGAGTATTCGTGGATATTCACCATTATTGGTAGCTATGTAAGAGTATTCGTGGATATTCACCATTATTGGTAGCTATGTAAGAGTATTCGTGGATATTCACCATTATTTGTAGCTATGTAAGAGTATTCGTTGATATTCACCATTATTGGTGGCTATGTAAGAGTATTAGTGGCTATTCACCATTATTTGTAGCTATGTAAGAGTATTCGTGGATATTCACCATTATTGGTGGCTATGTAAGAGTATTCGTGGATATTCACCATTATTGGTAGCTATGTAAGAGTATTCGTTGATATTCACCATTATTGGTAGCTATGTAAGAGTATTAGTGGCTATTCACCATTATTGGTAGCTATGTAAGAGTATTCGTGGATATTCACCATTATTGGTAGCTATGTAAGAGTATTCGTGGATATTCACCATTATTTGTAGCTATGTAAGAGTATTCGTGGATATTCACCATTATTGGTAGCTATGTAAGAGTATTCGTGGATATTCACCATTATTGGTGGCTATGTAAGAGTATTAGTGGCTATTCACCATTATTGGTAGCTATGTAAGAGTATTCGTGGATATTCACCATTATTGGTAGCTATGTAAGAGTATTAGTGGCTATTCACCATTATTTGTAGCTATGTAAGAGTATTCGTGGATATTCACCATTATTGGTAGCTATGTAAGAGTATTCGTGGATATTCACCATTATTGGTAGCTATGTAAGAGTATTCGTTGATATTCACCATTATTGGTCGCTATGTAAGAATTAGCTGCAGTCAAAACAAGATTGCAGCAGCGAAATTCTCCCCAAAATAACAATGACCCTGCACGTGTTAAATGTAACTTTATACCAAGTAAGGAATGCACATCTTTTACCTGTTTGTCGTGAATCACAATGAGTTTGACCAGCACGATATTAACTTGGTTGCCGATGCTTGGATCACGAAAGATCGAAGCCACCTGTAAAGAATCAGGCGATGAACTGCGTGACAAGTCTCGACAACATTACATTCAGTCCAGATGATAACGAATCGCTGCTCGCACGTGCGCTCCGAGAACAAAAGAGAAAAAGATTACGAGACAAAGAAAGAGAATGACTTGATGGAAGGAGAAAGCAAAAGCGTGCTGTAGCTTACAATGGCGATAAGGGTGAGGATATAGTGCTGCAAGTTCCTTCCATGGTGCTGCTCCATCTGAGAATCCATGGCGACCATAACCTCCACATAACGTGGGTATGACATGAAACGCTTCTGTCTTCTTCGTGCAGGAGAGGACATCTCCTTGGGAGCTTGACTATGATGGGAAGGCGTTTTCGAGTTTCTCGAATGAGAGCCAAATCCTCTGTGCTTCCTTGCTTTGTGCTGAAGAGGATGAAGCTTGGTGAGGTTCCCTTGAAACAAGCATTTCATTTTCAAAGATGTATTAGCTCAATGTCAAGTATTTCAAAAGTAAACAAAGGTAAAGCTTCCTTTGCAATGCATAGATCATTTGGTTGTCTGGCTTAATCTCCATTGAAAGTTGAAACAAAAAACTTAAACTTTAAAATGTAAGTGCACCGTACTGCGCTTGAGCAACAACGTGCATGACTGAAGACATTGTATGAGCCACCAATGTCGGCATTGGTCAAGCTTTATACATTTGATTCATTCATTCATACATACATACATGCATACATACATACATACATACATACATACATTTAAAGGTGTATATAAAGTGCTCGAGCCGAAGGCAGACCCAGTGTTGCTGCCACAGTCACATGGCAAGAATTACAATTGGTGTATTGAAATTGCCTTCCCCGCAGTAGCCAGAACAGGAAATTTGAATTTGGCCAGGGTGCTGGCGATAACTTTCATACTCTTTGTTGAAAGACAATGGGAATTTTAATGTCCACCAAATAATGCGAGCAAATGGAACCCCAGCTTAACTTCCATCCGAGGGACGGAGCACTTTGTGATGCAACACCCTGCATGTGCAGCTTCAATCCGTAAGTTTGTAGTCGGTTCGAGAATGTAACTCAAACTAAACAGTCCAAAATGGTAAGGGCACTACTACCTTTGCACCATCCTGTCAGGATTTGTGCAGGACCAGACACCCAAATTTAAGTTAAGTATTTTCAATGAACAAGTTCTTGTATAAAAAAAGACTGTTGCAGGCAATCCTTAAAAAATAAATAAAATAAATTCTTTAAAAAACTACTTGAAATGAATAAATAATTAAAATAATATTAAATAAATTAAGTTTCCTTATCTATCTATAATTCCAGCAATCTCTGTGTGTATGTTTGTATGTTTGTATGTTTGTATGTATGTTTGTCTGTGACCGCTGTTTCTCGACAACTACCGGTCCGATATACTTGAAACTTGCCAGGTATATTGCTGGGGGCCCGAGGATGTGCCTTTTCAAGGTTTTAAATTAATCGCAGAAGTAGTTACCGAGCTATGTCCAAAAAACGATTCAACCAATCAGAGAGCAGCGAGCTATCACGTGCGCCGAACGTGGCGAACAGACTCTGCCTCGGATGGCACATTTGAGAGCGTATTCATTTATTTCCCGTCGGCAAACTATGTTGCCGTTAAACTATGTTTTAAAACTAATTAAAACTAATTTGCGATTCATCGTAACTGCGATTTGCGACCTTCCGGACAGTGAGGACTGCACTTCCGGCAGCCAATCACAGAACGCGTTATTGCGTAGGCGTGGCCGATGTGAGAGCGAGCTGAGCCCAGCGCGTGCGCCATTACGGTACGTAATTCGATTTCTTCCAGAGAAAATAATAATTTCTCGATTTCTTATGCGCATTATTTCTCCCAATTCAGTCAGAGCGAAGGGCGGAAGCGAAGAGCGTTGTTTTTTTTGTTTACGGGCGTACGGGCGGGGTAGAGCGTACGGGTAGCGTTTTTTGTTTTTTTTGGCAAGGAACGGGCACCCACGTACGGGCATGCCCTAGTTTATATAATACTAGCAGAAGTACCCGGCGTTGCCGGGCGGGGGACGGGACGGGGGGGGGGAGGGGAGGGGAGGAGAGGGAAGGGGGAAGGGGGGAAAGGGGGAGGGGAGGGGGGGAAGGGGAGGGGGCAGGGGGGAAAGGGGGAGGGGGGAAGGGGGAAGAAGGGTGAGGGGGAGGGGGGAAGAAGGGGGAGGGGGAGGGGAGTGCGGAAAAAGGGGGGAAGGGGGAGGGGCGGGAGGGGGGAAGGGGAGGGGAGGGAGGGGCGGGGGAGGCAGGAGAGGAAGGGGGTTCATATATATGCTGGTGGGTGAATGTGGCATTCATCACGTTTCTGAGTTAAGTGTGATGTTGATCAGGAAGAAGAAGAAGCCGTACCACCAACTTCATATACTTCCGAAAATGTTTGATTTATTTGTATTCAAATGTCTGGTGATTGTTTTGTATTCACTTATGCGAATGTGTACTTGTATATAACTGTCATTAATTTTAAAAGGCTTAGGCACTATGGAGCGATTTTTTTTTTTTTTGCCAAAAATACTCCCATGCACTCCCTGATGAAACTCTGAAAGTTTGACGAAAATCCGTTCAGCCAACTCTGAGAAAAATGCCGACACACAGACCAACATCTTTCTTAAATAGTAGATACCGGTGAAAAGTGTGCGGCACTCAATCAAAATGCTTGAGATACGTCTGTCGTGTTTGCAAAGTGTGTGTTCAAATGGTATGAAATGATTTAAACTGTATCGTGCAGCGCAGCACTCTTGAATCAACTGAAGTCAGGTTTGAAAGATTGTTCCGATTGTCATAGTCATGCCGCATGCCCTGAACCACCTTGTCTGCATGAATCCAAAGCAGTGTGCCAAAATAAAAAATAAAAACCGCTGTTGGACTTTAAAGGCCCTTATCTCCCTCCTACCGGCTCCCATTCCAGCCTTTGCCAAAAAACCCTTTCAGAGGCCTTCTCTTGTTGTGGTGATCTTTCTTCGCAATACGTCAAGACCACAAACCCCACAAGGGCACTGCACCCGATGGTCATTTCCCTTGATTTGACTTTTTTGCATGGCATACTCAGCCGGGCCAGTAACGGTCTAATATTGCGGAAAACCTCAAAAAGAACAGCCTAGCACTGGCCAAGAAGTAGCATATGGGGCCAATTCGTTGTTCAGAAAAAAAATATACACAAAAAGTACAGCAAGGTCTTCTGAAATGGCGTGAGGAAAAGTTTAGATTCCAACCCAGGCACCATCCAGTATGTGGGAAAACCGTTTTAGAGGAACGTGAAACTGAGCTTCCATAATACGCGTATGTGAATGAAACCACCCAACCGTTGGGAACAAACCAGAAATCCGATGATTTACACGTGAGACTAATTTGAGCAGCAGCAACAATGTTCTCAATAACTTCCTTGTAACAAATACAGCATTCATGTTTTTCCTTGCAGGTGCAGCCTTCACTGCATGTCCCCCAAGTTAGGTTCACAGAATATACTTTGCCTGCTGGCTCCGGGGCAGTCTTACACATGACCCGAAAAGCATCATTTTAAAAAATTTGCATCTTCCCACTGTTTTTTCGTGATATTACCGTGATTGTTTGGCTTAGCCTGGTGCTGGCCTAGCGGTTAGGGTACCGGCTTGGAATCCAAGGATCCTGGGTTTGAATCCCGGTCGATCGCTGAATTAACGCCAGGTGGGTCGACTCAGCCTGTCATCCTTCCGAGGTCCGCAAATTGAGTACCCGTTCAGTGGTAATTCCCAGTGTGTCGCAAGAGGCGACTAACAGGGTTGGGTGGCAGGAAGGGCATCCGGCCATAAAACATTGCTTCAAAAAAGGGGATCAAAGTGCCCGAAAAAGGCCAACCCCCGCTCTGCGGGGGAAAATGGCCTCTAAGGGTGGTTCATCACCATGGATGGCCAAGTCGATCTGGCTGAGAAAAGCGTGAAGCAATTGGCTTGGTGGTAAAACTGCACCTCAACCGTGCTAAGGTCACTGTTGTCCTTTTGTCAAAGATCAGCCTACTATCCAGCTATTCATGGGATGTAGATTTTAGACAATGGAAATTATAGATTTGAAAGGAAGAAAGAATGAAAACAGAGTAACCGATACATTTTAACATCTTTCACTTGGAGCGACTGATTAACAGCAGTTAGCAGGGAAATACATCAATGGCACACGCAGAGAGACACAGCAGACAGTACACAACAGACAGTACACAAAGCTACTTGACGAGCAACAGGCCTAGGAGTGAAGTTTTGCGGGCCGTGTACGTCTCTGCTTAAAACACACCAAACGCTCACCTAAGCAGCCCCCCCACCTATGAGCATATCATAGATATGTAACACTCGAACATCTGCGATGTGACCTATATGCAGCACTGGCCTCTTGGGTGACTCCCCACGTATGGGGCCCTGTCTGTTCAGCTTCCGAATTCACCTGCCCCCCCCCCCCCCCCCAAATCCCATTCACGTTCCCTCTGCTTCCCAATGGAGCGCACGCTTCGTCAGACCCTCATCAAACGCCAAAGGCTAATTGTATGTAATGGTGCTGTGCAAGTTTGTGTAACACTTTGCCTTCAATGTAAACCTTTGTTAGTGTTCATTCACGAAACAGATGTGGGACATGTATTGTTAGCGATGTAATGTTTCATTATTCGATCATTTAAAACATACTTTTGAGAAATGTGCATGATTACCTATTATGTCATTTTTTAAACATTTGCACAAGAGGAACGAAAGAGAAACTTTGCTTCTTTTGACACTTCAAAAAAGCTTTAAAAAAAAAAAAAACAACTAAAAAGCCAAAAGATCAAGAAATGCAGTTTGACACTGAAAAAAGAAAAAAAAGAAACTGAAAAAAAAAGAGCCAGGAAAATGTAGGCCAATATGTTTGCTGAGTTAAGGGGCAAATTACTTGATGAATCGAACTCAAGTTTGAAAAACCTGAGAAACTTGAAATAGGGCACCACGTTGGCACATTGTTAACTACTTCTAAAGACATCACGGAAGGACTATCAGGACCAACAAGTAAATCGAAATTCGTAACCATCAATGACATGGAATCTTTTACAGAAGAGAAAATATAATATTCAAACATATCTAAAAAGAGCTTGTTACAATGCTGGAAGCTCACGTATGTCAATGGTCACAATGAAGGAGTTTGATGCTGACACTAAACAAAACTCTCAAATCCAATCTCTCAAAATGTCTTATAATCTGACCATTCCAGGCTTACGAATAAGGAAGACTTAAAAACAACGTCCCCTTAAATCTTCGATGAATCCCTCTACCCCTCACCTATCCCATCTCTCACATCAGTTGCACTCTTGGTGCGTGTGTTTGCAGGGCGGAAGGGCAGTTTGACACAAAAGCAAACCTTTGCCATGATCATGCTGCGGCTGGAGTGCGTTTGGCAAAGTTTTCAAAATCCATCAGCAATTTTTCTTGGCAAAGGTTGGTAATTGCGATCAAAAAGCAAATAGCAGAATTACAAAGGCTGGTAAGGCTTTCATGTTTTTTGGTAATGGTCCGGACATAACATTGTGCTTAGAAATTGCACGTCCCCCAAGGCTAAGATTTTGGCGACTACAGAGGAACAGGCGGTGTGGTAAGGCAGGCAGGAGCGGCGAGGCCTTTTCACATCGATGTTATGATGTGCTCCACAAAGGCAACTCGAATGGGCAATCGGTATCGGTCAATCAGATCGATGGCTGCGACAAGGAAAAAGCCGATGTCGAAAAACAACCTTAAGTTATGAACCACCGAACGTCGCGAATGATTGCACTGAATCTGTTGGAGTGACGGTTCGGATTGACCTGCTCATGAAAATGACCGGAAACACCTGATGATTGAATACGGCTACGGTTGACGTAGCTACTCTTACGATCATACGTGCTGCACTAAAAATGAGCTACCAACCAACTGAGAAATCCTGGGAATGCAGATATCATCATCATATCATATCATATCATATCATATCATATATCATATCATATCAATCTACATCTACATCTACATCTACTATTACTACAACTACTACTACCACAGCTACTACTACTACTACTACTACATCTACTACTACTACATCTACTACTACTACTACATCTACTACTACTACATCTACTACTACTACATCTACTACTACTACAGCTGCTACGACTACATCTACGATTACTACAACTATTACTACTACTACAACTATTACTACAACTACTACTACTACATCTACTACTACTACAGCTGCTACGACTACATCTACGACTACTACAACTATTACTACTACTACAACTATTACTACAACTACTACTACTACATCTACTACTACTACATCTACTACTACTACAACTATTACTACTACAACTATTACTACTACAACTACTACATATACTACTACTACAGCTACTACTACTACTACATCTACTACTACTACCACATCTACTACTACTACATCTACTACTACTACAACTATTACTACTACTACATCTACTACTACTACAACTACTACAACTATTACTACTACAACTACTACATCTACTACTACTACATCTACTACTACTACAGCTACTACTACTACTACTACTACAACTACTACTACTACTACGATTACATCTATTACTACTACTACATCTACTAGTACTACTACTACTACTACTACTACAGCTATTACTACAACTACATCTACTACTACTACATCTACTAGTACTACGACATCTACTACTACTACTACATCTACGACTACTACAGCTACTACTACTACAGCTACTACTACTACATCTACGACTACTACTACTACTACTACTACATATATTACTACAACTACATCTACTACTACTACATCTACTAGTACTACGACATCTACTACTACTACTACATCTACGACTACTACAGCTACTACTACTACAGCTACTACTACTACATCTACTACTACTACTACAACTACGAATACTACAGCTACTACTACTACTACTACTACAACTATTACTACTACTACAACTATTACTACAACTACTACTACTACAACTACTACTACATCTACTACTACATCTACTACTACTACAGCTACTACTACTACAACTACTACTACAGCTACTACTACTACAACTACTACTACTACTACTACTACTACTACAGCTACTATTACTACATCTACAACTACTACACCTACATCTACTACTACTACTACTACTACTACTACTACTACTACTACAACACAAACAGCCAAAATTATTTCCATTTTCTTGTCTTGACTGCTGGAGATAAGCTTTGGTTCAAATCTTTCCTCAACTGGCTGACGTAAGACTGGAACCGATTTTAGGCAGGGATTTGTAATTTGTTTGGGATGCCGGCAATAACACAACTACCATTAATGTCCAGCTAATTCTCGTACACAGGAGACCCAGCTTACTGTCCAACTGAGGGATAGTCCACTTTGTGATGCAATTCCCCACCTGCAAAGCACCAATCTGATCGTTTATAGTCGGGCCGAGAATTAAACGCAGACCAGACGGCTCAAAGGTGGGTGTGTTACCTCTGCGTGATTCTGTTGGACTCAATATATGCAGGAATATCTACCTAATAATATGCTTGTCTGTCTGTCTGTCCCTCCGTCGCATATCGCAAGATGACGGAATGTCCACGGTACCATATCTCGCGAGATTGTGAATGGAAACCTGATGCCGGAAGGTAGTTTGGATTATTGTTCTCGTGAGACATATCTCGCTGCTACCGAGATTGTGAATGGAGTGAAAGGAGAACTTGGGAAGGTGGAAAAGCAGAGTATGAGGAGGTATGGGAAGGTGAAGTTGGGAATGGCATGGGAATATATAGTTAAATATTCCACCATTTTAATGAAGTAATGAAGAAATAATATGTAATGATGTAAAAATGCCCTCTTGGTTTGAAGAATGGGGGAAAGTGGGAGGGGAGGACAGAGCGTTGGGTGAGGCCAGAGAGGGGCAGAGAGTTAGGAGAGGGGGGTTAAGGCTTTGGGGGAGGTTGAAGACTTGGAGTGGGGATGGGGTTTGAAGACCTGGAGTAGGGAGGGGATTCAAGCCCTGAGATTGGGGGTTGAGTACTTGAGGTCTGGAGGAGTGTGGGGGGTTGGAGGACTTGAGGTCTGGAGGAGTGTGGGGAGTTTGAGGACTTGAGGCCTGGAGGAGTGTGGGGTGTTGGAGGACTTTAGGTCTGGAGGGGTGTGGAGGATTTGAGGACTTGAGGTCTGGAGGAGTGTGGGGGGTTTGAGGACTTGAGGTCTGGAGGAGTGTGGGGGGTTGGAGGACTTGAGGTCTGGAGGAGTGTGGGGAGTTGGAGGACTTGAGGTCTGGAGGAGTGTGGGGGGTTGGAGGACTTGAGGTCTGGAGGAGTGTGGGGGGTTGGAGGACTTGAGGCCTGGAGGAGTGTGGGGGGTTTGAGGACTTGAGGTCTGGAGGAGTGTGGGGGTTGGAGGGCTTGAGGTCTGGAGGAGTGTGGGGGGTTGGAGGACTTGAGGTCTGGAGGAGTGTGGGGAGTTGGAGGACTTGAGGTCTGGAGGAGTGTGGGAGGTTGAGGACTTGGATGGGAGCGGTTGATTTAATCAAGCATCACCTTTAGGAGGCACATAGCTAGACAATATGAAATTCTCATGATGTATTAAATTGTTGTTTGCATAGTGTTGTTGAAGTCACATTTTACCTTAAGCGGTATTCCGCAGGTACCTACGAGTACATAATCATATTTGTGATTTGTTGCAGAGTTGTTACCCTCAGTGTGACATGTCTGCTGAGTAGACGGTGTGTGATGAGATGGTAAAGCGTCCTGCCGGTACAACACGTGAGCTTTGCTGCGTTCTTGGGCCGCTTCCCCAAGCCAGCCATCTTTCAGGAGCAGTGGTTCGACGAAGTAGTCACCCATACGAGTTCGAAACGTGCCGAGCTATGGAGACAGGTGGCAGGTATTTGCACGCCTTAGGTCCAGCATTGTATTAGTTACAATTGAATGGAGATTTCTCCATCGAAGCAACGTGACGATACCTTCAGGAAAGCCAGTCAGGTTTATACGACATAAATATTGCAGAAGCCAAGAATGGTATGAATGTACATGTACATAATAATGTAAACTAACTATGGAATACAATATTTATTAATAACGTTTGGTTTTAATCTAGTTTTACTTTGTAACCAGGTAATGCCTGTTTCGTTTGGGGCGATTATACACCGCCCAAAGAAAACGCGTTTCATAGATACAGGAAATAAAATCGTGAAATCTTTATTAATTTTTTTTTTTGTGTTTTCGCACGAGTTTCCGTGTGTGTGTGTGCGACCCACTCCCCCCTGTGTGTGTGTGACCCACTCCCCTGTCTATGTGTGTGTGTGTGTGTGTGTGTGTGTGTGTGAGACCCACTCCCCGTGTGTGTGTGTGTGTGTGCGAGACCCACTCCCCCATGTGTGTGTGTGTGTGACCCACTCCCCCATGTGTGTGTGACCCACTCCCCCATGTGTGTATGTGTGACCCACTACCCCGTGTGTGTGTGTGACCCACTCCCCCATGTGTGTGTGTGACCCACTCCCCCATGTGTGTGTGTGACCCACTCCCCTGTGTGTGTGTGTGATGGACTCCCCCATGTGTGTGTGTGACCCACTCCCCCATGTGTGTGTGTGTGTGTGTGTGACCCACTCCCCCACATGACTATGACTTACCTTCGTCATCCATCCCCATCATCATCATCATCATCATCATCATCATCATCATCATGTAACATACCCTATGCAGAGTGTTGGTACTGCCAAAGTTGCCACTGATTATCTGGATCGGTCGCTACTCCGATACAGGAGGTCAGGGCAGGAATTTGGAATTTGTTTCTGGTGTCGGTGATGGCTCGCCTACTCTTCACAAAGGACACCGTGAGATCTTTAACATCTACCGGCTAATGGCGGCAGACGGGACACCCGTTTAACGTCCATCCGAGGGACGGCACACACACATTGACGAATCACTCTGCCTGTGAAACACCAGGACGGCAGTTTTGTAGACAGGTCGAGATTCAAACCCAGGCTAGACGGCTTACAGGTGAGCGTGCATACCTCTAGGCCATCCTGCCAGCCCAGCTAGCCCTCACTACATTTGTTGAAATATATTTCTCTCATTTACCTGTTGTGGTGGTGTCTTTGCTCACACAAACAAAATAGACAAGCAAATTGGTCCATCAGGTATAAGATTTAAGAAGACGGTAGCATTACGTACCAAACCGGCACAGAGGCTCAGGACGGCCACATCCTTGCTTCGACCATTGACGTGGCCAGAGTAGAAGCAATGACGTACATCCTCGTTTGCTAGCACTTCTTCATCCTGAAAATGTTCATTTTCCTCCAATTCAGATGCGCCAGAAAGCGTGAAGTTGCCCGGTGCATGGCCACGGAGCGGCAGGTAGGCCGGTGCGATGAAGGAAGCGTCTGCCGTCAGGTTCAGGTGAAATTCTGTGCCAAATGCAGCAAGCCGGTAATGAGTCCTATTTGGTAGACCATGGGCACGGTCGGGGCTCCGTCTTTGGCGTGTGAAGTGCACCTCCTCCGGATATGGTTCACCAGCGTCGTCCAGTCTTATTGGTGTCACAATCTCATAGGCCTTTAGCTGTTTCAGAAAGGTCTCTGCAAAAAGGAGATGAAAATTAGGACAAATCGTGCTGGCAGAGGATCAAGCTCCAGTACATGAAATAGATCTTGAATATTGAGGGAATCACATTGGGAACCACTACAATGCATTATATCAGGTATCAGTGTTCCTTTGCATTTTTTGGCCATAGTTTTTTTTTATGTGAACAGTTCATCGGGGGCCATATATTTATTATGTAGACAAATGCAGGAATTTTGACCACTCCCACCATTATTCCCCCTTCCTTTTCCTCCCTCCTCTTACTTACTCCAATCTCCTCCCAAACTTGTCTCCCCACTCGTCCCACAATATCGTCCTCTTTCTCAATTTTATGCCCTCAAATTACCATCGCAAACCCAGTGTACACGTACTAAGTCGACGACCATGATTTGTGGAGATGAAAGTTGTGTCGGAACATCGTGTATGTTAAGAAGTACATGTAGAGAAACGCAGAAAAGTGACTTTGGGCACAAATGAGACGAGTGCTGGGAGGATTGTGAGATCTCCATGTAGCGTTATACAATGGGCCACCCAGAGGTCATGTTAACGGCAGAGACCACCCAGAGGTCACCTTAACGCGAGAGACCACCCAAAAGGTCACGTTAACACCACAGACCACCCAAAGGTCACGTTAACACCAGAGACCACCCAAAAGGTTACGTTATCACCACAGACCACCCAAAAGGTCACGTTAACACCAGAGACCACCCAAAGGTCACATTAATGGCAGAGACCACCCAAAGGTCACCTTAACGCAAGAGACCACCCAAAAGGTCACGTTAACGCAAGAGACCACCCAAAAGGTCACGTTAACACCACAGACCACCCAAAGGTCACGTTAACGGCAGAGATCACCCAAAAGGTCACATTAACGGCAGAGATCACCCAAAGGTCACCTTAAAGCAAGAGACAACCCAAAGGTCACCTTAATGCGAGAGACCACCCAAAAGGTCACGTTAACACCAGAGACCACCCAAAAGGTCACGTTAACGGCAGAGACCACCCAAAGGTCACGTTAATGGCAGAGATCACCCAAAGGTCATCTTAAAGCAAGAGACCACCCAAAGGTCACCTTACCGGCAGAGATCACCCAAAGGTCACGTTAACGGCAGAGACCACCCAAAGGTCATGTTAATGTGGGTTGGAACATCAGGACCACCCAAAGGACAGCTGGGATGGGGCATGATTTAAGGGAGGAGGGGGTTTGGGTGAAATTTATACAACACTAGCAGGAAGGAGTCCTTGTCGTTGCCAGGTTGATGTTCTAAACCTGTTGGTATTTTGAAGAATCAAATTGTTTTTTTTCCTATTTTTGTAGGTGTCAAAAACACTTCAATACACCCACCCACTGAGGAAAATTTGTATTTAATATTATTATATCACACACACAATAATCGCGTATAATTTAATATTACCTTTCACATAGCTACTGTACAAAGCATCAGGTACTATGGAGCGCTTTTTTTAAAGATCCAAAAAAAATCGAACTTTCTTCTTTTTTCAAAATTTCCGATGTATAAATATATTTATTATTTTTTACCTAAAACAAATTTAACTCAAACAATTTTTTTATTAATATTATTATTTTAATTTTTTTTGCCTAAAACGCTCCCAGGCACTCGCTGATGAAATTCTGAAAGTTTGACCAAGATCCATTCAGCCATCTCTGAGAAAGGCCAATTAAAAGCACCAGCCTCTTACATCAACAGTTTCCATTTATAGATATGGACACAGACGGACAGACAGACACGGACATAGACATGGACAGAGACAAGACATGGACATAGACATAGACACGGACATGGACACGTACATGGGCACGGACATGGACACGGACATGGACACGGACATGGACACAGACATAGACATACACATGGACAGACATAGACATAGACATGGACAGACATCGACACGGACATGGAGATAGACATGGATACAGACATGGACACGGCCTCCTTGCCTTGGTGGGGATGGAGGTGCGAGCTGCCGCGTGTCCGTGCGAGCGAGCCACTGAGCACGCGCATCGCTACGATCCAGAAGAGCCACCGCATGGTGCGTCGCACGAGGAGGTCCACAACTACCATCACCACCAATATCTGTCTCTCTTCTCACTCTCCCGCTCAAAATCCACAACGCGTGCTGCTCCGCCTGGCTCAGCTCCCTCTGCCCGCTGCCCGCCCGACGACTCTCAATTATATCCGGACATCGCTATAACTATAATACAAGGACCACCACGTGCGGCTCCTGGTGTACCTGGCTGTCCCATAGATTCGGCGCGAGTTGTACGTCATCGCTTGAAGTTTCTTCCCCACCCCTTCGCACGCGTCATTTCTAGCGGTTTGTGTTCTGCAGACGCACTCGGAAAGGCGCGTTCGCAAACGGTCTTTCCTGAAGCTCCGCAGGGGACGCGTCGAGCCGAGAGCACAGAGCGGGCGGGTTAGCGAGCGGGACATCCCTGTTGAGAGGGAAAACGATTGGATGGAACGGGAGGGAGGGTTTGGAGAAAGTCTGGGGTGGGCACGCGTGTGTGTAGGGTCGGACTGGCCCGGGGTGGGGTGAGAAGGGTTGGGGAAGAGGTGTTGGGGGGGGGGGGGTTGAGCGGGTGGGGTGAGGGGGTTGGGGGTGGGGTGAGGGGTTGGAGGTGGGGTGAGGGGAGTTGGGGGGTGTGGTGAGGGGTTGGGGGAGGGGTGGTGGGGGGGTTGGGGAAGGGGTGGTGGGGAGGCTGGGCGGGTGGGGTGAGGGGGGTTGGGGCGGTGGGTAGGGTGAGGGGAGTTGGGGGAGGTGTGGTGAGGAGGGTTTGAGAGGTGGGGTGAGGGGTTTGAGGGGTGGGGTGAGGCGGTGAGGCGGTGAGGAGGTGAGAGGAGGTGAGAGGGGTTGAGGTGGTGTGGGGGGTTGGGATGGAGTGAGGGGGATTGGAGGTGGGGTGAGGGAGGTTGGGGGTGGGGTGAGGGAGGTTGGGGGTGGTGGGTGAAGGGGGTTTGAGGAGTGGGATGAGGAAGGTTGGAGGGGGGGTGAGGGCGTTGGAGGAGGAGGTGTATCGCACGACCACACTCACCGTCACGCAGTAATAAATTGATTTCCTCAGCACTCACTTATTCTGTGATTTTTAAATTGTTTATCTTACTTGTCAGAATAACATTCTGTCTCTACCCTCTGGGTTAACTTACCAATGACACTTGGACGACCTCCGTCCCTGTTCAAAATGCTGCCTACGACTTTGGTGTGTGTATGTGTGTGTATGTGTGTTAGACTGTGTGTGCGTGTGTGTGTGTATGTGTTAGACTGTGTGTGTGTGTGTGTGTGTTAGACTGTGTGTGTGTGTGTGTGTGTGTGTGTGTGTGTGTGTGTGTGTGTGTGTGTGTGTGTGTGTGTGTTAGACTGTGTGTGAGACTGCGTGTGTGTGTGTATGTGTGTTAGACTGTGTGTGTGTTTGTGTGTACGTGTGTTAGACTGTGCGTGTGTTAGACTGTGTGTGTGTGTTTATGTGTGTTAGACTGTGTGTCTGTGTGTGTGTGTGTGTGTTAGACTGTGTGTGTGTGTTAGACTGTGTGTGTGTGTGTCTGTTAGACTGAGTGTACGACTGTGTATGTGTGTGTGTGTGTGTGTGTGTGTGTGTGTGTGTGTGTGTGTGTTAGACTGTGTGTGTGTGTTAGACTGTGTGTGTGTGCGTGTGTGTGTGTGTTAGACTGTGTGTAAGACTGCGTGTGTGTGTATGTGTGTTAGACTGTGTGTGTGTGTATGTGTGTTAGACTGTGTGTGTGTATATGTATGTGTGTATGTGTGTTAGACTGTGTGTGTGTATATATGTGCGTTAGACTGTGTATGTGTGTGTGTGTGTGTGTGTGTGTGTGTGTGTGTGTGTGTGTGTGTGTGTGTGTGTGTGTGTGTAAGAGCCCCTGAAACGTTTCCTCTGCTTACCCTCCAACTGTTTAATAATTCAGATACACTTGTACAACACACGTGTCCTTTACCCTTTTTATCTAAAGGTAAGTTGTTTTATGATCTCCTCCACAACACAAAACAAGAAAAAGAGCAATCAGAGATTGCAAACCCTCGCCAGGATGTATTTTCAGTGGTTTTTAAGGCTTTTGTGTTAAAACAAATATGGCGGCTGAGCCACATGACCGATGACGTCATCATTTTTTTTTTTCTCCGCCAATTTATCCCGAGATGACGCTCAAGAAATTTCATCTTGATCGATGAAGTTTTGTACTTGTCAAATTATGATGTCATAATGGAGGCACCTATGACATCATTATCATATTTTATTCCCCATTGATTCCCCATTTCCCATTTCCCATTGGGATTCCCCATTCCCCATTTTATTCCCCATTTATTCCCCATGATGGAAATGAATGTAGAAGGAAGCAGAGGACGGGGAAGACCGAAAAAGACTTGGCTAAAGATGGTGGAAGAAGAAATGCGGGCAAGGGGGTTAACAAGGAGAGATGCAGAAAATAGGGCAAAATGGAGAACATTGTCATGGGGACCGCAAGGCTAACCCCCGCTCTAGCAGGGAAAATGGCCTTTAAAATGCATGTTGTATTCCCCATGGAGAGTTCTTTACAATGAGCTATGTCTCAATTTTTTCGATGCAGCACTTTAGGAGATATCGAGGTGCAACTTTTTTCGGTTTTTCCAAGATGGCGGCCGAACCACGTGACCTATGACGTCACCTTTTTTTCTCTACCAATTTATGCCTACAGGATGCTCAAAAAATTTCGTCTTTATCGGATGAAGTTTTGTACTTGTCGAATTATGACGTCATAATGGAGGCACCTATGAAATCATTAACATACTGTGATTTATTCCCCATGGAGAGTTCTTTACAATGAGCCATTTCTCAATTTTTTCTATTCAGCACTTTCGGAGATATAGAGGTGAAAAATTTATTCGGTTTCCAAGATGGCGGCTGAACCACGTGACCTATGACGTCATAATTATCATTAAAACATTCCACAGGTGGAGTTGCACCTATGGTGAAAATTTCCTGTCGATCAGACCAACGGTTGCAGAGAAAATCATATTCATTCTGTGCGGACAAACAGACAAACAGACAAACAAACAAATGAAAAATCGGTCAGAGACCGAGGACTTGCCGGAATGTACTTTTTATCGACCATTTTGGACGAATATGGCGGCCGAACCACGTGACCGATGACATCATTATTTGTCTTCTAAACTAATTTATTCCTTGTATTGATGATGCTCAAGAAATTTCATCTTGATCGGATGAAGTTTTGTACTTGTCGGATTATGACATCATAATGGCGGCACCTATGACATCATCATTAACATATTTTATTCTCCATGGAGAGTTCTTTACAATGACCCATGTCTCAATTTTTTCTATTCAGCACTTTCGGAGATATAGAGGTGCAAAGCTTTTCGGTTTTTCCAAGATAGCGGCCGAACCACGTGACCGATGACGTCATCATTATTATTTTTTTCTCCACCAGTTTATGCCGTCATGTTGCTCAAGAAATTGCATCTTGATTGGATGAAGTTTTGTACTTGTCGAATTATCAAATTATGACGTCATAATCGAGGCCTTGGGCCGTGAGAGTTAAAAATTAGGCACAGTCTATTCCAGGGCAAGACAACTATGTGTGTAAAGCTTGGGGATTCTATGTACAACTGTGTAGAACGTAGTGCTGCGCACAGACAGACAGACAGACAAACCAACCGATCAACATACTTGCCGGTTTCTTTTCCAGCAAGTAACAAACGGACTCAAATGCAATACCTTCTCCTCTGGCGAGGGTAAATATGGCCGATAATGCTCTGATACATTGTGTAGAAAAGCTGTAAATGGATGTCACACACCCAAATTGGTTTATTAGACGATATAGGTCTCTGGACTTCACAACTTGGTGACTTGGTCTTGTTGGCCTGAACAAGTGTAACAATTAATAATGGATTCTTCTGGAATAAAAACATTTTGCATGAGAGTTCATTCTGCTCCTGAGGCCATGAGGCTGAGCAATGACCTTAAAAATCATCCTGACGCTATCAATAGTTTATTGAGAACTAGCTGAAGTACCCGGCATTGCCGGGGGAAAGGGGGGGGGGGGGGGCGGGGGAGGGGAAAGATACACTACATATACATCTTTTGGGGGGGGGGCTTTCACAGGCTCCTCCGTTTTGGGGGAGGGGGGGGGGGGAAGCGAAGGAGGAAAAAGTTACCTGTGCAAAGAGTACTTTAACCTCAGTGTTGCCCAAGTAAAAAAGGAAATTGTAATAACCTCCGGCACAAACACCAGGTGGCGCTACATGGTACACATTTACATCGAGAATTTACGCCCCTCCTCCGGCCCCTCATACCCCAGCATGAACCCACGGCCACATAGCCTATGTTACCCCACGCACAAAGTTGTATTTGTATTTGTGCCCAGAGTAAAGTACATAATTGTTTATAGCTGGAGTACCCGGCCTTGCTCAGGCGAAAAAGAAACATTAACATATTTGATGACATTCCGGAAGAAGAAGAAGAAGAAGACTTACCACCAACGTCGACTGCTTCTAGAATTGTCTGATTGGATCTGATTTGTTTGATTATTTGTGTTCAAATGTCTGGTAAATGTTTCGTATTTATTTATGCATGTGTGTACTTGTATATAACTGTCATTCATTAATCAACAAGACCAAAAGTCTAACAGCGGCGTAGCCAGGCTTGTAAAATATTATAAACCACAAACCCACATGATTAGTTTTTTAAACAGTCGCTAATGCTGTCTATAACATTAAACAAAGAAATTTGGCGGAATCCCGACATCCGTGAGGTAAGTTTTACTTACAGAACTGAGGAAAGATCTACTGTAATCTATATAACCCAAAGGGTTGGAGGTGTGCTCATTTACCAAGCAGCTAGCTAGCGCTTGCCAACCAAGTTCCTTAACGGTTTTGAATGGAGTTCTTGCTCGAATGCTTAAACCACTTGGCGATCTCTCCACAAGAACCTGGTAAATGAACACACACCCAATGTTCTTGAGACCCGACCATAGATCGTCTGTAATCTATATACCCCAAAGAGGAATGACCCTTCCTGCAGCTCCCGTAGTGAGCGGGTGTACTTGTAAATAAAAATGTTGGTCGGTGTAGTCAGCCGTCGTAATGACATCATAGACGTAATGACGTAACGGACAAAAAACTGCAGCCAATTTAATACGTAGAAGTTGATATATTTTAACTTCCAGTACCGTAACTTGCAGTCACTACGGAGGGATTAGTGTTATGATTTGATTTACTACAATATTAACGTTAAGTTATCATTATTTCTAAAATGATATTACTATAAAAAAACTGAGGCTAATTCCATACTTCTGCGATTATTAATATTAGTGCCAAACACCGCTTATCACCGATTCATGAACCATACACCACTTCAATCCATTAACTTTCCATTCACGACATTGGGATGAAAGTGTAATGGTTATATTTACTATACTATTATTATTATTATTATTATTACAAAAACAATACTACTGAAACGATACACTACCGTATTAACAAACCTGGGCTTAATTTGTCCAACGGGGTCCGAAGGTGAGGCTTAACGCCTAAGGCCTATACATACCTTATTGTTGGAAGCGCCGTAACGCCGATGCTTTCGATATTTGATGGTCATTTTAATAATCGGTTTGTTTGTGTTTCACACTGAATGAAAAACGTAAAGGGAGAGCATGGCGATTGTGATATATGATAGGTTCGACGACATGTTCGGCATGAACGGCATATAAATCAAAATGCCAGAGTGTGGAGAGTCAGCTGCTGTACTGCCGTAATGACATCTGATGTAATCACATCACCCTGTCATGTGACCAGATGCTCAGCTCTGATTGGTATACGTTTGAGGGGACATACATAAATGCATGCACACGGATGGACAAACACTGCTCTAGACTGCTTAGCCCGATGGGCTCTGCCGTAAAAAGGATTAGGCACCACAGGGCGTTTTTCTTTATCCCTCAAAAAAAAAAAAATCGACCTTTTTTTTTCTTTCAAATATTAAAAAAAATTTTTTTTAAATTAGTCTACAACACTCCCCGTGACTGACTGACAACGCCCTGAAAGTTTGAAGAAGATACGTTCAGCCATCTCTGAGAGAAATGGTGACACATAGACAAACGGCTCTCTTATAGTATACTAGCTGAGGTACCCGGCTTCGCCCGGGTTGAATAAGAATAATACAAATATATGATGAAAAGAACATGTATATTTTAGAGCAATATCACAGTACATTTCCTACATGACGTTTTGTCAATTTTCAATTTCTCAAAACCTCTTGGTATACAACATTTATGGTTTTCTTACTTGGTGCCAAGACATAAAGATTGCTTGGTTTTCCAACCCTCGAGCAGCCCACGTACAGCTGGCCATGGGAAGTACCCGGCATTGCCGGGCGGGGAAGGGAGGGGAGGAGGCAGGGGAGGGGAGGGGAACGGGAGGGGAGGGGAACGGGGGGGGGGGGAGAGGAGAGGGTGGGGAGGGGAGAAGAGGAGGGGAGGGGAGAAGAGGGGGGGCAGGGGAGAAGAGGAGGGAGAGGGAAGAGGAGAGGAGGGAGGGGGAGGAGGAGAGGGGAGGGGGAGGGGGAGGAGGAGAGGGGAGGGGGGAGGGGGAGGGAGGAGAGGGGAGGGGGGAGGGGGAGGAGGAGAGGGGGGAGGGGGAGGAGAGAGGGGGGAGGGGGGAGGAGGAGAGGGGAGGGGGAGGGGTGAGGGGAGGTGAGGGGGAGGGGTGAGGGGAGGTGAGGGGGGGAGGGGAGAGGGGAGAGGGGAGGGGGAGGGGAGGGGAGGGGAGGGGGAGGGGAGGGGGGAGGGGGAAGGGAGGGGGAGGGGAGGGGAGGGGGGAGGGGGGAGGGGGAGGGGAGGGGGAGGGGGAGGGGAGGGGGAGGGGGAGGTGAGGGGGAGGGGTGAGGGGAGGGGGGAGTGGAGGGGGAGGGGGAGGGGGAGGGGGAGGGGGAGTGGGAGGGGAGGGGGAGGTGAGGGGAGGGGTGAGGGGAGGGGGGAGTGGAGGGGAGGGGGAGGGGAGGGGGGAGGGGGGGAGGGGGAGGGGGGGAGGGGGGAGTGGAGGGGGAGGGGAGGGGAGGGGGGGAGTGGAGGGGAAGGGGGAGGGGAGGGGAGGGGGGAGTGGAGGGGAAGGGGGAGGGGAGGGAGGGGGGAAGGGGGAGGGGGAGGGGGGAAGGGGGAGGGGGAGGGGGGCTTCGCCCAGGTTGAATAAGAATAATACAAATATATGATGAAAAGAACATGTATATTTTAGAGCAATATCACAGTACATTTCCTACATGGCGTTTTGTCAATTTTCAATTTCTCAAAACCTCTTGGTGTACAACATTTCTGGTTTTCTTACTTGGTGCCAAGACATAAAGATTGCTTGGTTTTCCAACCCTCGAGCAGCCCATGTACAGCTGGCATGGGAAGTACCCGGCATTGCCGGGTGGGGGAAGGGGGGGAGGAGGAAGGGGAGGGGAGGGGAACGGGGGGAAGGGGAGGGGAACGGGGGGAGGGGAGGGGAACGGGGGGGGAGGGGGAGGGGAATGGGGGGGGGAGGGGAGGGGAACGGGGGGGAGGGGAGGGGAGGGGAACGGGGGGGAGGGGAGGGGAGGGGAACGGGGGGGAGGGGAGGGGAACGAGGGAGGCGGAGGGGAGAAGAGGGAGGGAGGGGAGAGAGGAGAGGGAGAGGAGAGGGGAGAGGGGAGGGAGGGGGAGAGAGGGGAGGGGGAGGAGGAGAGGGGAGGAGGAGAGGGGAGGGAGGGGGGAAGGGGGAGGGGGAGGGGGGAGGGGGGAGGGGGAGGGGGGAAGGGGGAGGGGGAGGGGGGAAGGGGGAGGGGGAGGGGGGCTTCGCCAGGTTGAATAAGAATAATACAAATATATGATGAAAAGAACATGTATATTTTAGAGCAATATCACAGTACATTTCCTACATGGCGTTT
>NC_136264.1:81149131-81440825 GCF_964187855.1 Myxine glutinosa | reverse complement strand
TCCGGAAGAAGAAGAAGAAGACTTACCACCAACGTCGACTGCTTCTAGAATTGTCTGATTGGATCTGATTTGTTTGATTATTTGTGTTCAAATGTCTGGTAAATGTTTCGTATTTATTTATGCATGTGTGTACTTGTATATAACTGTCATTCATTAATCAACAAGACCAAAAGTCTAACAGCAGCGTAGCCAGGCTTGTAAAATATTATAAACCACAAACCCACATGATTAGTTTTTTAAACAGTCGCTAATGCTGTCTATAACATTAAACAAAGAAATTTGGCGGAATCCCGACATCCGTGAGGTAAGTTTTACTTACAGAACTGAGGAAAGATCTACTGTAATCTATATAACCCAAAGGGTTGGAGGTGTGCTCATTTACCAAGCAGCTAGCTAGCGCTTGCCAAACCAAGTTCCTTAACGGTTTTGAATGGAGTGCTTGCTCGAATGCTTAAACCACTTGGCGATCTCTCCACAAGAACCTTGGTAAATGAACACACACCCAATGTTCTTGAGACCCGACCATAGATCGTCTGTAATCTATATACCCCAAAGAGGAATGACCCTTCCTGCAGCTCCCGTAGTGAGCGGGTGTACTTGTAAATAAAAATGTTGGTCGGTGTAGTCAGCCGTCGTAATGACATCATAGACGTAATGACGTAACGGACAAAAAACTGCAGCCAATTTAATACGTAGATGATGATATATTTTAACTTCCAGTACCGTAACTTTGCAGTCACTACGGAGGGATTAGTGTTATGATTTGATTTACTACAATATTAACGTTAAGTTATCATTATTTCTAAAATGATATTACTATAAAAAAACTGAGGCTAATTCCATACTTCTGCGATTATTAATATTAGTGCCAAACACCGCTTATCACCGATTCATGAACCACCACTTCAATCCATTAACTTTCCATTCACGACATTGGGATGAAAGTGTAATGGTTATATTTACTATACTATTATTATTATTATTATTATTACAAAAACAATACTACTGAAACGATACACTACCGTATTAACAAACCTGGGCTTAATTTGTCCAACGGGGTCCGAAGGTGAGGCTTAACGCCTAAGGCCTATACATACCTTATTGTTGGAAGCGCCGTAACGCCGATGCTTTCGATATTTGATGGTCATTTTAATAATCGGTTTGTTTGTGTTTCACACTGAATGAAAAACGTAAAGGGAGAGCATGGCGATTGTGATATATGATAGGTTCGACGACATGTTCGGCATGAACGGCATATAAATCAAAATGCCAGAGTGTGGAGAGTCAGCTGCTGTACTGCCGTAATGACATCTGATGTAATCACATCACCCTGTCATGTGACCAGATGCTCAGCTCTGATTGGTATACGTTTGAGGGGACATACATAAATGCATGCACACGGATGGACAAACACTTGCTCTAGACTGCTTAGCCCGATGGGCTCTGCCGTAAAAAGGATTAGGCACCACAGGGCGTTTTTCTTTATCCCTCAAAAAAAAAAAATCGACCTTTTTTTTTCTTTCAAATATTAAAAAAATTTTTTTTTAAATTAGTCTACAACACTCCCCGTGACTGACTGACAACGCCCTGAAAGTTTGAAGAAGATACGTTCAGCCATCTCTGAGAGAAATGGTGACACATAGACAAACGGCTCTCTTATAGTATACTAGCTGAGGTACCCGGCTTCGCCCGGGTTGAATAAGAATAATACAAATATATGATGAAAAGAACATGTATATTTTAGAGCAATATCACAGTACATTTCCTACATGACGTTTTGTCAATTTTCAATTTCTCAAAACCTCTTGGTATACAACATTTCTGGTTTTCTTACTTGGTGCCAAGACATAAAGATTGCTTGGTTTTCCAACCCTCGAGCAGCCCACGTACAGCTGGCCATGGGAAGTACCCGGCATTGCCGGGTGGGGGAAGGGGGGGAGGAGGAAGGGGAGGGGAGGGGAACGGGGGGAAGGGGAGGGGAATGGGGGGAGGGGAGGGGAACGGGGGGGAGGGGAGGGGAATGGGGGGGGGGGAGGGGAGGGGAATGGGGGGGAGGGGAGGGGAGGGGAACGGGGGGGAGGGGAGGGGAGGGGAACGGGGGGGAGGGGAGGGGAACGGGGGCGAGGGGAGAAGAGGGAGGGAGGGGAGAAGAGGAGGGAGGGGAGGAGGAGAGGGGAGAGGAGGAGGGAGGGGGAGGAGGAGAGGGGAGGAGGAGAGGGGAGGAGGAGAGGGGAGAGGGGAGGGGGAGGGGGAGGGGAGGGGGGAGGGGGAGGTGAGGGGGGAGGGGGAGGGGAGGGGAGGGGGGAGGGGGAGGGGGAGGGGAGGGGGAAGGGGGGAGGGGGGGGGGGGAACGGCTAGCTTGGCAAGCGATAGCAGGATTTTTACTTTATTTTTACCTCAATGAGGGCTATATATATAGTCCCGTGCTTGGAGCCTTCAAGTTCAACATAAAGTTTTTTTATGAAAAATAATGCAGATGTATAACAATCCACCAATGCAAGTTCAGAAATGAATGCAGATCCTTTACTTTGCGATACAAACGCAATTCCCGCCATTTCCACTCACGATCGAGGCCCTCCACAGTGGCCGCGCCTCTTCTTCTTCCTACAACTTCGTCTCACTTCTTTCACTCAAAATGTACGAAATTCTGCCGCATGAAATTATGTAGAGGCCTCGTCGGGTGGATATAAGGTACATAAGGAAGGCGTTGTAACAGAAGAATCAAAATAAAAGTGGAAGAACATGAGGAAATGGGAGCTATTCTGGACCCACAGCCAAACCCGACAAACCATTGCAATACACCCTGAACGTCTAGCGCCGCCACAAACCACCATGGAATTGCAGGTGGCGCGGTTTTTTTAAACCATTGATATTAAAATAAAACGTAGCCTATAACCACCAGGATTTTATGCTGATTCCGAATCTGTGTCTAAAACTTTTCTCCGATGTGTAGTTCTTGAGTTATAAGCGGACATCCAGACAGACACACATATACACACACACACACAGACAGACACTCCTCCTTTATATATAGAGATATCGAGACAACAATTGAGACAAATGAGACGATATGGCTTGTAAACCATTGTTTGACGTTTAATACAATTGAGGCAATATAGATTGTAAAACAACGTTGTATGGTTAATACAATTGAGACAATATAGATTAGAAAACAACATGTTGAAGGAACTGCGCTCCAACGCGAGTCGAAAGAATTGATGCGACCAAAGACGGAATTCGTCCGAGTTGCTTTATTGAAACAAAACAGCTCAGGTATTCTGACAAGCCCGTTTTTCGGGCAACAATATATATATACACATTTATGTCGGGAAGTTTGCCCGGCAAAAGCTATACCGGGCATGCCCGGGTATCAAGGGCGAGCCTTGGAAAGGCGAGTATGGACCTGCCCGGGCGTGTTTGGCTGCGGCCTGGCAAGTCGAGGCTGGGCGTGCCCGGGCGCTCTGGGCGAGCACTGGAAAGGCGATAGCGGGCATGCCCGGACGCTCTGGGCGAGCCCTGGAAAGGCGATAGCGGGCATGCCCGGACGCTCTGGGCGAGCCCTGGAAAGGCGATAGCGGGCATGCCCGGCCGCTCTGGGCGAGCCCTGGAAAGGCGATAGCGGGCATGCCCGGACGCTCTGGGCGAGCCCTGGAAAGGCGAGAGCGGGCATGCCCGGGAAAGACGAGACCGGGCGTGCCCGGGAGGTTCGGGCGTGCCCGGGAACAGTGAGTCCGGGCATGCCCGGGAGAGGCGCGTCTGGCCGTGTTCTGGCCGGTGCAAGGCAATTATGTACATCCAGCGGTAACCGCTACACACGCCCCTCCAGAATCGACCTGCACCGGCAGGGTCAATTTAAGGGGGGTCCGGATGACCCGGCCGAAGCGACCCCTGGAGGGTCGTGGGGAGGGGTCTGACGTGGTGGTGGGTGGTCGAGCGGGGGGAACTGTGGACGGGGGGCGGCCTCGCCGCGGAGGAAGGGCCAACCGTGGTGGTCGGTCGACGTCCATGTGCTCCGGTTTGAGGCGGTCCACAGAAATCCGGTCCGGCCGGCCGCCGAAGTCGACGATGAAAGACTTGTCGCCCCGTCGCAGGACCCGGAAGGGCCCGTCGTACGGCGGCCGGAGTGGCCCCCGGTGCGCGTCATGACGCACAAAGACGTACTCCGCTGTGCGAAGCGCCGGGGGGACGTAGGACTGGGGGCCACCGTGGCGGGACGTCGGCACGGGGGCAAATCGTCGGGCGGCCTCCTGGAGGTCCGAGCGCTGGCGAGCGGCGGACCAGGGACTGGTAGCGTCAGGCACGAATTCGCCCGGGACGCGGAGTGGCTGGCCGTAGACGAGCTCGGCGGCGGACGCCTGGAGGTCTTCCTTGGGGGCCGTGCGAAGGCCCAAAAGGACCCACGGCAGCCGGTCGGCCCAACCGTCGTCCTGAAGGCCGGCCATGAGTGCGGCCTTCATGGAGCGGTGAAACCGCTCGCACAACCCATTGGCTTGGGGGTGGTAGGCCGTGGTGCGGTGCAGCGTGACCCCCAACGAACGGGCGACCGCGCCCCAAAGCTCAGACGTGAACTGTGGGCCGCGGTCGGACGAGATGTCCGCTGGTGCGCCGAAGCGCGCGACCCAGGTGGCGATGAACGCCTGCGCCACGTCGGCGGTGGTGGTGGAGGTGAGGGGCACGGCCTCCGGCCACCTGGTGGTCCTGTCCACCATGGTGAGCAGGTGGGTGAACCCCCGCGAGGGGGGCAGGGGACCCACCAGGTCCACGTGGACGTGGTCGAAACGCCGTTCAGGCACGGCGAAAGGTGCCAGCGGGGCCTGGGTGTGGCGGTGGACCTTGGCTCGCTGGCAGGCCGTGCAGGCGTTGGCCCAGTCGCGGATGTTTCGTCGAAGGCCGTGCCAGACGAAACGCGCCGACACCAGCTTCTGAGAAGCTTTCCGGCCCGGGTGAGAAAGGCCGTGGATGGAGGCGAAGATGCGGCGCTGCCAGGAAACGGGCATGATGGGGCGAGGCTGGCCCTGGGAGACGTCGCAGAGCAGGACGGTGCCCGCAAAGGGGATGTCGGCCAGGCGGAGGCCCGTGTCCGCCACGCGGAGTGCCTGCACCGAGGCGTCGGTGGTCTGGTCGGCCGCCATGAGCGTGAAGTCCACGCCGAGGTGGACCGCGTTCGCGCTGGCCCGCGAAAGGCAGTCGGCCACGGCGTTGTCTTTGCCGGCGACGTGCTGGATGTCCGTGGTGAACTCCGACACGGCGGAGAGGTGGCGCTGCTGGCGGGCCGACCACGGCTCCGTGACCTTAGCCATTGCGTAGACCAACGGCTTGTGGTCGACGAAAGCCGTGAACGGGCGGCCCTCCAGGAGGTGTCGGAAATGGCGAACGGCCAGGAATAGCCCGAGCAGCTCGCGGTCGAACGTGCTGTAGTTTAACTCGTTCGGCCGGAGTTGCCGGCTGAAAAAAGCGAGTGGCTGCCAAACCCCGTCCACCCATTGCTCATGGACGGCGCCCACCGCGTAGTTGGAGGCGTCCGTAGTGAGGGCGATGGGCGCGTTGAGCACCGGGTGAGCCAGCAGCGTTGCGTCGGCGAGGGCCCGTTTGGCACTGGCGAAAGCCGCGTCCATGGCCGCGGACCAAACAATGTCATGCTTGGCCGGCTTGCCCCGGAGGGCCTCGTAAAGGGGCCGCATGAGCTGAGCAGCGCGGGGCACGAATCGGTGATAAAAATTCACCATGCCGAGGAACTCTTGGAGGGCCTTGATGGAACGGGGACGCGGGAACGTGGTGATGGCCTCGACCTTGGTCGGCAGCGGCACGGCCCCGGTCTTGGTGATGCGGTGGCCCAAAAAGTCAACGGTCGTCGCGCCGAAGTGGCATTTGACCGGGTTGACAATTAAGCCGTGCTCGCTGAGGCGACCGAACAGTGTTCGGAGGTGGAGGAGGTGCTCGGCGCGGGACGTGCTGGCGACGAGGATGTCGTCCAGATAGACGAAAAGAAACGGCAGGTCGCGCAGCACGCCGTCCATCAAGCGCTGGAACGCCTGGGCCGCGTTCTTGAGGCCAAACGGCATCCGCAAAAATTCGAACAGGCCGAACGGCGTGATGACGGCCGTCTTCGGGACGTCGGCCGCCCGGACAGGTACCTGGTGGTAGCCCCGTATCAGGTCAATTTTCGAAAAGATGACCCGTCCCGCCAAACGGGCGGAAAAGTCCTGAATATGCGGGATCGGGTACCTGTCGGGGGTGGTAGCGTCATTGAGACGGCGGTAGTCGCCACACGGGCGCAATCCACCCCCCGGCTTTGGCACGATGTGCAGTGGCGAGGCCCACGCGCTATCGGAGCGCCGCACGATGCCGAGGTGCTCCAACGCGTCGAATTCGGCCTTTGCCACGGCGAGCTTGGCTGGGTCGAGGCGGCGGGCCATGGCGTAGACCGGCAGGCCCGTAGTGGGTATGTGGTGCTCGATCCCGTGCCGCACCGCGACGGCCGAAAACGTCGGCCGCGTGAGGGCCGGGAATTCCACGAGCAGGCGAGCGAACTCGTTCGTTGCCGGGAGGGCGCACGCCAGTTCGGTCGGCGCGGAGCTGCTCATTGTGCACGCCAGGGAGCTGAAGGTCTCGGCGTGGACAAGGCGACGTCGTTTGACGTCGACCAGCAGCCCGTGCGCGCAGAGGAAGTCGGCGCCCAGCAAAGCCACGGGGACGCTGGCGGTAACAAAAGTCCATTGAAAGCGCTGGCTGCCGAAGCAGAGGGTGACGACGCGTGGGCCGAAAGTGCGTATGGCCGAGCCATTAGCAGCGACCAAAGAGGGGCCGCAAACTGAGTCCAGCCTGTCCTGCTCGGAGGCAGGTATGACGCTCAGTTGGGCGCCGGTGTCGCACAGGAAACGCCGTCCAGACGCTTTGTCCCGAATAAACAGCAAGTTGCCCGAGTGGCCGGCGCTCATGGCTGGGAATGAACGCCGGCCCGGCCGTTTCCCGACCTGCCGAAAGTGCACGGGGGCCGGCACGTCCGAGCCTTGTGTCCGAACCTGGCGTGGTAATAACACCACGCCCGGTCAGTTGGAGGCCCCGGCCGTCGTGTCGGAAGCGGGAGGTGCGGCATGGCGGCCGCCAGTTGCACCGGCAGTTCGGCCTCCAACCGCGCAGGGAGCTCGGGCGTCGTGGGCGTCGCCTCGGACGGCGGCGGGCTCCAGGTAACCGCGCCGATGTACTGGCCCGCCGAGGAGATCTTATCGGCTTCCCTGGCGAGGGCGCGGGAATCCGTGATCAACGTGCCAGCCAGGGCGACGCGTACCGGGTTAGGCAGCTGACGGAGGAACAGCTCCCGGAACAGGAATGCCGGAGAGTGCTCGCTGAGCAACGAGAGCATATAGTCCATGCGCTCGGACGGGCGCGTGTCGCCGAGCTCGGGCAGGTCAAGCAGGCGCCGTGCGCGTGCTGCCGGTGAGAGGGCGAAAGCGCCGAGGAGGAGCGTCTTCAGCGCGTCGTATTTGTCAGCAGCCGGCGGGTGCTGGAGGAGGCTCAAGGCGTGGGCTGCGGTGGCGGAACCGCACGCCGCCACAACATGGTGGAAGCGGGTGTCGTCCGCGGTGATGCCTCGCAGGGCGAACTGGGAGTCCGCCTGGGCGAACCAAACAGCCGCGTGAGCCTCCCAGAAGGTAGGCAGTTTAAGCGTCACTGCCGTATCCATGTCGGTAGGTCACCAATGAAGGAACTCCGCTCCAACGCGAGTCGAAAGAATTGACGCGACCAAAGACGGAATTCGTCCGAGTTGCTTTATTGAAACAAAACAGCTCAGGTATTCTCACAAGCCCGTTTATCGGGCAGCAATATATATACACATTTATGTCGGGAAGTTTGCCCGGCAAAAGCTATACCGGGCATGCCCGGGTGTCAAGGGCGAGCCTTGGAAAGGCGAGTCCGGACCTGCCCGGGCGTGTTTGGCTGCGGCCTGGCAAGTCGAGGCTGGGCATGCCCGGGCGCTCTGGATGAGCACTGGAAAGGCGATAGCGGGCATGCCCGGACGGGGGAGGGGGGGGGGGGGGGAACGGCTAGCTTGGCAAGCGATAGCAGGATTTTTACTTTTATTTTTACCTCAATGAGGGCTATATATATAGTCCGTGCTTGGAGCCTTCAAGTTCAACATAAAGTTTTTTTATGAAAAATAATGCAGATGTATAACAATCCACCAATGCAAGTTCAGAAATGAATGCAGATCCTTTACTTTGCGATACAAACGCAATTCCCGCCATTTCCACTCACGATCGAGGCCCTCCACAGTGGCCGCGCCTCTTCTTCTTCCTACAACTTCGTCTCACTTCTTTCACTCAAAATGTACGAAATTCTGCCGCATGAAATTATGTAGAGGCCTCGTCGGGTGGATATAAGGTACATAAGGAAGGCGTTGTAACAGAAGAATCAAAATAAAAGTGGAAGAACATGAGGAAATGGGAGCTATTCTGGACCCACAGCCAAACCCGACAAACCATTGCAATACACCCTGAACGTCTAGCGCCGCCACAAACCACCATGGAATTGCAGGTGGCGCGGTTTTTTTAAACCATTGATATTAAAATAAAACGTAGCCTATAACCACCAGGATTTTATGCTGATTCCGAATCTGTGTCTAAAACTTTTCTCCGATGTGTAGTTCTTGAGTTATAAGCGGACATCCAGACAGACACACATATACACACACACACACAGACAGACACTCCTCCTTTATATATAGAGATATCGAGACAACAATTGAGACAAATGAGACGATATGGCTTGTAAACCATTGTTTGACGTTTAATACAATTGAGGCAATATAGATTGTAAAACAACGTTGTATGGTTAATACAATTGAGACAATATAGATTAGAAAACAACATGTTGAAGGAACTGCGCTCCAACGCGAGTCGAAAGAATTGACGCGACCAAAGACGGAATTCGTCCGAGTTGCTTTATTGAAACAAAACAGCTCAGGTATTCTGACAAGCCCGTTTTTCGGGCAACAATATATATACACATTTATGTCGGGAAGTTTGCCCGGCAAAAGCTATACCGGGCATGCCCGGGTGTCAAGGGCGAGCCTTGGAAGGCGAGTCTGACCTGCCCGGGCGTGTTTGGCTGCGGCCTGGCAAGTCGAGGCTGGGCGTGCCCGGGCGCTCTGGGCGAGCACTGGAAAGGCGATAGCGGGCATGCCCGACGCTCTGGGCGAGCCCTGGAAAGGCGATAGCGGGCATGCCCGGACGCTCTGGGCGAGCCCTGGAAAGGCGATAGCGGGCATGCCCGGACGCTCTGGGCGAGCCCTGGAAAGGCGATAGCGGGCATGCCCGGACGCTCTGGGCGAGCCCTGGAAAGGCGAGAGCGGGCATGCCCGGGAAAGACGAGACCGGGCGTGCCCGGGAGGTTCGGGCGTGCCCGGGAACAGTGAGTCCGGGCATGCCCGGGAGAGGCGCGTCTGGCCGTGTTCTGGCCGGTGCAAGGCGATTATGTACATCCAGCGGTAACCGCTACAATGTTATCTATATATCTATCTATAATTCCAGTAATCTCTGTCTGTACGTCTGTACGTCTTGTACGTTTGTTTGTCTGTGACCGCTGTTTCTCGACAACCACGGGTCCGATATACTTTTAACTTGCCAGGTATATTGCTGGGGACCCGAGGATGTGCCTTTTCAAGGTTTCATATTAATCGGACAATTACTTACCGAGCTATGTCCAAAAAACGATTCAACCAATCAGAGAGCAGCGAACGATCGCGTGTGCCGAACGTGGCGGGCACACTCTGCCTCGGATGGCACATTTGAGAGCGTATTCATTTATTTCACGTTTGCAAACTATGTTGGCGTTAAACTATGTTTTACAACTAATAAAAACGAATTTGCGATTCATTCGCTTTCCTGCGCGTTTGTTCACGCGATGGCGATTTCTTTACCAAACTCCGGAAGCCGTTCGCTTTGGACCAAACCATTGCATGTAAATAGAGGGGGGGGGGGGGGGTTCTGTGGTCGTTGCGAATGGACAAAACCATTCATGTAAATAGAGGGGGGGGATTGTCACTGTACTCGCAAGCCGTTCGCCGTTTCGCTTTGGCGTTGCGAATGGACCAAACCATTTCATGTAAATAGAGGGGGGGGATATAATTTTAGATAGATATATAGTACGGGCATGCCCTAGTATATATAAAACACAGTTTGCGTGTGTGCGTGTGTGTGTGTAATGTTACCGATAGACTCCGAAACGGAGAGGCTCACGTGCTTGATATTTGGCATAGACATGGCCATTGAGCCTGGGACGAACATGGCTGAGACATATTTGACGAGATCCATATTTTTTATTCATATTTACGTCAGCGCATTTCAGCGAAGTACCCGCTAATCTCAGCCGGTGCCAGAGCTCGCTGATTCGCTCAGAGCGATCACGTGATGTTACATCCTGTCATCACTCGCCACATGTTTGCACGTAATTCAGGGCGAAAAGCGATTACGGTTTTTCACCTTTATGCGACCCGTGTTTTGTGTCGATTTTGTGCGATATGAATTAAATTTTAATTCACATTTCGTGTTTACGAATTCGAATACGAAGGATTTCCCCTTTCCCCTTTCGATTTCGAATACGAATCGAATACGAGCTTGAGTCGAGAGGGCGAATGTACGGGTTGGGAATGTACGGGTCGCCCCTCCCCCACCCGGCAATGCCGGGTACTTCTGCTAGGATCACGTGATGTTCCAACTTTGCCGCCATAATCTCACAGTTATGCGTTCGCACGTAATTCAGTTTTTCCACATTTCAGCGAGGAACATTGCCATTCACACCACATAGGTTTTGGTCACTTTCATCTGATATTTGTGATTTATTTCAAACAAACTGAATTCCCATCTACACGGCCATGTATTCCTATTAACGTTATGTAAAGTACATAAATGGTGTGGATTACATCATTTCTGGATGTGATCAATTGCCAGTAACCATCTATATCCCTCCCCTCCCCTTCCCTCCTCCCCTCCCTCCCCTCCCTTTCCCCCCTCCCCCTCCCCCTACCCTACCCCCTCCCTTCCCCCTCCACCCTACCCTCTCCCCTTCCCCCCTCCCCTTTCCCCTCCCCCTCCCCTCCCCCTCCCTTTCCCCCATGCCCTCCCTTTCCCCCCTACCCCTTCCTTTCTGCCCTACCCCTTCCCCATCCCCTCCCCCTCCCCTCCCTTTCCCCCCTACCCCTTCCTTTCTGTCCTACCCCTTCCCCACCCCCTCCTCCTCCACCTCACTCACGCCCCTCGCCCTCCCCCTCCCTCTCCTCCCCCCACCCTCCCCCCACCCTCCCACTCCCATCCCTCCCCCTCCCCCCTCTCCTCCCCACCCCTCCTCCTCCACCTCACTCACGCCCTCGCCCTCCCCCCTCCACCTCCCCCTCCTCCCCCCACCCTCCCCCCACCCTCCCACTCCTCTCCCCCCCCCTCTCCTCCCCTCCCCCATTTCCCCTCCCTCCCCCACTCCCCTCCCCCGTTCCCCTCCCCTCCCCCCACTCCCCTCCCCCCATCCCCCATCCTCCCTCCCCCTTCCCCTCCCCCTTCCTGCTACCCCTCCCCCCTCCCTTCCCTCCTCCCCTTCCCTCCTCCCCCTCCTCCTGCTCCCCCTCCCTTTCCCCCCTCCCCCTCCCCTACCCTTCCTCCTCCCTTCTCCCTCCACCCTAACCCTCTCCCCTTCCCCCCTCCCCTCCTCTCCCCCTCCCCTCCCCCTCCCTTGCCCCATGCCCTCCCTTCACCCCTACCCCTTCCTTTCTGCCCTACCCCTTCCCCATCCCCCTCCCTTTCCCCCATGCTCCTCCCTTTCCCCCTACCCTTCCTTTCTGTCCTACCCCTTCCCCACCCCCTCCCCCTCCCCCCTCACCCTCCACCTCCCCCATGCCCCTCCCCTCCACCTCCCCACCCTCCCACTCCTGTCCCCCTCCCAATCCCTCCCCCTCTCCTCCCCTCCCCCTCGCCTCCCCCTCTTCCTCCCTTCTTCCTCCCCCCCTCCCCCACTCCTCTCCCCCTCCCATACCTCCCCCTCCCCCCTCTCCTCCCCTCCCCTCCCCTCCCCCCACTCCTCCCCTCCCCTCCCCCTCCCCCCACTCCTCTCCTCTCCCCCCCGTTCCCCTCCTCTCCCCCCCGTTCCCCTCCCCTCCCCCCTCCTTCCATCCCCCCTCCCCCCTCCCCCTCCCCTCCCCTCCCACCTCCCCCACCCTCCCCCCTCCCCTTCCCCCTCCCCTTCCTCCTCCCCCTCCCTCCGCTCCCCTCTCTTTCCCCCTCCCCCTCCCCTACCCTTCCCCCTCCCTTCTCCTCTCCCTTCCCCCTCCCTCTCTCCCCTCCCCTCCCCTCCCTTGCCCCATGCCCCTCCCTTCACCCCTACCCCTTCCTTTCTGCCCTACCACTCCCCATCCCCCTCCCCTCCCTTTCCCCCACCTCCCTTTCCCCCCCTACCCCTTCCTTTCTGTCCTACCCCTTCCCCACCCCCTCCCCCTCCCCCCTCCCCCTCCCCTCCCTCTCCCCTCCTCCCCTCCCCCCTGTTCCCCTCCCCTCCCCTTCCCCCTTCCCTCCCCTCCCCCGCCCGGCAATGCCGGGTACTTCTGCAAGTGTTCAATACAATTGAGACGATATAGACGATTTATGTTTAATACAATTGAGATGATATTGTCACGTGACTACCCTTGGTGAACACCTTAGGGTAGCACAGATGACCAAACGAGCTGTTACTCCTAGGCGTTCAGTTCAAATGGCGGAGAATACACGTGGGGAAGCAAGAGGGAGGGGGAGAAAACGGAGAGCTTACCTTCACGGATTCCAACGCAGTCTTCAACCTGTAATAAATAAACTCATAAACCGGCTTTATTAAAGAAATACCACTAATCAACGAATGCACGATAAAATAAAACTAAATTCCTAAATGGAGCGCTCCCACAACAGACTCAAACACAGACAAAGGTAAAAATAACGTTATATAAAATATATGTGTGTGGTTGGCACTTAGCTTTCTTTGCTTGGCTTTAACCCCCGTCACGAGTCGTCCAGGCCCTGTCCCTACACGGGAAACGCACACCGGTTGGTGCCAACTCGTGGCTGAAAAATTCGGCCTCCACCAGACCCTGCTTTCCTAGTTGTGTGTCGTTCTTTAGACCATCCAACCTGCCGATGTTCTCGCACCAGAGTGCTCGAAACTCTGGCCGTTCGATGTTGCAGAGGGAATGAACTATCCCGCTGGTGTTGACGCATGAAACCAGGAATGAAACCAAGAACGAAACCAAAAACGATTCGTTCCCCCAGGAGCCAGTGAACGAATCACGAACAAGAGAGAATCAGTCCACCACACGGCCGAAAGACAATGAACCAAGCCCAGCGAGCGATGCCAAGATGAGGCAACCGAGAGAATTATGTTAGGATCACCAGTCTTTTATAATCCATTCTTGACGTCATCCTCAACTTCCTCCAACCAGTCCGTGCAAACTCGCCCGCTCCAGAACGTTCTTGTTGACGTCATCCTTCCACCAATTCCCGAGTGCCTCATACACCCTCTAACCAATCATTGCTCTTGGGGGCATGACCCCACGGACCTGCCTGCTTCGATGTTGCAATCCAAGTTGGTGTTATCAGCCATAGCGCTCAATGTCCTGCTTCCGGATAGTTTATTTTAATGAGTGCCATTCAATGCACGATTCCAGTGTCTATGGAGTGGTGCCAAAAGGGACACAGGAAATAAATTACAGAGGTAACATCATGCAAGGGATAAATTACCCATAATCCCTGAGATAATTAACATACTCCACTCCTCGTAATGGGGATGAAGACACACCTTACACGACATTCGGGCGAATACAAATTTCCTACTTATTACATGGTGGTTCTTCTTCTTCATCGCGACATAATGAGCATGCTAATCTATTCATTCTACCTGGTTCTAAGGTAATCATTGTCTACCCCCTACAAACGTAACAATATAGATTGTAAAACAACGTTTGATGTTGAATACAATCGAGACGTTATAGATTGTGAAACAACGTTTGATGTTTAATACAATTAAGACGATGTAGATTGTAAAACAATGTTTGATGTTTAATACAATTGACACAATATAGATTGTGAAACAATGTTTGATGTTTAATACAATTGAGACGATATAGATTGTAAAACAATATTTGATGTTTAATACAATTGAGATGATATAGATTGTAAAACAACGTTTGATGTTTAATACAATTGAGACTATATAGATTGTAAAACAATGTTTGATGTTTAATACAATTGAGATGATATAGATTGTAAAACAACGTTTGATGTTTAATACAATTGAGACGATATAGATTGTAAAACAACATTTGATGTTTAATACAATTGAGACGATATAGATTGTAAAACAACGTTTGATGTTTAATACAATTGAGACGTTATAGATTGTGAAACAACATTTGATGTTTAATACAATGGAGACTATATAGATTGTGAAACAATGCTTGATGTTTAATACAATTGAGACTATATAGATTGTAAAACAATGTTTGATGTTTAATACAATTGAGACTATATAGATTGTGAAACAACGTTTGATGTTTAATACAATTGAGACTATATAGATTGTGAAACAATGCTTGATGTTTAATACAATTGAGACAATATAGATTGTGAAACAACGTTTGACGTTTAATACAATTGAGACTCTATAGATTGTAAAACAACGTTTGATGTTTAATACAATTGAGACAAAATAGATTGTGAAACAACGTTTGATGTTTAATACAATTGAGACTATATAGATTGTGAAACAAAGCCTGATGTTGAATACAATTGAGACTATATAGATTGTAAAACAACGTTTGATGTTTAATACAATTGAGACAATATAGATTGTGAAACAACGTTTGATGTTTAATAAAATTGATACTATATAGATTGTAAAACAATGTTTGATATTTCATACAATTGAGACTATATAGATTGTGAAACAATGTTTGATGTTTAATACAATTGAGACGATATATAGATTGTAAAACAATGTTTGATGTTTAATACAATTTATACTATATAGATTGTGAAACAACGTTTGATGTTTAATACGATTGAGACTATATAGATTGTAAAACAATGTTTGATGATTAATACAATTGAGACGTGAAAGATTGTGAAACAATGTTTGATGTTTAACACAATTGAGACTATATAGATTGTAAAACAATGTTTGATGATTAATACAATTGAGACGATATAGATTGTAAAACAATGTTTGATGTTTAATACAATTGATACCATATACAGACTTGGCATTTAATGTGGAATATTTTTTTGTGGGGGTGAACTTACTTTTCAAGATTACTTAGAACCAAAAGTTCATTAGAATTATGTTGAAATTATTCTAGATTTTGTTAATGTGACCTTTAAAAGAAACAAAAACCACATTTGACATATTGAAGTAAATAAATTGATCCTTGAAAGTGATGTAAACTGATATCGAACTCAATTCACGGACAGTACTGTGTTAAATTTCTGTACGTTTTCCCATAAGCATCTCTTTATTTTGCACATTAGCCAAAGAAATTTTCAACAAAAACAAAAGTTAAATTATGACTGGGATTACGGACAGTAAAATTACAGTTCAGTACTTCGTGTAACCCCCACGAGCATTCAGGAGAGCACGTACACGGCGAGGCATGCTGTTCACGAGATTTGCCAAGGTTTGGACAGGAATCGCTTGCCATGCAGTGAAAATAGCCTGCTGCAATTCACGCACAGAGGTGGGCTGCTGGTCCAAGTTGTCATTTTGACGTGTTAATTCTGCCCACAAGTTCTCTATCGGATTCATATCCGGGAAGATGGCAGGCCACTCCATATGCTCGACACCACGGTCAGCAAGAAAATGTTGGATCATGCGAGCACGATGAGGCCGTGCATTGTCATCTTGGAAGACAAAGTCTCCTCGAAAGGCTGCACGAGCAAATGGAAGCAATGTTTCTTCCAGAATGGCCCTGTACTTGAACTGGTTCAGGTTTCCATTCAGAACAACCAGGTCAGTTTTGCCCCCTGCATGAAAAACAGCCCAAACAGTCAACCCACCACCTCCAGCTTGGACTCTTGGCACAATACAATCTTCGTTGTAGGCTTCATGCACTTATCTGCTCACTCGGTTGCGGCCATCTTGACGATAGACCAGAAATCTAAACTCGTCACTGAAGGTCACGTGATTCCAGTATCCTGGCTGCCATTGACGGTGCTCTCTGGCCCACTGCAATCGACGCTGGCGGTGTTGTCTGGTCAGGCGTGGCTTTCTCAGGGGATGCCTGGCACGATAGCCTGCTTGAACCAGTCGTTGGTTGACTAGCCTTCTGGATACAGACACATTTGTCAGTTGCTGCCACTCAGCCCGAAGCCGATTAGCTGACTTGGTACGGCCATTGCAGACTAACCGGTACAGCTGGCGATCATCTCTCCTTGTGGTACTGCGGGGACGTCCTGGCCTCGGTATTGGAGTAGGGACACCCCTCTGAGCATTTCGTTTCAGGATCTTTGACACCTGACCTTGAGTGATGCCATACTGCCGAGCAATAGCACACTGTTTCATGCCAGAATTTCGTAAAGCCACCACTCCATGACAAACAGCATTGTCGAGTTGACGGACCATCTCCAGAGGAAGCGGCAATAACTTTTGTAGACGTGCAGCAGTTGTTTTCCACTAATACAGAACGCAACAACCCTTATATACACCATTGTGAAGCCAATCGTCAAATGTACCTGTCCTTACATTTTGTCACCCCACCTGTGATATTATCCTGTTATTGACTTCTTGCTGCGAAAGACAATCAGTGACATGGTTCTTTTAACAAAGAAATCACCGAAGCATAAAAGAAACTCACCAGATTGATATACTGAGTTCAGAAAGTAAACCCAAGTCAAGAAAAAAAAAAAATTCCATATTAAATGCCAAGTCTGTAGATTGTGAAACAACGTTTGATGTTCAATACAATTGAGACATTATAGATTGTGAAACAATGTTTGATGTTTAATACAATTGATACTATATCTATATAAATAAAGGAGGAGTGTCTGTGTGTCTGTCTGGATGTCCGCTTATAACTCAAGAACTACACATCGGAGAAAAGTTTTAGACACAGATTCGGAATCAGCATAAAATTCCGGTGGTTATAGGCTACTTTTTATTTTAATATCAATGGTTTAAAAAACCGGGCCAGCTGCAATTCCATGGTGTAGTTTGTGGCGGCGCTATTGCCCCTTTCCGATCCCATGACACATTGCAGTTCCGATTCGCGATAAGGTCTATGCGCTATCACCGACACTTTTCCACCTTTTCCATACCTTTTAATCAGATTTACCTTATCGTCCATCGTAACCACATTACGCTTGGAAACACTAGCATTATCCTTCTTCGGACCCATGGCTAACACAGACACAGTAAAGGAACACTGTACGTCGCCTCTGTTTTGAATGAGAATCAGCGGTTGCGCGTACGTACAGTATACTGTACGTACCTATTTATATTTTTTTAATGTGCTTTTTATTGTATTTTAAATTGTTTTCTAGCTTCTTTTATTGTTAATTTATGTACTATTGTATTTATTTTAAATATATTTTTAAGGAAAACAAATGTTTTCACGTCCGTAGGAGTGACGTAATGTTGCACATAATGACGTTCGCTGCCCGGTCATGAAAGAAATTATGATTCTCTTGCCAAAGTGACATGAAGATCAGGCAGTAAACCTCCCAACTGAGTTTCTAAACAGTCGTCAGCCTCAAGGACTCCCAACACACAGGTTGATTCTCAAGGTGGGAGCACCAATCATGCTTCTAAGGAATCTTGATCCACCAAAGCTGTGTAATGGAACACGATTGACAATCCAGCAAATGATGCCGTATGTCCTAGAGGCAACCATCCTCTCAGGACAATACAGAGGAGAGAAAGTATTCATTCCAAGGATACCACTTGTGGTGAAAATGTAAGTTGAACCCAGGTGTGACGCTCACTTAAACCACTGGGCGGTGTCTATAAGACCTCGGGACGTCCGCGACTCGAGGCCACTCCTGCGACTTTATACAATGACATGTAGAATTGAATGGTACGTACCCACTTAATTCCAGACTTGCTTGCATTGACTGATATATCCAATCTTTCTCATATGATGCCTTGATCCTGACATATATGTTGCATGGTGTATTTTACAGGATGATGTTTCGATCTAATTGAAATTAAACCTATCTATGGGACGAGTTGTGGATCTGGTTGATTTTTCACAACACTTAATTTCAATTATGATCTTCGGAAATGGCGGGACACGAGTCTTGCGATGGCCGGATGAACGCAGATCACAGACGAGCGTTCCCGACATTCTCCGCGCTCCTGCCAGGCCCACCTCGGAGTCTTGCGATGGCCGGATGAACGCAGATCACAGACGAGCGTTCCCGACATTCTCCGCGCTCCTGCGAGGCCCACCTCGGAGTCTTGCGATGGCCGGATGAACGCAGATCACAGACGAGCGTTCCCGACATTCTCCGCGCTCCTGCGAGGCCCACCTCGGAGAAGAATGACCGGCGGAGGACCCGTCGAGCTAGCTCCAGCTACCGAGCACCGACTACTCTCGCCGCCGGTCTGCCTCAAAAGGACCGGATGCGATGGGGACCTCGCAAGCCTTTTTGCGGGACCGCGTCGACGCAAACTGCTCTCCTGAGGCCCGAACGCCGGAGCAGGCATGACGGACTCCAGCAAGGCGCCTGCTGAAGGAGGCCACTGGGAAATGTCCTGGGCCGCAACCCCGTCAGAACGACGGACCCGCTTGGCGCCGCAGGTACGAGTCAAGCCTCGGTTGCTCGAAACGCTAACGGCTCCGTCCGAGAGAATCATCCTAGATTTACGTGCCTCGGCCCGAGATGAGATTCCCACGCGAGTGATCACGACTCCCATGTCGGCCATGCCTCCACACGGCCGGCACACTCCGACCACTCGCTACTCGGTGGATTCGCCTCCTCCGCGGGGGGCCGGCACACTCCGACCACTCGCTGCTCGGTGGAACCACCTGCTCCGCGCGAATCGCGCACTGCTCGTCGGGATCACGCCGTGCCTCACACGGCCGGCTCACCCTGACCACTCGCTTCTCGGTGGAACCACCTCCTCCACGCGAATCGTGCACTGCTCGTCGGGATCACGCCGTGCCTCACACGGCCGGCTCACCCTGACCACTCACTTCTCGGTGGAACCACCTCCTCCGCGCGAATCGCGCCCTGCTCGTCGGGATCACGCCGTGCCTCACACGGCCGGCTCACCCTGACCACTCGCTTCTCGGTGGAACCACCTCCTCCGCGCGAATCGCGCACTGCTCGTCGGAATCACGCCGTGCCTCACACGGCCGGCTCACCCTGACCACTCGCTTCTCGGTGGAACCACCTCCTCCTCCGCGCGAATCGCGCACTGCTCGTCGGAATCACGCCGTGCCTCACACAGCCGGCTCACTCCGGCTGCTCGGGCCCTGCGCCCATCGCGGGCACCACTCTGCGAGGCCGGCGATTCTGATCGCGGCCGTCGAAATCCCACCTACATGTGGCTACTCAACGAGGCCGGCGAACTCCGCTGCCCTGAATCGCCTCAATGGAGGCTCGCTTGGCACCATGCGAGGACTCGTCGCAGCACGGATGAGTTTCTAAGGACGTCGAGCGGGACCTTCATAGCCTTTCACGACACTCGGGCTTATGCTTATGATAGATGATCGTATACCATGTGTATTCTATAAGATGATCGTATACCATGTGTGTTGTATATGGCTACCTATGTCTAAAACTCCGGACAAAACACGGCCCGAAAGCTGAACAAACGAGACGCTACTTCAAGGCGTGATATGTATTCGATCCTTTGACCCGAAAGCTAACAAACGAGACGCTACTTCAGGGCGTGATATGTATTCGATCCTCTGACCCGAAAGCTAACAAACGAGACGCTACTTCAGGGCGTGATATGTATTCGCTCCTTTGACCCGACAGCAAAACAAACGAGACGCTACTTCAGGTCGTGCAGTCTATCGCTGCCAAGCATGCTCGCCCTCTCGACTCGGCGTGCTCGCCCCTCGACTCGGCGGGCTCACCCTCTCGACTCGGCGAAGCCACACTGGTTCAACGGGCCGAGCTCAACTTTCGGTTTCCCTCGTATGCGGTGCGCCCTAGATAATACTTTTCGTTCGTCGGCCGGGTTCGTATTCCGTATACCGATCTCGAGCCCGCTCGAATGCTGCTGCCCAATGGACGCGAGACTTTAGATTTCGGAGTGCTACTTTACTCCGTCTGGGGATACCGCTCAGCTGGAACTCGCCGTCAAACCCGCCCGTACGCGCCCGAACCAATTGATGACGTCATCGACTGAATCACGCGTTTGCTTTACAGCGTCATTAACGTAATTGCGTGCTTCACGCGATCTCATCGGGGATTAGTTTACATTTCCATGTACCTTGGTAAACTACGTACCAAATGTCCTTTACGTAAACGACGTAAACTACGTAACGCGGCGCTACCTCATGGTCGCGCGCCCGCGCCATTTAGGGAGTACACGGTGACCTCGTGAAATGGTGACATTGAGCGTCGCGCCCGACTCCCTTGTCACCTGCGCAAGTAACGGGGGCACCGTACTGCCTGCTCGCCCTTGACTCTGGGCTTGTTGTTTATCGGACAGAGTTCTTGGCTCGTATCCACGCACATTTCGAGACTGCGAGACGCCTCGTCTGATTCCATTTTCCCTCTGCCCCAGACTGACTGTGGCTCAGACTGACCCAGACTGTGAAGGTCGTCTGACTTCGGTGTGCGGTGCGCTGCTGCAACCTCGGTGGAGGGGGGGGGGGGGGTGGGATCCCTGGAGGTTATTGTTGCTCCCCCGGATGCCATCCGGTATAACGCCTCCCACCTCGCCCCTCGTGGGGACCCAGGATGACGTCCATGGATGTCTTTGTGTCTTTGTGTCTTTGTGTCTTTTGAGTCTTGTAGTCCATGGATGGTCGATCCGAGCCATTCAATGAAGGCGTTGAATGGATGGAGTGGTCGGACATCCGTGGATGGTCAATCCATCCGGGACATCTTGCATGGATGGACAGTCCATCCGGGGTGATGGGTGTCTTTGGGTCTCTGAGTCTTTGCGTCCGTGGCTGGTCGATCCACCCGCGGTCCGGCTGGATCCGTGCCATGCAATGAGGGCGTTGAATGGGTGGATCGGTCGGACATCCGTGGATGGTTTGTCCAGCAGAGACTCTCTCTCGGTTGGTGAATGGGACAATTCAATTCGCTTTGAATGGGACAGTCCTTCCATCCGGGGCATCCTCTCGGTAGCCGGTAAAGCCGGTCTTCTCCGATCCTCCGAGCGCTGTACTGCAGGACGGGATTGCCGTATGCATCGCGGAGGTTCTGCATGCTCCGCTGGGGAGGCGCGTTCCGGTCGTTTTGTGCGTCGTCGTAATCAGCCATGCCGGTCGTTCGGGCAGCCTACTCGGGCAGCCTACGGAGGGCACCCGTGGCAAACGTTTTGCTTGAAACTATTCGCCGGAGCTTGTAATCCGTAAACGCTCTGCCGTCAGAGAGCGCTCGAGTCTCGTGATTTCAAAACAGGGGGACTCCGGGGTATCGCGTAACTCTCGTTATGGCTCTCGTCGGTTCTCTCCCTCGGCAATTCCAGGACATGGATCTAATGTGGATCGACCATGTACCCTTGGGAGCCAAGGCAGGTACAGACTTACTGTAATGGACTTACTATAATGGCCTCCTGTCATGTAATCTTACTTACTGTTACAGCTTACTGTAAAGAGGCTTACTGATTTACACATCTTCCACATCGACACATCTGCCTGAAATGCGTTGCATTGCGACGAATGGACATTCGCTCTTCGACAAGGTACACCTTATGTAATGAGTTGCATATCGCAAAGGTACACCTTACCCAGCACATAGGCCTGTGAGACTAGACTATCGTGACTCACAGGCTCATCGTAAAATGAGTTGCATATCGCAAAGGTACACCTTATCCAGCACATAGGCCTGTGAGACTAGACTATCGTGACTCACAGGCTCATCGTCTGCCAGTATCGGACATGTTTGCTAACCAGGCTATGAGTGCGCCTAGAGAACATCTGCCGTCCCTCCCTTCGCCTGATACACCCCTGCCTGAAGCGGTGAGGGCACTGAGGTGCCCCTCCGACACCTGCCTCCAGCGGCTACTCCGAAGCAGGGGACTCCGGATTTGGGGACGTCGTACCCGGTAGTTTCCGAACCTGTGCTGGCAGGGTAATTCGCCACACTGACCTCAACGGGTGGACCGACTGACCTGTACTACTGGTAATGGATTTGTTTCGTATAGCGCTTTCCAGGAAGCCCTAAAGACGCTTTGACAGTGTGCGAAACATAACACAATGGCGCAAAGCCAAGAATCAATAGGGATATTTCTTTGACACCCTGATAATGATATAATGACTTCCTCTACCCCATTAATGCTGACGCGCGCTCGCTTCCTGCCTAGTGGCAGCATGGTTTTAACGGCGGGGAGAATGTGGTGAAAATGTAAGTTGAACCCAGGTGTGACGCTCACTTAAACCACTGGGCGGTGTCTATAAGACCTCGGGACGTCCGCGACTCGAGGCCACTCCTGCGACTTTATACAATGACATGTAGAATTGAATGGTACGTACCCACTTAATTCCAGACTTGCTTGCATTGACTGATATATCCAATCTTTCTCATATGATGCCTTGATCCTGACATATATGTTGCATGGTGTATTTTACAGGATGATGTTTCGATCTAATTGAAATTAAACCTATCTATGGGACGAGTTGTGGATCTGGTTGATTTTTCACAACACCACTTATTCCACCTGACCTTCCATTCTCCTTCAAGAGGATTCAGGTCCCCATCAGGCTATGTTTTGCTATGTCCATCAACAGGGCGCAGGGGCAATCAATGAAGGTTGTAGGCCTGAACTTCACAGAACAATTGTTTGCCCATGGCCAGCTGTACGTGGGCTGCTCGAGGGTTGGAAAACCAAGCAATCTTTATGTCTTGGCACCACGTAAGAAAACCAGAAATGTTGTAAACCCAGAGGTTTTGAGAAATTGAAAATTGAAAAAACGTCATGTAGGAAATGTACTGTGATATTGCTCTAAAATATACATGTTCTTTTCATCAAATATTTGTCTTATTCTTATTCAACCCGGGCGAAGCCGGGTACCTCAGCTAGTAGATTATAAAACGATGTTTGATGTTTAATACAATTGATACTATATAGATTGTGAAACAACGTTTGATCTTTAATACAATTGAGACAATATAGATTGTAAAACAATGTTTGATATCTATCTATAATTCCAGTAATCTCTGTACGTTTGTACGTCTGTACGTCTGTACGTCTGTACGTTTGTCTGTGACCGCTGTTTCTCGACAACTACCGGTCCGATATACTTGAAACTTGCCAGGTATATTGCTGGGGACCCGAGGATGTGCCTTTTCAAGGTTTGAAATTAATCGGACAAGTACTTACCGAGCTATGGCGATTTAGCCGTTCGCCGTTCGCTTTGCCATTGCGAATGGACCAAACCATTCATGTAAATAGAGGGGGGGGGGGGGGGGGTTCTGTGGTCGTTCGCTTTGGCTTTGCGAATGGACCAAACCATTCATGTAAATAGAGGGGGGGGGTTCTGTGGTCGTTCGCTTTGGCTTTGCGAATGGACCAAACCATTCATGTAAATAGAGGGGGGGGTTCTGTGGTCGTTGCGAATGGACCAAACCATTGTTTTTTTTTTGCAGTTTTTTTTTTTTTTGCAGTTTTTTTTTTTTTGCAAGGAACGGGCACCCACGTACGGGCACGTCCTAGCTTATATATAGTACGGGCATGCCCTAGTTTAATACAATTGAGACTATATAGATTGTAAAACAATGTTTCATGTTTAATACAATTGAGACTACATAGATTGTAAAACAATGTTTGATATTTAATACAATTGAGACTATATAGATTGTAAAACAATGTTTGATATTTAATACAATTGAGACTATATAGATTGTAATAAAATGTTTGATGTTTAATACAATTGAGACGATATAGATTGTAAAACAATGTTTGATGTTTAATACAATTGAGACTATATAGATTGTGAAACAATGTTTGATGTTAAATACAATTGAGACTATATAGATTGTGAAACAATGTTTGATGTTTAATACAATTGACACAATATAGATTGTAAAACAATGTTTGATGTTTAATACAATTGAGACTATATAGATTGCAAAACAATGTTTGATGTTTAATACAATTGAGACTATAGAGATTGTAAAATAATGTTTGATGTTTAATACAATTGAGACTATATAGATTGTAAAACAACATTTGATGTTTAATACAATTGAGATGTTATAGATTGTGAAACAACATTTGATGTTTAATACAATTGAGACGTTATAGATTGTGAAACAACGTTTGATGTATAATACAATTGAGACTATATCAATTGTAAAACAACGTTGTTGATTACACACACACACACACACACACACACACACACACACACACACACACACACACACACACACACACACACATATATATATATACTGTATATATATATATGAGGGTAAATCAAAAAGTAATGGCAATATGTATGTAAAACTAACCCAATATATTATTGCAGATCTCAACGTCGGCCCCTTTTCCCCTTAAGAAGGGGGGATTAATCCCCTTGTTTGTGACTGACCGACGTGAGTCCTGAAGCTGCCCAGCTCCCTCCAGGGAGGCAGGTGAGCAACCTCGTTCGAGACCGTGGACAAGATGTTAATTGCCGAGCGGATGGCAGCCCGCGGCTCGAACCATTAGCAGAAACTAGACCCGATTCTAAACGTTGGCCGAATCGTGCCACAGGTATCCAATGGGGAAATCACTAAGACGATCGGATGTGAGGAAACCAGAAGGTAAGGAAGAACAAATATAATTTATTACTACTAATTATGTACAAGTCAAAAGAAACCAAGGAGGAGGAAAGAAACGAAAATAATTTACAGAAGAAGAAGATACAGTGCAACACTAGCTTACCTATACAAACTTACTTATACCCCAGGACAAGACACACAAAACAGACGACAATCAGACTTACACGAATGGGGAATGAAGGCAGGAACGAATGGCTGGAAGGGGAGGAAGGTTCAGCTGGAGGTGGATGGCTGGACGGACGAGGAGGTGGGATCACAAGGCGGGAAGGCTGCGGGTGGTTTGTGTGATCCCGGCTCGAGTTGAGCAGCCGCCGACTCTCCCCAATCGTCTCCGCACGGCGATGTTGCTTCGTGGCCGCAACTGCCATCACCGCTGTCGACGCTCAAAGCTGCGGTGGTCAAAACTGCGGTTGGTTCAGCTCCGGTTGGTTCAGCTCCAGTTGGTTCAAAGCTGCGGTGGACTCCAGTGGAATGCTCACTCATTTGCTGCTGCTCACTCAACTCTCCTCTTTGATGCATCTCCTGGTGGGGGCTGATCCAATGGGTTTTATAACCCCACCCTCTTGAGCCATACCCACTCTTCCTTGGTTGGTCAGCAAGGGCTTTCCTGGCTCCACCCTCTGATGACGAGGGGTGGGCCACGCCTTTCTTCTCCGAGCCGACCACGCCGTAATGGCGGCAATGCAGTTGGCAATAGAGGCTTTGAGGGAATTGAAAGGGGATCTATCTTATTTCAATTTGGTGCAATGCAGAGTCAACTAATGGGAAACACAGCCTTAAACTAATACACATAATAAGGAAATAACTATTTAGAAGGGTATATGATGGCCTATGTGCATGCGATGGATTAACTAGGGGGGACGACCTTTGACCTTTACAATTATTGAGGTATTTACACAGATCATGACATTTACAAATGGTGGTATTTACAAAAATTACAGGATTCTCAAATCCGTTACAATATATATATATACGTATAGATAGATATATATATATATATATATATATATATATATATATATATATATATAGTTGTGGTTTTGAGAGTGTACATATAACATCATTAAAGGTTAAAGGTTTGCCCCCTAGTTAGTCCACAAGCAACACGTAGGCCCATTTAGGATATTAGTTATGTCATAGTCTGTGTGAGTATAAGGCCATTTCCCTAGTAACATCTGCATTGTGTAAAAGAAATAAGATAGGCCCCCTTTCATTTTGCCTCCACCCTCCAAATCTACCTCGTTGGGCAGAATCCATCCCGCGCCCCATTTTGGCTATTGCACCTCGCATTAGGATGCTCCCTAGTCAAATGACACGAGGTAGGCCTGAGAGAGGGAGGACCGCGGGGTCGGGGTGTGGCGGCGTAGAGGGTGGAGCAGCGGAGACAGCAATGGTAAGAGCCATAACCAATCAGGGCTCTAAGGGCATGGCTTGAGGGGCGTGGTAAGGGCGCGGCTGGCAAGTTCCAGGGGGTTCGCTGGGCGGCGCTATATAAGCGCACGAACAAAGCCCTTGAAGAGGAGTGGAAGGAATTGCGGTTTATTGTAAAGGACTCACTCGCTGAAGGACTTGTTGGGAGCGTGCACTGTAAGAGGACTTGAGGAGGACTTCTGTGGGAGAGCAGTGTGTAAGGAACTGGAAGGAATTGCGCCTTGCTATGAACTTGTATTGGGAGCGCATATAGCGCCTGTTCATCTATTACGTACGCAGCCACGCCAGCGTAACTGACAAGCCCAGCTGACCATTCACCCCGTAATTGTCCGATCTGCGCCAACGACCCGCGGGGAGCTTCTGCCGCCCTGACCATCTTCTTCGCGGTGCGAGTCGGGGACCGGAGTGAACTGCCTGGACGCCATCCCTGGACCATCGCCCCATTCGTCGACAACCCCGTGTGAGTGTGTCTGAGTGTGAAACGGGCCCGTTGTCCTGGGATAAGTATAAGACTGTATAAGGCTGCACTGTGTGTTCTTCTTCTTGGTACTGTACATAGTGTAATAAACCATCTGTTCTTCCTGTCTTTCCTGATTGATCGTATCAGTGATTTCCTCCATTGGGTAAGCATGGCACGATAGGAACCGCTCGGATCGGGATCTAGTCCTTGATAACAGCTCGGGTCACGGTTCGCTACCGCTCGGCGTTTCCACCTATAACCGTGATTCGGGCAGGGCTTATTTCCTTGCTTCCTAGGTGGCGTTGGTACTTAGGTAATAGGAATTCGGCCGACAGCCCTATTTAACGCCGTCCGGAAGGAACGTCATAGCCCCGGATCCCGTCGGCTAGTCAAAGACAAGGGGACTAATCCCCCCTTGGTAAGGGGAAAAGGCCGACGCTGAGATCCGCAACAATTGGTGTCAGGGGAGTGGGATTTGACCCGAAGTGCGCTTGACGCACTCACAATTACAAGCGGCCAAAATTTAATTATTAAAAATCCAAATTTATATTCGTGCCATGGATAGCCAAGACGGTCGGATGCCGGTGGGGGTAGATGAGGAGGTAGAGGAGGAATTAGAATTAATAACCCAGGACCCCCAGGAAGAAGGGGAAGAAGAGGAGAGCATTGATGAGGGTGCAGCAGTAGGGGTGGCAGGCGAATAAAATGGCGACGTGTCGCACATGGCCACGGCAGCCGAGGCCGCTGTGCAAGACTGGTTGGGCATTGAACTATTGCTAATCCAGATGAATGCAAAAATGGACAAATCAAGAGCAGAAATGAAAGATGGGTTAAATAATTTGGAAAACAAAATGGATGCAAAAAGTAACAAATACATCGGGGGAATAAAAAAATTTGGGAAGGACATTGGGTGCAAGTTGAGCGAGAAAGTTGCATTGGTACGCGACGGGGTAGCGCGACATGAGGAACGCGTGGAGCGGGGTAGAGCCGAGCACAGTTAAGTGGACTGGGGTAGAAATCGTGACATGGGGTATGGAAAAGCCGACGGCCGCCGAATTGGGAAATAAAATTTTATTGGTGCCGGCGGTCGTCGAGGAAATGGAAAAAGAAAATGAAATGTGTACAGTTGAAATTGGGGCCGAAGAGACGGCAGGTATAGAGGAATTATCGAAGAAAGAAATGGATTTGTACTCAAAGTCTGCATTCGCATTGTGATGTCGTGCTGCCTAACCAAAATGAAAGTTTGCAGGTGCGGAAGGAGAAGAGAATCCCGAAGGTGAGTAGGGCTGTGTATGGCGCGAAAATGTATGGCGCGAAAGTGTTTGGTGCGAAAAGATTTTTCACACGCTTGGGATCGCGACGTCACCCAGGCGCTCATGGAAGGTCCGTGGTGCGCTGTGTGAAAGTAAATAGCGTGCGTGTGCGAACGACGCCAACGCGCGAGTGTATGACGGGATGTGAGTGGGAGGAGTGTGAAACGGAGTGTGGAACAGACTGTGACACAGGGTGTGCGATGGCCAAGTGTGTTATGGAGTGTGTAACAGAGGAGTGTGTGATAATGGAGTGTGCAAGCGGCGTGAGTGTGCCTGGGTGGTGTGCAAGAGAAAGTGCAATAACGGAATGCAGGGAATGTATGAGGGGCGCTGGAGCGCCTCGGTGTGAGAATGCGAATCAAGCATCAACGCGGACCGGGAGAGCGTTTAGGCCGATGGATAGCCGACGCGAGCTCTCAGGGCGTGGTGCGCTTTGTGTGCTGCGGGGGCCGGCGGGGATCGTTGCCGCGGCGGTCTCGCAAGGAGCGCCGTGCACGATTCGTGCCGGGCCCCGCCCTGTATGGTCGGTGCCGTGCCGTGGCGAAAGCGGCAAACGGCACGATTCCAGGGGAGGAAGGAGAGGCCGGACCTTTGCCCCCTGGCGGGCGCGATGCTCCGACTGGGGGAGGTTGGGCCATCATGCCAGAGACCGAAAGGCTCCACGCCGGGATGGTGCCTGGAACCTCGGCTCAAGCATTCCTCCTCCCCAGAATCGAAAATGCCGGACGGACCCAACCTCCAGTAGACTAACCACCTGCATGCATTGCTCAGCTTTGCGAAGCTGAGCTGTGAAGATGTATTTCCGCACCGAGAGGCTCGTAGTACAGTGGACGGATAGCGATAGTGTTGAGAAATGGTACCCTGCATGTAGGAATGGAAGTTTCACCATTCCTCACGCATCATGGGGGCACATGAGCTTTAGATTATGGGGATGGCAGTGTAAACTAGCCGAGGGCGGGCTAGGATATTGTTAGGGATTTAGAAGTGACTTTAGGAGACATGAGATTTAAGTAGTGACTTTTGTACCGGTAGAGGGAACATAGTCAGATTAGATGGATGATAATGACGAGGGAAGTGCTTAGTGTAAGGGAAGACGGAAAGCGCGAGTTTTAGAGGGGAGTAATTAGTTAGATGATGCTGTGTATGTGTAGTAGTGTGGATAAATTGTGGGTGCATCTTGGGCTTGAGAAAATGAGGAATTGAATGGGAACCACCGTGTGCTTGGGCTTGATCAAATGAGGCGTTGGTCGGGGATGACCAGAGGTGATGTATGAGTGGTGTATTGAGGATAAATGGATTATTGTGTTGTGTGATTGACTTGCATGGGGTGCAAGTGAAGAACAGGTGTGTGGAATAAATGGTGTGGAGTGAGTGGTGTGGAATGAGTGGTGTGGAGTGCATGGTGAGAAGGAGTGGATGGGAGAAGATGGACCCCTTCACGAATACCCGGGGAGGGTAGTTTAAAGTTAGGTAGAGGGTTTAGGTCAATTGTTTGGATATTGACATCTGTGGTGCGTGTCATAGTAAAGAAGTGCTTGGAGGGGTGTATAAGTCTGTGGAGATGGCTGGGCGTGTGGGCTTAATTAGTAAGTATAGTTATTGGGGCACTCCGCCACTGGTAGTCTGTCGGCCAGGTGAGGCCGCAGGTAGGCTCTGGGAGCCAGTTAGAGTTCAGAGTAGTGTTCAGTGGGCCCCGAGGATCCTAGGAGATGACCCGGGTAGCCCAATGCCAGAGAGGGCATCAGAGGGGTGAGAGAGCCAGGAGGGGCCTTCCCCGAGTTAGGGTAGTCGCAAGGAGCTAGGCAAGCTCGGGTGGCGACTTCAGTGGCGGAGGTGCGCAGGTAGGTAGACCTGCTGGTAGAGCCACACGACCCAGCCCCGAAATTGTGCAAAGGCACAGTTTTGAAAAATTGGGGGAGTGAGACCCAAATTCGGAAGAGCACCACAGGGTGGGTCAATGGGAATTGGTTTTTAGAACCACATAGTTAAAAGATGCCAATTGGCAGGGCATGACCCCAGGTAGTGTAAAAGAGTTAATGCTATTGGAGTATAGTTAGTGTGAGAAATCTCTTCGCACCATCCGCATCCACTCACCAAGGTGACAAGACTCCACACCGGGTTTTGCAAATGTTTGGAATGTAAGACGCATCTCGACGTGAAAGTGACATTGTGTGATATTCCATCTTTTCCTTCTTGGGAGGGATTGGATGACGAATTCGGTTTAGAGGGGATATGGGAGACAGACGTAGCGACGAAATTGTAAAGTGTAAATACGGGGAAGGGCAAGGGTAGTGTAGGCTGACATGGGGGGGGGGGGGGGGTTACGTACGGCTAGGGATGAGCTTTCTCCGCTCGCTCTCCCGTGCTCCTCATGTTGCATTGCCTTGTATTGTGTGTAGCCTTGCGCCCTTGCCCCCGCTAAACTCTCTGCTTTGTCTTTCCTCCCCACCCATGGACCAATTTTCTTTGTTGAGGGGAGTGTGCAGGAACCCTGAGCTGTGTGGCTGCACTTGTGCGCTGCACTCTGCTACCTCTGGCTACACCAGTACACCTAATGGACCACACGTTCTGTGGCCTGGCACCTTTTGCTAGGGCAGACAATTGCTGCAAGCATTATCTTGCCCTGCGGACCACTGATTCTAAGTGGCATCAAAGTCACGCAGATGGACCATAAGATGGCCCTGCAAATAATAAAAAAGCGGACACGGTTTGTGCCTTTTATTTATCCATTGGTGTGTCAGGAAAGAAGACTTTAAGTTTAATGACGACACACCGAAGACGAAGCAGGAAGACGCAGCGGCCCAGCAGCACAAGCCAGCATCATTGATTATTGTGAAATATGAATGTGCATTTTTATGATTGTGCATTTACGGTGTCATGATTATGGTGCATTTGAACTTATGGTGTATTGGTGCAGTGCAGTGCATTGTTGTTTTTCTCTCCTCAAACTTCTTTCCCAAAAGAACAGGTCCTGGGTTCTAGAACTGTAAATAATTCGATTAGTCTTGTAAATAACATGCTCCCCACCGGCTTTATGTTTAGTTTGAGAATTCTTTCCGTAATTCGGTTAGTTGTGGGTGTGAATCTGTCAGTTAGTACACAATGCAGTAGGTGGGACATATTTAGCGTTGTAAAACTGTCACACACAGGGTGTTAGGTTAAATGTAGAGGGGGAACCACATCTAAGTGTCACACGTAAGTTAAAAAGTAGTCCTGACCCTTGCATCAAAACCGGTCGTACTCCCTTGTGTGGGTTCGGCTCGGGCACGAGCCTGGCGAAGGAGGGGTGCAGTGTTGCGGTTTTGAGAGTGTACATATAACATCATTAAAGGTTAACGGTTTGCCCCCTAGTTAGTCCACAAGCAACACGTAGGCCCATTTAGGATATTAGTTATGTCATAGTCTGTGTGAGTATAAGGGCATTTCCCTAGTAACATCTGCGTTGTGTAAAAGAAATAAGATAGGCCCCCTTTCATTTTGCCTCCACCCTCCAAATCTACCTCGGGCAGAATCCATCCCGTGCCCCATTTTGGCTATTGCACCTCGCATTAGGATGCTCCCTAGTCAAATGACATGAGGTAGGCCTGAGAGAGGGAGGAGCGCGGGGTCGGGGTTTGGCGGCATCGAGGGTGGAGCGGCGGAGACAGCAACGGTAAGAGCCATAACCAATCAGGGCTCTAAGGGCATGGCGTGAGGGGCGTGGTAAGGGCGCGGCTGGCAAGTTCCAGAGGGTTCGCTGGGCGGCGCTATATAAGCGCACGCACAAAGCCCTTGAAGAGGACTGGAAGGAATTGTGGTTTATTGTAAAGGACTCACTCGCTGAAGGACTTGTTGGGAGCGCACACTGTAAGAGGACTTGAGGAGGACGTCTGCGGGAGAGCAGTGTCTAAGGAACTGGAAGGAATTGCGCCTTGCTATGAACTTGTATTGGGAGCGCATATAGCGCCTGTTCATCTATTACGTACGCAGCCACGCCAGCGTAACCGCCAAGCCCAGCTTACCGTTCACCCCGTAATTGTCCGATCTGCGCCAACGACCCGCGGGGAGCTTCTGCCGCCCTGACCATCTTCTTCGCGGTGCGAGCGAACTGCCTGGACGCCATCCCTGGACCATCGCCCCGTTCGTCGACAACCCCGTGCGAGTGTGTCTGAGTGTGAAAAGGGCCCGTTGTCCTGGGATAAGTATAAGACTGTATAAGGCTGTGTAGAAGAATTTGTAGCTGAGAGACTCACAGGACTCCAATGACCGGACACAGGTTTACAAAAGGTCTGGTTTATTAACTGGTTATTCACTTCATTCCATTTACCAAATAATACCGCATAATATAATGGATCAGGTTAACTCTTTTCGCATGGTCCTTCTCGTTCGGCTGATGTTCCTCCGACACTCCCGTTGGTCAGAGCTCCTCGCAGCAGCTTCTGTCGACTCCACGTTTGCTCTCGTTTATATGGACAAACTGGATTTTAATCCCCTCTCCGCTAATGCCCCGAGGTCATGCATGTACCAAGTCCTGGTATCAGCTCGCTCCCCTCCTGTTGTGAGTTCCGTTTACCAAACGATAGGGGGGTGCTTCAGCCAGGGGCTGTGACCAGGTGGACAAGAGATCTATCATGTTCGGGCGCATTCCTGACTCATTTACAAACTCGTCTTTCACAGAGTTTGCATGTAAAATATATCTGCTTTGTTACCAGGTTAATTAATAAGTTACCAGTGCCAATTAATAAGTTACACTGAGTTACACTTCCACAATTCCCTCATCTTTTTGTTTTTTGTTTATATTAACCATTAATCTAAACATCAATATAAGTAAACAATCAATCACTACAAGTAAACATCATTACAAGTATAAGTAAATAATCAATCACTACAAGTAAACATCATTACAAGTATAAGTAAATAATCAATCACTTTGGTAATCAAATTCCCTTGGGCATACACCGTCATCCTGCAAGAATCACAAAACATTTCGTTGGTCATTGACTCCTTCCATATCGTTCAATCTATTGCATTTGCATCACAAATATATTTTCAAAACAACACTTCACCATCACCAAGATACAACAATTTCACTTCATTTTCAAGTTTTGTAAAGCATCTGCACCATCTGGTAAAAAAACGTTTGCCTCCACACAAATGTTGACTTTGTTTGAAAGGAAGGGCTGATCACTTGTGTTTGAATCCTGGTATGAAACATTTTCTCCTAATGTCTTCATAGCTCCTGCACTACTTCGTGTAGGATTTCGCTGTTGTGGTAACATTGCGGAGTCATAGACTGACCCTGCTCTCCTTGTAGCATTCTTGCCACTTTTTGCTGTAAACCATAGTAATTCCTGAACACGGCCTTCACCCAGTTGTAGTCGACTTGCCTCCACCCTCATTGTGAGTGGGCAGCAAGTATTGGTGTGACGTTGTTTGGCCAGCAAGATGTGGAACAGGGATGCCGGATGCATCCACAATGATGTTGGGACCATGGTGTTCAGGTCATTCATGGTCCTTACCAGGAGCAACCAGCAGAATCGTGCACAGCTGTTGTGACAAGGGCACAGCCGTTTTTTGCAGCTCCATGCTGGTTCCCCGGACGTTGGTGAAGTAATAACATATGTCCCCGCATTTCACAGAGGTTGCAGGTAAAATGTCGTTGTCCTGCAACTTCTGATGTGGTGAATGTTCGAAGCCTTCGAACAAGAGTAAGTGATCGCCTTTCTTTCATATGTTGCAGTGTGATCCAGGAAAATGGTCACATAAATTTCCTTGGTGAAGGTAAGCATTCATCTTCAAGTTACACGGGAGAATGTCTTCATCATTCTTTGAGAAAGAGGGTGTATGCCATGATTAACTTCATTTTTTAGCCACAAATTTTCTTTCTCGAACTTCTTCCCAATTCCGTTAGCAATCCCTCCAAAATGTGATCTCGTCTTATCCTTATGCTCAGTCACATCTGAATCTGCTTTCCGCACACACTGGATCAGATAGGGTACATCTTACCATGAAATCAGCATAATCATGTATATCTTCCGACAGTTTCACATTCAACAATTTGTTGTTTTTCCTTAACACAAAAGTTATATTCATTTATATGCGTCACACAAATAATATTCAATCAGGTATGTATTTTATTACTAAACTAAGAATAGCATTGTATATGATTACAATCACAAACGGGAATACCTAATTCCCAACAACAATTTTTCCAAACCAACAAATTAAACATAATGTATTATTACCATAATTCCTCTCCACTTTTTCTTTTCCCTTTTTTTTTTTTTCCTAACAGTGTGTCACTCGTGGTGATATGAGTTCACTGATATTGTAATTGACACAACTCATAACATTGTCGTTATGCCATTATCTTAATTCTACTGTTTCATTTGCAACATCACTTGATTGAATCTTTTAATCTCGGTATTATTCATATCATCATAACAATCTTTCTATTTTAGGTCCATATTTGTTTATATTCTTATCAACCTCCTACGGTTTATCAATTTGTTCCAAAACACTGCAACCAAAGGTTTTAACCAAAGCTCTACCAAACTATTTCCAATTTGAACTCAAAATGCTAATTAAACAACAATTCAAAGAATTAACTTCAATGGGTCAACAAACTCATTTTATAAACAGATCTAATTTTCCCATCCAATAATTTTCCTTGCCAAATGTCATATTGCAACACTTTAATAAACCTTCGAAAAATGTCTCCCAAATCAATAAATTCCCTTTTTACTTCCCAAATACTCATCTGTAAATTACATATTCAATTACAGTTTTTTTCCTATTTGTTCGGCCTAAATGGCCACTGAAGTGGCTGCCAACATGCAGTACCGTTTTTATCTACCAAGCAAGTATTCGTCCACATAAGATCTCTACCAAAATGTTGTTTGTAAAAACAAATCTGGGATTTCTGATTACATGGATGCACACTCTCAGGACATTTCAGGCTGCTTGTTAACAATCCGCTATGATTAATTAATTCCTTTACCCACAATCAAATAATTAGTACAAATTGAGGATATTATCCCTATCACATTCATTTATAGATTCATTATGTTGGATCTAAATTTTCTCCCACTGCTGCAAGGAAGAACAATAGCTCTAATAAGTCTTTGTAATATCTCACTTCATTTACCCAGCATCGAAGAATTTATTTACTATCCATTCCCATCTGTTAACCAGTGACTTTGTTTGAACTCCAAAACTTAATTTGATGAATCCCATGTGTATGGTACCACTTATTGAAACCCCTACTTTTGTAGAAAATATCCAAGTAAGTGTTTTTTTTTTTTTTACACCCCCTTAACTGTTGCTCATCCATTTCTATGCACCCAGTGAGTACTACTGACACCAGTATGCCAATATAGGTGTGCGAGATTAACAAATATGTTGCAGGTACACGTAACAGCGCGTTCTGAGTATAAATAACGTAACAGCGCGTTCATGTCTGCCCCTTGGTTTAAGATGCACAATGCATTCCGTTTTAAAACTCACAATAGTTCCAATCAGCAAGATTTTCTTTACTATTTTCCCATATCATCTATGCCTAATACCCATCCATACATGCAGCACAATTTATATGCTGATAAAATTCAAGTTTATATATATATATATAAATCCATGAGCAGAGTATTCTGGGAAGTCAGTGTAAGACCTCTCCCAAATTTGGATAATTTTGTACTCCCTCATTTCCTTTTATGAAGCTCATATCCATAAATAGCTGTTATTCTCATATAAATTCTATCAAAATGGAATCCCCAAATTACTCACAATTTTACTATTTAATTAATGGCTGCTCATAACCCAGCACATCAAATCTTTATATTCCATCTCCCTTGACAAAAGAGATAATGTTCATAATCAAATTTTATTTCTATTTTATTTTACGGATTCTCTGCATATTCAATCCCATCCACATAAAACTATCCATTTCCAGACAGGCACACTGTCGGTGTCAACAATCTTGTAAGATTGATACACAAAACAATAAAAAACACTAACATTGACACACAAAAAATACACACACACATGCATTATGCGTATTTGTTTGCGTTGGAACTATTATTTACAGATCAAGATGGGTGTCAATTTTATTTCAATTTCATAAAATTTGTCCTTCAATTTTTTATAAATGCTAATACACAAATGGACCAAAAAGTTTATTCTTAGAAAACCCCTATGATGTCACATTGAAATTACCCTTTCAGTTCCCACAATAATTTATCCAAATTTGACTACACACCCATTTACATGTCAGTCGACCACTGACTTATCAATCGTGTGGAACAATAGTCCGAAATTCCCACCTGATCATCATGTGACCCTTGTCCCTTGGTTTAAAATTTGCAAAGCAATTGTTCCAACTTTGTAAATTTAAAATTGTGTGCCCAACATAAAAGATCCAATTTCGGCATTTGATCAATTAATTATCATTTTGCTTACAAGCAAAAGAAAAAAATGAATAATTCTTGCTCCGAAAACTTTTCAGACCCAAGAATCATCGACAGTTATTCATGTTTGTCCAGTAATCTAATTTGTTGAGGCCAATCGTCATTTGGGATTTGTCGCAATGAAGGCCTAATCATTGTCTGAGGTATCGGTCAGCACTGGTACCCTTGATCTTGGTTTCTTTGTCCTTGGTTTCTTTGTCCTTGGTTTCTTTGTCCTTGGTTTCTTTGTCCTTGGTTTCTTTGTCCTTGGTTTCTCTGTTGAAATTGTCTTCTGCTCAGATATGGGCATCTCCTTATCCAGTGTCCCATCTCTCCACAGTTGAAGCACCGGCTTCTGTCGTTACCTGCTCTGTCCACCTGTGCATTTGTATTGCTGGGCTGCATCTCTACATCCCTGAGTTGCCACTGCAATCTCTCGTTGTCTCCTGAAACACGAAAAAATTCTCTGTACCGTCCTTTTTTGGGGAGACAACTGGAAATCAGATGGGACAACCGTCACTTTCATTCCTAATTTCGAGGGCAGTTGTGCATTTGTCTCCTCCACTGTATCCTGTATCCTTTTTATTTTAAGTTCTAGATCCGTTATCCGTTCTTGCTGTTCCAGTTGTCTGGATTCACCATCCCAAAGATGGAATGCAAGCCAGTCTACCGTTAGATTCTGTCTCTTCCTGGCTTTCAATCTTTGTTCCAATGTTTCCAATCAACTTCGCTCAAATGTACCATCTCTTGGAAACTCCTCATCATGTCCCTTTGTCCACAAATACCAATTCTCGACCTGTTTTATAGCTTCTGCACCATAACGGTCGTACATATGATGTGTACAAGTACCTTTTTGTGGAATCTCTGGTTGTCCTTGTGTATTATTGCAGGCTCCATTTCCCATTCTGCCTTTTATCAAAGTAGCGTTGGATGTGTTGTAGTTTGTTCCTCTAAAGCTTCACTCGTACCTCCAGGAAGGGTCTCTCCACCTGTTCACACGGTGATTTCCAGAGAATCTCCCTCAGCCGTGGCTTTTGCACAATCCAATCTCACAGATCAGTATTTGCAGATGAGCCGGAGGGTCAGTATGAAATGGGTGAATCCTCAGGTGTCCGCTCTGTTGACGGGGAAATCACACAATGGTAACCGCACATATATATCTGTATATAAACTCACCACCTTGCTCAATTTTCCCAGGTTGTCTCCACATTGATAATATCTCGCAAAGATATCAAAGCTTCTTTCTTGAGACCGCATTTTCATCAATCAAACAATCAATATATTCAATTCAATTTATTCAGTTCATTTTATTCAGTTAAATTTATTCAATTAAATTCAATCAATTAGATTCAATCAATCAACAATTCAATCAATTATTCAATTTCAATTAATTCATCAATATTCATCAATAAATCAAATTAATCATTTTGGATGTCTCCTTGCATAAGCCCTTTCCCCAATGATGTCAGGACAGGTCCATCCATTGACTGAGATCGAATTTCATCGGTCGTCACCTCGGGTTCGTACCTCATGTCAATTGATGAATCACCGTCCTGTCCTAGGGTCATATCTGACATATTTCCCCATTTTGCCTGGTCTCCACAAATTTTCTTTGCAACCACTAAAGGCAACTCATCCTTCATTCGTGAGACAGCCAAAATGGATGGCAGATATTAAAGTTCATTGGGAAAAATATCTCATCATTTTTCTTTTAATAGTATCCAAAATCTCTTGGCAATATAAATTTCGTAAAACTCCTGAAATAAGACTGTAAAATTCCTTCAATCATGCTAAATTTTGAAACTCCATCGCTTGTAATACCCAATTTATCCCATAGGGCTTGAAAGTTCTTTCCCAAGTTCATGCAGCATTCTGCATTTGAACCCTATGATATCATTCATAATAATCATCATGATTTTATAGTCATGGTCCTATCATAATCATCTATTTAAACGAACATTTCCTTTATCACCACAGCTATGTGGTATAATCAACAATAGAATAAAACTGTACATAGTAACAGGCTACCTCATGGCCACTTAGTATACCTATTGACAACAATAAGTCATAACAATATCGAATAATCATTGAACAATTCAAAAATCGCTTCCCCTGCTCCAGCCGCAGCATCCGTGATATTTGTTTGCTCATTCACTATTCCTGATTCGTCATCAAGGATCTCCATCATCACACAGCGTACTTAATTCCGCATTCTAATGAGAATTCAACAGGAATTTACGACTCAAAGGAAAAAGAACGAGCAGACCTTTTGCAGGATGATCGTTACAAAAATCGTTACATATATTAAAGTATTTATGATGTCGACAAATCATATCTTAATTCTTACAAGATTTTGGTTCTTTGAATAAATCACAGCACCGGGAGAACCAGCTCCAAAAATGGATCTTTGTGTTTATTCAGCACCCTAGTAATTGGTTCTTTGTGTACTAATTACACAGCACCCAGGCCCCGCTCATATGGATCTTTGTGCAGCGCTACACAGCACCTGAGCAAAAGGGGTTTCATCTACATTTTCCCTATCCGGTGTACCATCCGTGATATTTGTTTGCTCATTCACTATTCCTGATTCGTCATCAAGGATCTCCATCATCACACAGCGTACTTAATTCCGCATTTTAATGAGAGTTCAACAGGAATTTACGACTCAAAGGAAAAGAACGAGCAGACCTTTTGCAGGACGATAACTGGAATTAGTCGTGAAAATATATCCAAATACACAAAAATACACACCCACACAAATAAACAACATTTATTCCGTTTAACAGAACAAACATTTCCTCTATCATGACATGCATGTCTTCAAAATTATATGCCCAAGAGAAAAAGTAAAATTAATTAAAATTGCGGGCAGTGATAATCCGGGGACCATACTGCTCCATCCTGATTGGACGAGTGCGTGCTAGAGTCGTTAACAACGACAGTCCAGATCCGATTGTTCAAAATTTCAACTCAATCGATCGAAAAATGAACGCAGGGATGCATTTTAAAGGTGCAGTGGCACTAACTGAGTTGCCACGAATATGGCCACGAAATTGCCAATATGGCCATCACAAAATATTTTCCTTAATCAATTGGCTCATAGCATAACCAATCTGCAAGTATCTCATCCGAAGATGTATCTCTGAGGACTTTTAATTAAATAAGTCATTTATAAATCAACGAGTTAATTTATTAAATGATTAATCAATAAATCAATATTTTCCTTGACAGCCACATCACTTGGTCAGTGTCATGTCCAAATATCAGCTTCCTTACTCAAAAGGTGCCTGAGTTAATGTAATGTAATTACTGTAATAAGATTACTGCAATTACTGTAATGATTACTGTAATTACTGTAATTACCGGAACTGTAATTACTGTAATTACCTCAGGTAATTACTGTAATGTAATTACTGTAATTTAATAAGAAATGTAATTAATTATATAAGTACTTCTATAATCGCTCATAATTAAATAACTCGTGAATTCTTATCCGGTTTATTTAACATTTGAGTGTCCCCAAAACGTTGGAGCAAAACGTTGCAACAACGAAAGTAAAACGTTGTAGCGACGTTGTGGAAACGTCAGCAAAACCCAACATTTAAATGTTCACAAAACGTTGGAGCAAAACGTTGCAACAACGAAAGTGAAACGTTGTGGCGACGTTGTGGAAACGTCAGCAAAACCCAACATTTAAATGTTCACAAAACGTTGGAGCAAAACGTTGCAACAACGAAAGTGAAACGTTGTGGCGACGTTGTGGAAACGTCAGCAAAACCCAACATTTAAATGTTCACAAAACGTTGGAGCAAAACGTTGCAACAACGAAAGTGAAACGTTGTGGCGACGTTGTGGAAACGTCAGCAAAACCCAACATTTAAATGTTCACAAAACGTTGGAGCAAAACGTTGCAACAACGAAAGTGAAACGTTGTGGCGACGTTGTGGAAACGTCAGCAAAACCCAACATTTAAATGTTCACAAAACGTTGGAGCAAAACGTTGCAACAACGAAAGTGAAACGTTGTGGCGACGTTGTGGAAACGTCAGCAAAACCCAACATTTAAATGTTCACAAAACGTTGGAGCAAAACGTTGCAACAACGAAAGTGAAACGTTGTGGCGACGTTGTGGAAACGTCAGCAAAACCCAACATTTAAATGTTCACAAAACGTTGGAGCAAAACTTTGCAACAACGAAAGTAAAACGTTTTGGATTATCCCAATGGATAATCCCAATGAATCACAATGCAATCCCATTAAAATCCCATTAAAATCCCATATCTTGTCACCCTTTGCATTGTTGAAAGCAATTAATTCCATATCTCAATATTACCTCTATTTATATATACTAGGGCGTGCCCGCACGTACGTGCTTGCCCGTACGTGCTTGCAAAAAAAAACATGCGTGCAAGCAACAACAAAAACTTTGAAACCACGTGGCAGTAACGACCACAGAACCCCCCTCCTATTTACATCAAATGGTTTGGTCCATTCGCAGAGCCAAAGCGAACGGCTTGCGAGTACGGTGACCATACCTTGGGACCCACTTGTCCGATTAATTTCAAACCTTGACAAATTTTCCATTCCTTCCCTTCCTGATCTTTCGATGTAGGGCTGGGTTCTTTTTTTAGGATCATGTTGCATCGAGCATTATTTTCCAAAACAGTGTGAACATTAACCCACACCAAAACCTCTGACATCCCACCATTAACACCTATTGTAAGCGTGCCGAATCAGTAAGCATCACCCCTTCTATGAGCCTCGACCAGAGGGTGGTTGTTACTCACAAACACCATTTCCTGTAATTATCTCTCATAATCAGGATAAATTTGGAACAGCCCTTAAACTAACACCAAGCAGATCAATTTTTATATTTAGGTTGGGGTTTCACACAAACTGGTTAACTAAATAATACAGAATTATTTTTCGTTAAAAACAACAGCACTGGTTCCGTGTCACCCATGCTATTTATCTGGCAAATTTCGTCAAAAAAAACAACAGCACTGGTTTTGTTTCACCCATGCTATTTATCTGGCAAATTTCGTCAAAAAAAAACAACAGCACTGGTTTTGTTTCACCCATGCTATTTATCTGGCAAATTTCGTCAAAAAAAACAACAGCACTGGTTTTGTTTCACCCATGCTATTTATCTGGCAAATTTCGTCAAAAAAACAACAGCACTGGTTTTGTTTCACCCATGCTATTTATCTGGCAAATTTCGTCAAAAAAAACAACAGCACTGGTGTTGTTTCACCCATGCTATTTATCTGGCAAATTTCGTCAAAAAAAACAACAGCACTGGTTTTGTTTCACCCATGCTATTTATCTGGCAAATTTCGTCAAAAAAAACAACAGCACTGGTTTTGTTTCACCCATGCTATTTATCTGGCAAATTTCGTCAAAAAAAACAACAGCACTGGTTTTGTTTCACCCATGCTATTTATCTGGCAAATTTCGTCAAAAAAAAACAACAGCACTGGTTTTGTTTCACCCATGCTATTTATCTGGCAAATTTCGTCAAAAAAAAACAACAGCACTGGTTTTGTTTCACCCATGCTATTTATCTGGCAAATTTCGTCAAAAAAAACAACAGCACTGGTTTTGTTTCACCCATGCTATTTATCTGGCAAATTTCGTCAAAAAAAACAACAGCACTGGTTTTGTTTCACCCATGCTATTTATCTGGCAAATTTCGTCAAAAAAAACAACAGCACTGGTTTTGTTTCACCCATGCTATTTATCTGGCAAATTTCGTCAAAAAAAAACAACAGCACTGGTTTTGTTTCCTGGAAGCGTCCTGCAAAACGCTTTGCTTCTCGCAAAACGTCCGCCAATGGGAAGTAAAGGGAGGGAAAAAAACGGGAGCAAGAGACAGGGTGCCGGAATGGACATGAGGGACAATGAGGGACAGTGAGGGAGTGTTGGTATGCAATTTTTATCCAATCGCCATCTTTCATAGTAATTCTGGACCGGCATTAGGTGGGATTGTCTGTCATGAATTTATTTGTTGATCGAACGAGGTTTAGGCATGGCGGGAAAACTGAAAAAAAATTATTTATTTAAAACGGGTGTACACGATTGTACACGTGTACGGACCTTACCGAACCGACAAACAAATCGCTTCATGGTGCACTTCATGAGCCGACTTGCCTGCAGACCAGAGTAAGGCTTTTAATACCCAGCGTATACTGTACATATACTCGCAAGCCCACGAATAATTAGAATCATTTAAAACGTTCCATCCTGATTTTACCTATGGACAATCACAAGTCCCACACACCAAATCCTCCATGTATATACAACATAACTATTCCCAAGTTCGTAAATCATACTGGACCAAAAACAAGACAAACTTACCTTTTAAAGACTTGTTTGTGTCCAGTTGATGTCAGCGGTGCCTCCAAATTGTAGAAGAATTTGTAGCTGAGAGACTCACAGGACTCCAATGACCGGACACAGGTTTACAAAAGGTCTGGTTTATTAACTGGTTATTCACTTCATTCCATTTACCAAATAATACCGCATAATATAATGGATCAGGTTAACTCTTTTCGCATGGTCCTTCTCGTTCGGCTGATGTTCCTCCGACACTCCCGTTGGTCAGAGCTCCTCGCAGCAGCTTCTGTCGACTCCACGTTTGCTCTCGTTTATATGGACAAACTGGATTTTAATCCCCTCTCCGCTAATGCCCCGAGGTCATGCATGTACCAAGTCCTGGTATCAGCTCGCTCCCCTCCTGTTGTGAGTTCCGTTTACCAAACGATAGGGGGGTGCTTCAGCCAGGGGCTGTGACCAGGTGGACAAGAGATCTATCATGTTCGGGCGCATTCCTGACTCATTTACAAACTCGTCTTTCACAGAGTTTGCATGTAAAATATATCTGCTTTGTTACCAGGTTAATTAATAAGTTACCAGTGCCAATTAATAAGTTACACTGAGTTACACTTCCACAGCTGCACTGTGTGTTCTTCTTCTTGGTACTGTACATAGTGTAATAAACCATCTGTTCTTCCTGTCTTTCCTGATTCGATCGTATCAGTGATTTCCTCCATTGGGTAAGCGTGGCACGATAGGAACCGCTCGGATCGGGATCTAGTGCTTGATAACGGCTCGGGTCACGGTTCGCTACCACTCGGCGTTTCCACCTATAACCGTGATTCGGGCGGAGCTTATTTCCTTGCTTCCTAGGCGGCGTTGGTACTTAGGTAATAGGAATTCGGCCGACAACCCTATTTAACGCCGTCTGGAAGGAACGTCATAGCCCCGGATCCCGTCGGCTAGTCAAAGACAAGGGGACTAACCCCCCCTTGGAAAAGGGGAGAAGGCCGACCAGGAGATCCTCAACAATATAATATGTATATATATTCGAACACCACTACCCAACCACTCCTCCCTTGTAGCTGTCTTAACGCTACTCACATTATTTATTGTTTTTGACATTCAGAGAACCAGTCGCCACCCTTGGATATCCAAACGTCTTGAAGCCATTTGTTTTGGAGATTGTTTTACCTCTACAATGAACCATCATCGTTTCCAAACACTGTGGTTTGAAGAATTGAAGGTATTTCCTTGTCTGTTTTGTTACGATTTAAATTCCCTGTATAATGGGATCTGGTTTTCCCATTATTTGGCGTTGCCTGAAACCATGTGGTCTCCTGTGGCCTTTTGAAATGACTTTCATCAAGTTTGACCTTGTGACGTGGAATTTTGACATATAAATCCTGGGTTGGACTGTACCTAGGTTCAAACTGAGCCAACTTTAGCCCAAGTGCTCGTGCCAAAAAGGCACTTGGAATGAATGTTTGAACAGTCCTTCAACAATTACATTATCAGCTCTACATGTTCAGTGTTTTTACAGTGGAGAATGTATGTACATACATACACTACCAGTCAAAAGCTTTCGAACACATCAATTTTTCCAGTTTTTATTGAAATTTACACAGTTCAATGTTTCAATGTACTCTGAAATTAAGCATAGAACAAATAAACAATTGGAGATAAAAAATAAATCATAGAATCATTTTGTTTAACAAAATTTAATTTAAATTTTTGACTCAGCAAAGTATCCACCTTTTGCAGATATAACCGCCGAACACACTCATGGCATTCTTTCTACAATGGAATTCAAATATTGTTCGGGAAGTTCTTCCCAACACTGTTTCAGAGGTTCCCACAAATGTGTTGCACTTGTAGGTTGCTTTGCTTTCACCCTTCTGTCCAGTTCAACCCCAAATTAGCTCGATGGGCTTTAAGTCTGGAGAATGTGCTGGCCATTCCATGACTTGAAGCCTACCGTGTTGTTCTTTTCCTCGAAGGTAGTTTTAACATAGCCTGGAGGTGTGTTTAGGGTCATTATCTTCCTGTAGGATGAACCCCCGACCAACTGGGCGTATACCAGAGGGTATTGCATGGCGCTGCAAAATGCTGTGGTAGCCCTTTTGATTCAGGGTGCCAGTCACTCTGTGCAAGTCGCCGACTCTGGATCCAGCAAAAGAGCCCTAGACAATCACACTTCCTCCTCCATGTTCGACAGTTGGTGTGACACACTGAGGAACCATCCTTTCGCCTACTTGACAGTGTACAAAAACCCTGCGTGATTAACCAAATATTTCAAATTTTGATTCATCGGTCCATAAGACCTTCTTCCAGTCTTCAGTAGTCCACTGGCAGTGCTTCATGGCCCAGGCAAGCCTCTTTTTCTTATTTGCCATCTTAGCAATGGCTTTCTTACTGCCACTCGACCTGTCAAACCTGCAGCTCGACATCTGCTCTTCACAGTTGAAACTGAGACTTGCTTACTTCGACCAGTGTTAAGCTGTGCTTGCAGCTGTTGTCGTGTGAGCCGCCTATCACGCAAGCTGTTTACTCTCAGAAACTTATCTTCTGATTCTGTTGTGGCTTTGGGTCTGCCAGACCTCTTCCTGTCAGAGTTTCCTCCAGTTTCCAAGTGCCTTTTGATGGTGTAGGAAACTGTACTAACTGACACTTTGGCTTTCTTTGCAATTTCTCTGAAGGAAAGACCTACACTTTTAAGGGTTATAATGGTCTGTCTGTCTTCCTTTGTTAATTGCCTTTTTCTCGCCATTATGATAGCAATATACTACTTCCTGCAGTGCAATATTGTCCAAATAATGCTTCAGAGGGTGTAATAATAGTCTGTTCCAATACTGCTTTTATACAGACAGGGGGTTTGTAATCAAGTAATCAGCAGAGGTTGGGACATCTGTAGGAATTGTTTGCATCAACTTTCAAAGCTTAATTCACTTACATTGCTGCAGAACAGCTGTAAGTTGTTAACCCATTACTTGCTCCATGAAGAAGGCCTTTTTTTTTTTTAAACAATATAACTGTGCAATTTACATTATAATAGCGTAAGGACTCGACTTTGTTATCCATTTTACGCCGCACCCAGCGACCCGATGCCCACGGCACTAATGGATTTACGATCTACGAACCGCGCTCTTTGTTTATCACCTACAGCCATACTCGAAAAATCTGAATTAGCCGACGTTGGGGCCCAAACAGCATCCGATTAACTGCCGATACGACGCCATCTTACGACGCCATCATATTGGCGTCTGCTGGGCGAAGGCGAAGCAAGCCGTCCGCTGATTGGACAGGCGAAGGCGAAAGCAAGCCGTCCACTGAGTGGACAATCCAGAGCATGCATTTGTGCTGGTGTCGGCGATCGTTGTTCATATACGCACTCTTCATTCTCATCTTTCTTCCTAACTCTTACTCGGACAAGCAAATCCCCTATGCCATCCATAATGGTACACTCTATCCATACACCACATCCTCCCTTCCGTGGATGTTCCACGGGTTTCGGCTAGTTTACATTATTTTCCCGTTTTTGCTAACCTAAACTTTTTTTTAAACCTCGAGCAGTTTACTGCTTACCTTTGTACCATTTCAGGTTATTCACTGGACTTGAATTGTTTAAAATTCAATAAAAATTGGAAAAATTGAGGTGTTCTAAAACTTTTGGCCGGTAGTGTGTATATATATATATATATATATATATATATATGTATATATATATGAAAGCATCGGATTGAAAGGTAGGATTGTATAATTTATAGCATGGACCGTGGACCCGCAGGAGAAACCTCGATGTACTTAAGTAGGGAAACTGTAGCTTAAGTTTGCTTATGTGTCTTCTCACGAGGGGTGAAGCAGTGCTAATTAGTGTAGGGATTAAGGCTAATTTTTCCCAGTACGTGATTTTCCCTCTGTAACTTTCCCTTTGTGTTTCTCTGACAAGGCCGGCCATGAAAACTCCTTTTAACAACAACAACCGCAGACAAAAGCCAAGCAGAGCCGATCGGACTAAACCCCGCTTCTAAAGGACCTACCAGGAAATAGGCCACGCCCCTGAGGGGCATGATTAGCCCAGAAGTTGTGGGTGGGGCGAACTGGGAGGGGCGTTCGGGGATTGGCTCTAAAGAGGACAAAGAAGAGCGCGTCTCTCTGGCTCGGAAAAGAAGGAGCCATCTTGCCGATCATGTGCTGGTGGAGTTCGTGCGTATTTTTTAGAGCGAGGAGCTCTGTGCTGCATCGGCAGTATTTTGAGGAGGCTTTGGCGGCTGTGGTGCCATTCGGGGAAGCTGGAGCCGCATGGTGCTTGCCAGCTGAGGGAATCAAAAAAGGAGTCCATCTTGACTGCTTGCCTCACGCCTGGGCGTTTCGGACGTGAGGCGCTGGCGCCATTTTGGGGCGCTCCGTCACGGGAGGCATCGGACCTGACCATCGCCATCACCTTTGCAAAGGAACTCGTTGGGATGAGCCAAGTGCACTAAAAAGGACATTTTATTTTATTTTATCTTTCCCCTGTGTTGTATTCGTAACTGCAAGGTACCTCAAAATAGAATTTTAGTTTTACCTCAGCACTCATTTTCATTATATTCATTTTGTTGATTTTATTGTTGTTTCTTTGTTGTTGGTTCAGGAATAAACCTGTGTTGGTTTTGTTCCATTCAGGCAAATGTTTCGTAGCTTCCATCTCGCGCGCATCATACCGCCAAAAATTCGGGTGTTGGCTTTGGGAGTAAAAACGTTCGGCCATTCATCATCCAGTGGTCTTAATCGCTGGTGATGCGACAAAAAAAAGAAGAGTATATGTGTGTGTGTGTGTGTGTGTGTGTGTGTGTGTGTGTGTGTGTGTGTGTGTGTGCGTTTTCAGCACCGTGTTTGTCTCTGTCCAACACTCATCTGATTCAAAGTTTTGCTTCTAAATTCTATGGATACGAAGTTCAAATTCCACTATGCCTCCGAAGAACATCAAGCCATGACAAGCTTGTCCCATGCCTGTTGCTTTACAGGAATGTTTTCTATTTAATGGCGTTGTTGGCAAATTTGTGGTTTATTCAAGGCCTCATTTCATCTGATTATTAATTTTATCACCAGCCATTTTATTATTATGCGGCCATCGATCTGTTTTATGCAAATCAGCTTCACATATCGCATCTTACAAAGTCACATTTATTTAAGCAAAGGAATTGCAAAGACTTCTCAAGATTGGTTCTCCCAAAATATTATGAACAATAGTTAGATCAAAAATTAATTCAGCTGAAATAAACAATTGATAGCATCAGTATGATGTTTTCATACAAGCATGAAAATGCAATATGTACTTACAAGGTCATTGCTCAGCCTCAGGAAAAGAATGAACTCTCATGCAAAATGTTTTTATTCCAGAATAATCTATCATAAATTGTTACACTTATTCAGGCTAACAAGGCCAAGTCACCAAGTTGTGTGACTGAGTCCAGGGACCTAGATTGCAGGAAATTGATGTTCGCTTTTGTGTATATCAATTAAAAAGCGATCCAAATAAGCTTCACTGTGTGACTTGTATCATATCATTTTATTGCAACAAAAAGAGACAATAGCAGGAGGAAATCTTTTGCATCATGGCACTTACAAAACAAGAGGAGTTTTTCGTTTATTATAGTATTGTCACGTCCCTACCGATTAATATCAGCCGGGACGGATGCTCGAACCAACCTTACTCCCGAGGCGATTTCCCGATTATGGCGGTTAATTTTTGCGCGCGCAGGATGTAAGAGATGCGAGGCGTTTAACTAACAAAACACACGGGTTTATTCCCGAAACCAAGAAACATGCAAACACGGCAAACAAAAATGCAACAATAACGCTTTGATAAAAATAAAGTGTGGACGAAAATTAAATGTTGAGGTAAAACTAATTTCTAATTTGAGGTGCCTCCATGCAGTTACAAATACACACACACAGGGAAAGGTAACAAAATTAAATCCACCCTGGCCGGCACTTATTTTTGACCCAAAATGGGTCCTTTTTAGAGATTGATGGTGGTGACGAAGCTTGGTGGTGCCCGCACAGAAAGCACACAAGATGGCGGCGGCCGACGAAAGGCCTGTGCGTCGAAGGCGCCCAGAGCCGTGGGGCGAGTAGCCAAGACGGCATCCTTCAGGTTCCTCCACCATCTGGGGAAGCACAACGCGGCCTCCAGCTCCTTGGTAAGTCCAACAGTAACCTGCTTGGTGGTGTTTGCCACACAAAACGTTCCCCTGCCAGAGAACATAAAATGGCCAGCTTCTTGTCGGAGCAAGCAGAACTCACGCGCTCTTCTTCTGCAGCTCGAGAGCCAATAGTCAAGCTTCTTGCTGCCCCTGTGTTCTCCCTCACCAAACCAATCGCGTCACTCGGGAGGCGTGGCCTATCGGTCTTGTTCCCCACGCCCCTTGCACCGGCGCTCCGCCTCTCCTGGGCGGGTCCCTTGCCTTATTAGGTCAATGGGGGCGGGCTTAGTTTGGCCGGCTCCTGCTTGGCTTGGCTGGTAGTTCTTTTAAAATGATAGGACAGACTACAGAGGGCTTGACAAACAGAGAGAATTAGCCTTAAACCCTAGAGATAATTAGCACGGCATCATCCCCCATATGATGCACATTTAAACAACCTTAAGCTTTTTTCCCTACTCATGTACATCAAAATGCTTCTACACATCACACGGTCCATACTATTTCCTATACAATTCTACCTTCCCTACGGTATCTCTAGTCCCCATAAACGTAACAGTATGTAACATCCTAAGTGTTTAACAGGCAGGGTGATTCATCAATGTGTGCGCCGTCCCTCGGATGAGCATTAAAATGGACATTCTGCCAGTTGGTAGGCGAAGAGTAGGTAGGTGAGCTATCGCTGGCACCCTCAACCAAATTTCAAATTCCTGTCCCAACTTCCTGAGTCCAACCAGTAATAGTGTGACCTTTTGTTACTGGGATCTGGGATCGACTTCACGCAACTGGGATCATATCAATCTCAATGGAACACGCCGGGCGTTCTTCCGTGCGGAAAATAGATGTGAACTAGAACGGCACTCGACATACCTCCGCCAGGCTGAACAGTTTACGATTTGTATCCACTGATAGGCTGGAACTGGATTTGGACCTGAACCAAAATCTAATCAACTTGTTCTTGTTACCTAACGAACTCATCCACCAGGTTTTATCATAGCCCGTCCACAACTTTTTGAAATATCGTGCTATATAGAGTTTTGGCCGTATCTCTCAATGGTGAAGAATCACTTTTAAAATTCTAGCATCCAGATTGGGATCTTCACCAACATCTAATCAATTCGTCCTTTTTACACTCCCAACCTGTCCACCAAGTTTCGTCCATATCCGTCCATAACTTTTTGAGATATCCTGCTCATAGACAGACAGGGGTTAAAATATAACCTTCGTCCAACTTTGGTGTCAGAGGTAATCAGAAGCAAAATACTGCAGAAGAGATTGTGACGTGGTTAGTGAAGAGTGTTGCCTTCAATGCCTTGAAATAAGAGAACAAATTTTAAATTCAGAAAGTATGTTCTACATACAGGCCGGAGGATGAAAATGTGGAGTAGGCAGCTCAAGCTGTCACGAGATGGAATTGTATTTGCATAAAGGCCAAAGAAAAAGCAGAATAAAATTGAAGAGGTGCCAACGGAATTGCGCAAAGCTCGATGCCAATAAGTAAGTGGCCATTGTCCTACGTTCCCAGGTGAGACACTTGTGCTCTATTTTACATTGGCAAGATATACTTTATGACACTTTAAGTGAAGATTTGTAAGTATCCTAGCTAAAGAGTGTCGAAGAAGAATTTGGCATGCCTAAAAATCAGAATTTTTTAAAAATCTGAAAATCTGAGTTTTAAGATACTATCAGACAATGTGATGGCTGAAGTTTTTCTCAAAAGTTGCAGTGACTGGGCTTCTGCCAAGAGCTCTTGTGATTATACGTGTTTTTAGAAAATAACAGATAATGGAAGATCTGGAGCGATTGCAAGAAAATGAACCCATTCCAAAAATCCACCAACAAAGGGACGTCCCATTCCATGAATGAAGCGGTTACAAGATTTCAAAAACCAGACGAGCTGATGCATATCTTTTAGCTCACGGACTTGCAAGTATGATGAAAGCACACCATGTTTTACAAATGGTATATCAGTGCCTTACACAGAAGTTTTGCCTTTTGAAGATATTAAACCAGCTAGTTCAAATTTACCGTTGCATTAGAGCCTAGCAGTAACATTCTTGCCTCCAAACTATATAATATCAATTCACTTTCTTAAGGAATGGGGTCCAACTAGAAGCAGCAAGTTTAATTATAAAGCATGTTGTCGTTAAAACACAACACAGTGAAGTCAGGAATTTTTCTCTGAAAGTATTGTAAGTGTTAAATAAGTCAACAATATCATTCGAAGATTAGTTGGCCACTGGGATGGTATCCATTGGTTAAACTAGTTCTTCTTATATCACAACGGATGGAAAAGAGCCAGGATGGAGTCGAGACATCATGTTGGAAATGTGCTGAGATTGCAAAATGCACCCCCTGATCCCAAGTAATCAAAAAGGAAACCAACTGGAAATTTGGTCTGGGAACAAAAACTCAAATGTCTGATATTTTGACCACAGACAGACTTTCAGCTGCAACTACTGTAGTCTCAGACCCATTATTATAGTCCAAGTCCCAATTGGGACTACAGTTCCAGTTTTTAAACACTGTGGTCAAATTGTCAACCTCTGAGCTCTGAGCCTTTATTCTCAGCCAAAATCTCCATTCGGTTTGCTCTTGTAGTTTTCCTCCATTTTGTGATGATGGTGATATAAGGTTCAGTGATTTCAATTCGAGTTGAAAGTTCAATAAAAGATTGGTGAGCATTTAAAACGACAGTTGCATCAGCATCCAGAAGAATCATCGGGAAAGCTACGCTGGAATTATCGAAACCTCAGGTCTTCCTAAGGAAAGCTAAGGTCTTCCCTGCAATGTTTACCTTCATCATTTAACACTGCGGTAACACTACAAGATATGGTTTCAGTATGCACTCACTTTCTTAAATGAGATGTATTCAAAGTCCAAAATCTGGCAAATTATGTCATTTTTAGCATCACCGAAAACTGCTCAAGCACTTTGACCTAATGTAGAAATGCAACATCCAATGATATAAAGTTGTAGAAATGCCATTTTTGCATAATGGCCAAAAGGTATGTTTCACAAAATGATGAGAGCATGTCTTCATCAAGAGATGTGACAGCTAGAGCTGCTGTGCTCTTAGATGACGAGACTTTTTCTCGTGTTCCCAGACAAGCTGCACAGTTTATTTACATTAGCGATTAAATCAAACGTTGTGAGGTTCTCTTTCCTCTGCAACTGCCTCCCTTGACAGAACTCAGCAGGAAACTCCAGCCTTTGGTGATTAACCAGAGGCAACCTCATCCCCCTAAACAGAGGGCTCATTGCCACCCACATGGACACCCTGGCAGACAGTGGCCGTCTCCAACAGGACATCTGCTTTAGCACGCTGGAAAATGCAAGTCTCCTTCACTCCTCTTTGTTTCACCCCCCCCCCCCCCACCTTCCCCCAAACAACCCCAAACATTCTTGTCCTCCCCCCCCCCCAGACCTCCAACACCCACCCTGCACCACATAGTCCCAAAAAGCTTCAGTTAACTCAAGAGTACTTGCAGACCGAGGTTTAAAAAGCAATGGGTTTTGTGCCAGTTAGCAAAATTTCTTGCCTAATTCGGAATCATTACCCACTTCCACTGTTGATTCTATTTTACATAAACGTGGCCTTGTGCCAGCTAAAACTAGATGATACCATAGTAGGTAATTGGCTTAATGTTTTGCCCTGGCTGTAATTATTCAAATAAAGAGTCTGCTGACGGAATTTTTACTTGGTAATTAAGTACGCCGTGTAGATCAAGACTTTTCATGGGATTTTCACAAAAGTGTCTTATTGTTAAGAGCAGAGGTTTATATGGGGAGAATAGTAAGAAGTTTGGGATGACATAACAGTCCAGGCAGGATAAGAGAATGTGAGGAGCATACATTGAGATTGGGGATGGGGCAGAGGAATGTCACAGTCTGCACTTTTTTCTGCACATTTTTCATAATCTTGTCTTTGCTCATCTCCTTCTCACCAATATTTTGGAACATTTCTGTGCTAATAACAAAAGCACTATGCATGGTGTATTTAATGTCAATGTGCTACAAACAATACCAGTTTCTTCCAAAAGTCTCCTTTTTGTCTGCCATATTCAGGCTGTCCTCCTGCGCTGCCTCCCATCGGCCTGAAAGTCAGCAAACATCACTCCCGTCTACAAGACGGATGTAAAAACCGATCCTATAAACTACAGACAGTGAGCTCACTTACAATTACAAGCAAAGTCATGGAATCCATCATTGCGGCTGATGTCAAGTCTTTCCTGTTTTCAAACAGCCTAATCTCTTAACACAAGTTTGAACTCCGTCCTGGTCACTGAACTCTGCGCATGCTACTGCTCCACTCTCAGCGATGGTTGGAGGGGCTAAATCTCGATCAAGAGGTCAGGACCATTTCCTTGGACATATCAAGGGCATTCGATACAGTCTGGAATGTCGCTTGGCTTGCCAAGCTCTAATCCTGTAGAATTCAAGGATACCTTCATTCCTGTATTTCTGACTTCTTCAACTGATGAAGTCAATGTGTTATGATCAATGGAGTTCTCTCCTCTCCCAGTGAAGGCTGGAGCTCTGCAAGGCAATGTTTTGGACTCAGTATTATTCCTCATCTATTAAAATGAAATATTAGATGCTCTGGAAAGACTTTCCTTTTTGCCGATGACTCCATGTTGTGTCGCAAAGTACCCAATCCCACTGCTAGGCAAACTGCAGCTGCGCTACTCTCTGCCGATCTGGAATTTATTAGATGTTGGGCTGATGCATAGAACATGTCCTTCAATCCTGAAAAATGTCTCTCTCATCCTGTCATTTTCCATGGTCAGCGACTGGACAAAGGTTCAGTCTCCTAAACTTCTAGGCCTCACCATCAGTTATTACCTCTCCTGGGTCAATCACATAGTAAAGCTGGCCTCAAAAGGCAACTGCAGGCTGGGAATCATCTGTCAATCTAAGTCTTTCCTTGGAAATCCATCGTCACTCACAGTCTAAAAGGCCTTTGTCCATCATTCAATGGAGTATTGTACTGCTATCCCCAATCTCCTGGATTCTGTGGAATCTAAAACTCTCAAAATTATTGGATTCACCCACGATGAAGCCGAAGCACGAGGTCTGTTCATGTTCATATCGCAGGCATGTCAGTGGTCTCTCTGTTTTCTCCCATCACTTCTCAAATATTGCTCCCTCTGCTCTCTCAGTCCTATGACCGTCCCCAGGAATCCCAGGATGCACCCGCTCTTCCAGTAGCCCACTTTCAAAATCTAGGATTATTGGACACCATAACTCCTGTATTCCTTGCTTTTCCCATGTATGTAACCACCTTCCAGAGGCCGTGTTTTCCCATTCTTCCCTACAGGGTTTCAAGCCGACAGTGCACCACCACATTGTGTCATCCCCATTCTAACGCATGATCTTTATTACCCCCATAAATCCTTCCTAATCCGACCCTCTTACTTGCTGATTTCAGTGTTTCCACCCCTTTTCTCTCCTCTCTGTCTCTTTCTGTCTATTTCTCTCTCTGTCTCTCTCTTACTTTGCTGTTTGTTCCTCAATTGTTGACTGCTACCCCACTGTCAATTTAACCTTGCTCTTCCATGAGCCTCGACCTTGTAGGGAAAATTTGAAGTAAAAATGAGAATGAATTTTGATTTACAGAATTAAGCCAAATTCAGAATCATGGCTATAACAATTGCCCATCGCCATTTTCTATCCACTCTATTTGAGGCAAATCTCAAATTGCACCACTAGAAACACCCACTCTCTTTGAGAGCAGTTGGGGGGAGGAGGTATGGGGGGATTGTTGGGGAGGTAGGGCAACTATACTTCATGCCATGGCTAATAACCCTCCCCCACCCTTGGTCTGCAGCAGGGGTCCTTAAACCACTTGCACTGTGGCACTGTATGGGAGAAAATCACAAGTCATCCTCAAGGGAAAATGATGGTGTTGGCTTAGCGGTTAGGGTGCCGGCTTGGGAGCCGAGGATCCTGGGTTCGAATCCCGGTCGATCGCTGAATTAACGCCAGGGGGGTTGACTCAGCCTGTCATCCTTCCGAGGTCGGCAAATTGAGTACCAGCTTGCTGGGATGAATGATCCCGGTGTGTACCCCGGTTTAGAATAGGTACACCGTATCCCTGCGCATCGTGAGAGGCGACTAAGGGTTGGTGTCAGGAAGGGCATCCGGCCATAAAAACATTGCCTCAAACAGGGAACCATGATTGTCATGGGGCCCGCAAGGCTAACCCCCGCTTTAGCGGGGAAAATGGCCTCAAAACGATCATTCATTCATTCATTCATCCTCAAGGGAGATGGAGGGGAGGCTTGAGCCCATGACCTGACGCTGGATGCTACCAAAAAGTATGTAAATGTTGGGTGGAGATCAGGCCAGCCCAGTTTTTCTGTGATTTTCACTTGCACATAAACACACACACACACACACACACACACACACACACACACACACACACACACAGGTAGTGGACAAAATGGAAACACCTGGGTAAATGAGAGACACCAAGCAACGGCTTCCACACAGGTGTGGCCCATGTTTTAATTAAGCAAATAACCTCCCAGCATGCATGATGTGTGAGTCGAGCTTTCAACGAAACTCTTCCCTTCATTGGCATGCTCGTTAAGCATTGTGCGACAGCTGTAAAGGTAACAATGGGTGGTGGGCAGGTGAGAAGGTGCCAATAAAAAAAAAACCACCTTTAGAGGCCAATGAAAGAGAAAAACCTGTACAGAGAAGTGATTGAAGTGATAGAGGTGTGTGCTATCCCTCTCCCACTCTAGTCCTATGAGCATCGTTGGCTGCAGGTGCAGTAAATGCAACATGAAGTCTGATGCACATAGGTGCAGCAGACTAGCCAGGTCGTCGGTATGATGACTGCTGCCCTTGATGTCCATAGTGGACGCAGCTGTCTGTAGATGCTGCCCAGTGATGCCTAAATTGGTGCCACCACTGACTTTCATGGGCACATTCATCCACGAAGCAGCGCTGCTCAGGCTGACCTACAAGTGCGGTTTGATATCTGAGTGTCCTTCTCATAGCCTTAGCCTAAAGTAAAGAGGCTTCCCCCACAAGGCAATAGGGATCCTTTGCCCTGGACAAGGGGCCTATACTAACACTGTCAGCTTGAGCCAGCTGAGCCTGGGACTCACATAGGGCAGGGACCTCACTCCCTCAGGTAGCTGAAAAACAACTACCCTGCTAACATCCCAGCATGCTTAGGGTCATATTTAAAATTCTGCACAGGCCTGTTTGCATAGAAATTATGGCCAGCATGACTGCAAGGGGAGACTCCCCCACCACCCCCAAATGCACCCACCCACAGATCACATGTGGTCACCCAATGGTTTGATGAGCATGACACTGATGTTATCCATATATCATGGCCTTCTCAGCCACCAGATCTGAACACAATCGAGCATTTATTGGATATTCTGGAAAGACACCTGAGACAGAGTTTTCCACCGCCATCTTACAGGTGTAAGTTGATCGACTCTCTCGTGGAAGAATGGTGCCGCATCCCTCCTGCAGAATTCCAGACTCTGGAGGACTCTATGCCATAGCACTTCTATGCTTGTATGAAAACCCCTGCCAGAAAAGAAGGTGAAGCACATTTTGGGCATGAGTCCTTCTTCAAACCAAGGGAAAGAGCATTCGATAAATCATCAGGTATGTCACTGTTACAATGTAGCCAATTAATTGGGCACATGAAATATCTCCAGGGCACTCTTGTTCCAACACAGCCTGGTGTTGGCTTAGCGGTTGGGGTGCCATCTTGGGATCCTAGGATCCTGGGTTCGAATCCTGGTCGATCATTGAATTAATGCGAGGGGGGTTTGACTCAGCCTGTCATCCTTCCGAGGTCAGCAAATTAAGTACCAGTTCACCGGTAATTCCCTGTGTGTCGCAAGAGGCGACTAACAGGGATGGCGGCAGGAAGGGCATCAGGCCACAAAACATTGTTTCAAAAAGCGGATCAAAGTGCCCAAAAAAGGCCAACCCCTGCTCTGTGAGGGAAAATGGCCTCTAAAGGTGGTTCATTTTCACTCTTGTTCCAACACAGGCCTTACAGACTCCACCCATGTCAGAACCAGTTCTTATTTTGTATAACTCGAGTGTGGGCGCAAAGTCTCTTACCACAGGTTTGAATTCCATCCTGGTCACTGAACTCTGGACATGCTACTGCTCTGCTCTCAGCAATGGTTGGAGGGACTAAATCTCGATCAAGAGGTCAGGACCATTTCCTAGGACATATCGTGGGCATTCGATACAGTCTGGAATGTTGCTTGGCTTGCCTAGGCTGATTGCACACCTTAACTCCTTTATTCCTTGCTTTCCCCATCTATGTAACCACCTTCCAGAGGCCGTGTTTTCTCATTCTTCCCTACAGGGCTTCAGGCCGACAGCCGATGGTCTGCCATCTGGAGGTTGCCACGCTCACTTGAAGGTGATTCCACTCGTGCCCAGGCAAACATGTTGCTCCTACACCTACAAACACCCGTTCAGAGCCAGTTCAAGCAGCACCATTCCTCCAGAACCAGCAAAGTAAATGTAGACTGGGCGAAAGCAGCACAGTGATGCACTGCTAACTCTGTCTCTTGAAGATATTATTGTGGAGCTGAGGTATTCAAGCTCTGTTACTGTATCTACAGAGTGCGCATTGTCGATGGCGATTGCAGACTCTTGGGTTTCACAACTACTTCCTTTTCTGGTTTTTTTCTGGTTTTCGACTGAGTTAATTTCCTTCAGGCGTTGCAATGTGTAACTCACACTATTAGAGGAGATTTTCAGCTTTTCTGGGTTTTTTTTCTGGGATGAGGACAGCAAGGACATTAAAGGGGTCCGTGATTACGGATGGAGGCGGGAGGCTAGTGACAGAGAGGGGTGCAGTATTGAAGGTGTAGGAAGAATATTTCAAAGAGCTGTTGAACCAGGAAGGAAGTAACGGTGAGCTGGAGCTTTCAAGTTATGTGGAGGGGAAAGTGCAGGTGGTGGAGATTACGGAAGAGGAAGAGTGGACGGCATTGAAGAGGATGAAAAAAGGAAGGGTGCCAGGCATTCATGAGTTGTGTACTGTTACGTGTTACCTCCCCAAACTCCGGTTACGGTGCCCCTCAGAGTCTCGAGAGGGAATGCGGCAGACATATTTGTTATTTTGAGTGTTCTAATAAACCATGGTAAAACCACACCAATGCAATTGTGTAGAACAAACAAGTCATTGTATTAAGAACTCTCACATCCACAATAATAACACAATTAAAGAAAGTACCACAAAAAATGTCACTTGCATCAAATTAACAATACATATAATGGGACCATCATTCCCCAATGCTCTCAAAGTAATAAACTCATGATACGCCAAACGTGAGTGGAATGTAACCTTCCCCAAAGTCCGTGCACAAATCCAAACGCGGGGTGAAGGTCGAAGTCATGCAGAACGACGAGAACAGGCAGGTATTGGCACGGCGGCGGACGAGGAGTTATGAGGTGAGAGGTCGAAATGGGAATTAAGCTGATATGGAAACCAACGGCAATCAACGCGATTATGTCGATATGGGAATCCCAACGACCAAACACGATGCACCAAGCGGATGGCCTCTTCGAGGACAAAATGGCCGATCGGCCTGCAATGGAGGCCCTTGCTTTCCCACCAACAATAACTCACACTTGGTAATAAAACCTGAGACGCAGGTTTAATTGCAATCACAATATGTGACGATGTTACGGGCAATCCCTTTCACGGGAAGCCTCAACTTATTCGCAACCAATATCAAAAAGGTCCGCTCGCAGCCTCGATGCGACTCGGCTGTATCTCTCTCATGGCCGTCTCTTCTTCCTCCGCTCTTCTCTACCAGTTTCTTTGCCGCGTTTTCCTTTTTCCTTCACAAACATTTATTTTTACCTTTTACTAAAGTCTTGTGTTGCCTGGTGTTGGATTAGCGGTTAGGGTGCTGGCTTGGGCTCTTAGGATCCTGAGTTCGAATCCTGGTCTATCGCTGAATTAACACCAGGGGGGTTGACTCAACCTGTCATCCTTCCAAGGTCGGAAAATTGAGTACCAGCTTGCTGGGATGAATGATCCCGGTGTGTACCCAGATTTAGAATAGGTACCTGAATAGATACCAGATACCTGAATAGGTATCCCTGCGCATCGTGAGAGGCGACTAAGGGTTGGCGTCAGGAAGGGCATCCCGCCATAAAAACATTGCCTCAAACAGGGAACCATGATTGTCATGGGGCCCGCAAGGCTAACCCCCGCTCTAGCGGGGAAAAATGGCTTTAAAACGATAATTCAAAGTCATCTCCATTTCACACAATAATCTTAACAACAATATTACCTGAAACTAAAAATCCTACAAGTAAATAATAACAAAGGCGGAAGTGATGGATCCGTAACAGTACAGAGATGATAATCGCAGTGGGAGAAGTCTGTCAGGTGGACGAAAAGGTTGTTGAATGTATTGTTACTGATCGCGGTTTAGATGTTATGATGACCGAGCGGTGGTGTATTTAACCGCGACCTAACAGGATCCCTGACTCACCCGATTCACCCAGAACTTTGGCCGGATCGCACCGCAGCTGCTCAATGAGGGGAAAAGACAAAAACGACGAATGCAAAGAGGAAAAGGAATAAAACGAATAGACGGACAGAAGAGTAATTGGATTTATTATTTACACAAGCAAAAAGGAGCAATCAAGGTTTATTTACAACACATAAGACGCAGGTGACACAGTGCAAATTTTAGCTTACCTACAGACTTAATTAAATACCCAGGGACAGAACAAACAAAACAACTCACGTATACAAGAAGGATGGAAAGGCAGAAGGTGGATGGCTGGAGGGAGAGGAAAGGTCCAAGGGGGTCCTGCAGCTCAACCGGCGCGTTTAGCAGCCGCCGTTCCTTTACGGTCCTGCTCCAAACCGCCGTTCAGGCCCCCTTTGGCTGTTGGGTGTTCTTGCTGCTGCGGCCTCCGCTGCGTGCCCAGGACTTGTCTGACTCGTTGGTCCACACCCTCAACTCTTTCTTGGTCCCTCACTCTTTACCACCGACTCCTCACCGCAACCAACGCAACCACTTGACCACCACCTCTACTGACTGACTCTTCACCACTCTCCACTTGACGACCGACTCTCAACCAACTCAGACCAACTCTTTGTGACCAACTCTTTGTGACCAACTCTTCACGGACCCTCTACTGGCAACCGACTCCCCTCTTCACTTCCTGCGTGCGCCTTTTATAGCGCCTCCAGCGATTTAGCCGCCGGCGTTTTGGACACGCCCATCGGGGTGCTCACCTCGGCCCTGGTTGGTCGCGCGACCCTCGGCCTCCGCCCTCGATGACGACGGGCGGGTACGCCCCTCCTCCCCTCTATGACGAGGTGGAGACACGCCCTTCTTTTCCGACCCTGCCTCGTGGTCAATGGCGGTTATTGGAGGGGAGGTGATTGAGAATCGAGGGCTCAGCAATGACGAGAGGGGATGTAATATGGGCAATCGAGGCTTGGCAATCACGAGAGGGGATGTAAAAGGGAATGGAGATTTTGGGGATGGGAATGAAAGGGGATCTATTCTCTTTCACTGGTGCAATGGAGTACTTCAATTAATGGGAGACACAGCCTTACCCTAAAACACAGAATAAGAGATAACTATCAACAGGGGTATTCTATTACTTGGCTGACGTGTATGCTTGTGGACTAATTATGGGATGCCCTTTCACCTTTACACAGCTCCGGAGGTAGGGGGGCGCAGAATAAACAATAATCATCACCAATTTACCACAATACAACACAATCAAAAAAATACAGGCCTCATGTCCGCAACAGTATGTTTGAGAAATGGGTCCATTCCGGAGGAGTGGAGAACAAGGATAATTGTGCCGATATGGAAAGGGAAGGGGGATTTTCAAGATCCAGGGAAGTACAGGGACATTACCTTCCTTGGTCATGTCATGAAGGTGCTGGAGAGGGTTCTGGATGGGAGGATAAGGAAGAGTGTTAGCCAGAATATGGACACGGGAGATTTTAGTGGTGAATCAAACACGTGTTGGCCTGCCGGCGACCGCACTCACCTGGCCAGGTGTGCTGGCTAACATCGCTGCTTCCTTGCCCTATGCATCTGAAGAGCTCAAAAACCCAAGCTAACAATACCCATGCCCACACCACTCCCCCTTCCACCATCTCCACATAATCCCCCATAAACGGTCACTCTAGGTAACAATACCCACACCCACCCCACAACCCCAACCCCTCCACTATCCCTGCACAATCTCCCATCAATGGTCACCATAGGTAACAATACCCACACCCAACCCACAACCCCTCCACCATCCCCGCACAATCTCCCATCAATGGTCCCCATAGGTAACAATACCCACACCCATCCCACAACCCCAACCCCTCCACCATCCCCACACAATCTCCCATAAACGGTCACTCTATGTAACAATACCCATGCCCACACCACTTCCCCCTTCCACCATCCCCGCATAATCCCCCATAAACGGTCACTCTATGTAACAATACCCATGCCCACCCCAATCCCCCCTTCCACCATCCCCGCATAATCCCCCATAAACGGTCACTCTATGTAACAATACCCATGCCCACCCCACTCCCCCCTTCCACCATCCCCGCATAATCCCCCATAAACGGTCACTCTATGTAACAATACCCATGCCCACCCCACTCCCCCCTTCCACCATCCCCGCATAATCCCCCAAAACGGTCACTCTATGTAACAATACCCATGCCCACCCCACTCCCCCCTTCCACCATCCCCGCATAATCCCCCATTTAGCGGTCACTCTATGTAACAATACCCATGCCCACCCCACTCCCCCCCTTCCACCATCCCCGCATAATCCCCCATAAACGGTCACTCTATGTAACAATACCCATGCCCACCCCACTCCCGCCTTCCACCATCCCCACATAATCCCCCATAAACGGTCACTCGAGGTAACAATACCCACACCCACCCCACAACCCCTACACCATCCCCGCACAATCTCCCATCAATGGTCACCAAAGGTAACAATACCCACACCCACCCCACAACTCCAACCCCTCCACCATCCCCGCACAATCTCCCATAAATGGTCACTCTATGTAACAATACCCATGCCCACACCACTCCCCCCTTCCACCATCCCCGCATAATCCCCCATAAACGGTCACTCTATGTAACAATACCCATGCCCACCCCATTCCCCCCTTCCACCATCCCCGCATAATCCCCCATAAACGGTCACTCTATGTAACAATACCCATGCCCACCCCACTCCCCCCCCCCCTTCCACCATCCCCGCATAATCCCCCATAAACGGTCACTCTATGTAACAATACCCATGCCCACCCCACTCCCCCCTTCCACCATCCCTGCATAATCCCCCATAAACGGTCACTCAATGTAACAATACCCATGCCCACCCCACTCCCCCCTTCCATCATCCCCGCATAATCCCCCATAAACGGTCACTCAATGCAACAATACCCATGCCCACCCCACTCCCCCCTTCCACCATCCCCGCATAATCCCCCATAAACGGTCACTCAATGTAACAATACCCATGCCCACCCCACTCCCCCCTTCCATCATCCCTGCATAATCCCCCATAAACGGTCACTCTAGGTAACAATACCCATGCCCACCCCACTCCCCCCTTCCACCATCCCCGCATAATCCTCCATAAACAATCACTCTATGTAACAATACCCATGCCCACCCCACTCCCCCCTTCCACCATCCCCGCATAATCCCCCATAAACGGTCACTCTAGGTAACAATACCCACACCCACCCCACAACCCCAACCCCTCCACCATCCCCGCACAATCTCCCATCAATTGTCACCATAGGTAACAATACCCACACCCACCCCACAACCCCTCCACCATCCCCGCACAATCTCCCATCAATGGTCACCATAGGTAACAATACCCACACCCACCCCACAACCCTAACCCCTCCACCATCCCCGCACAATCTCCCAAAAACGGTCACTCTATGTAACAATACCCATGCCCACACCACTCCCCCCTTCCACCATCCCCGCATAATCCCCCATAAACGGTCACTCTATAATAATAATAATAATGCATTTATTTTATATAGCGCTTTTCAGGAAGCCCAAAGACGCTTTGACAGAGTGCAAAACATAATGCATAGCAAAACATAAAGACAATTGCAAAAAAAGAAGAATCAATAGGGAAATATTCAAAGCACAAAGGAGGGAGAAGGAGAGGAGATAGTCAGGGGTTAGATGCTGTGGGTTAAATGTTGAATGCAGTGTTGAACAGGTGGGTCTTGAGTGATGTTTTGAATGTGGTGAGTGAGGAGGAGTCTCTGATGGTGTGAGGTAGCGAGTTGCAGAGGGTGGGAGCAGCGATGGAGAAGGCCCTGTCCCCCCAGGATCTAAATTTGGTCCGGATGGGGGGGGGGGGGTCAGGAGGTTGGTACCAGCAGAGCGGAGGTTGCGGGTGGGAGTGTGTCTGGAGAGGAGGTCAGCCAGGTAGGATGGGGCCAGGTTATGGAGGGCTTTGTAGGTCAAGAGGAGGATTTTGTACTGGATTCTCTGGGAGATGGGGAGCCAGTGAAGCTTGTAAAGGACGGGGGTGATGTGGTCACGGGTCCGGGAATGGGTGAGTAGACGGGCAGCGGAGTTCTGAATGTATTGGAGTTTATTGGTGATTGTTGAGGGTGAACCATAAAGGAGGCTATTGCAGTAGCCCAGACGGGAAGTGATGAAGGCGTGGATGAGGGTTTCTGCAGCCATGGAGGAGAGGGATGGACGGAGACGGGCGATGTTTTTCAGGTGAAAGAAGGCTGTCTTTGTGATCTGTTTAGTGTATTTGTCGAAGGAGAGGGTTTGGTCAAAGATGATGCCAAGATTCCGGATGTGAGGGGAGGTGGATACTGGGAAACCGTCGATGTTGAGGGCAAAGTTATGGGTGGACTTGGTGAGCGTTTTTGGGCCAATGATGATTATTTCAGATTTATCACAGTTAAGTTTGAGGAAGTTGATTTGAAGCCAGGATTTTATTTCAGTGATGCAGTTTGTCAGGATAGAGTGGGTGGCGGTGGAGATGGACTTGGTGGAGATGAAAAGCTGGATGTCATCGGCGAAGCAGTGGAATTGGAGACCATGACGGCGGATTAAGTGACCGAGGGGGGACAGGTAAAGGATGAAGAGGAGGGGGCCAAGAACTGAACCTTGGGGGACACCTTGGGGGAGGGGAGCAGTGGGGGATTTGCAGTTATTGATGGAGATGAACTGGCGTCTGTCAGAGAGGTATGATTTAATCCAAGAGAGGGCAGTGCCGGTAATGTTAAAGGTGGTTTCAAGTCGGGTGAGGAGGATGGTGTGATCGATGGTGTCAAAGGCGGTGCTGAGGTCGAGGAGGATGAGAATGTTGAGGTTGCCAGCGTCAGAGGAGAGGAGAAGGTCGTTGGTGATTTTGAGGAGAGCAGTTTTAGTACTGTGGTTGGAGCGGAATCCGGATTGGAATGTTTCATACAGGTTATTGGCAGAGAGGTGATGTTTGAGTTGAGTGGCTACAGCGCGTTCCAAAACCTTTGACAGAAAGGGTAGGTTGGAGATGGGTCTGAAGTTATTTAGGGTGTCAGGGTTGAGTCCAGGTTTTTTCAGAATGGGGGTAACAGCAGCAATTTTGAGGGATGGTGGGACGATGCCTGTAGACAGGGAGGAGTTTATTGTTGCAATGATAAGTGGAGAGAGAGCAGGAAGAGAGGCCTTGACAAAGCTGGAGGGGATGGGGTCAAGAGTGCAGGTGGCAGTTTTCATTCCGATGAGGAGTTCAGAGAGGTCAGTAGGGGAGACTGGGGAGAATTGAGACAGGGGATGGCAGGATAAGGGGGGGGCAGGTGGTTTGAGGGGGAGCGGGTGCGGCGGTGGTCAAGCTGTTGTAGATGTTTTCAATTTTGCGTTGGAAGAATGAAAGGAAGGAGATGCAGTTGTCTATTGTGAGTGACTGGGTGGTGGTGTTCAGGGGGCTGAGGAGTTTGTTTATTGTAGAGAAGAGTGCTTTTGGGTTTCCGGAGCCAGAGTGGATAATTTGAGAGTAGTAGGCGGAGCGGGCGCGGGAGAGGGCATCTTTATAGTGTTGTATGTGGTCCTTGTAGGCCTGGGAGTGAACTGTGAGACCTGTTTTATTGCGGAGTCTTTCAAGTTGGCGAGCACGAGTTTTCATCAGGCGGAGTTCAGGGGTAAACCAGGGAGCAGAATGGGTGAAAGAAACTGTTTTGGTTTTTATAGGCGCAAGTTGGTCAAGGCAGGAGGAGAGAGTGTGGTTGTAGTAGTCAGTGAGGTCAGAAGGGGTGTGGAGGTCAACGAAGGGAGAAGTGGACATTTTTTCAGAGAGGGTCGATGAGAATGAGGCAGGTGAAAGAGTGTTTAGCTTACGGAAGTTGATAGTGCGATAATGCCTTGGTGCTGGGGTGGGGATGTTGATGGTCAGAGTGATGGCTAGGTGGTCAGAGAGAGTGAGGTCGGAGCCAGAGAGATGGTGCAAAATTAGTCCAGTAGAGCAGACAAGGTCCAAAATGTGACCACGGTTATGGGTAGGAAAGTTGACATGTTGAGTGAGGTTAAAGCAGGTGAGTAAATCAGTGAAGTCAGTGGTTAGCGTGGAGTCAGTGGAGTCCATGTGGATATTGAAATCACCAAGGAGGAGGATTGAGGGGGAGAGGGAACATAGCTGGGTCAGAAAGTATGAGAAGTCAGACAGGAATGATGGGTGTGGTTTGGGAGGGCGGTAGACAACAGCCATGACTGACTGTGTGTGACCAGAGAGTTTAAAAGCCAGGTGTTCAAATGATGGAGCAGATGAGATGGAGATGAGGTTGGTCTTGATGTCTTGTCGGTGAATAACGGCAATTCCACCACCTCGGCCCTCCGAGCGTGGTTTATTGATGTAAGAATATCCATTGGGTGTGGTGAGGTTGAGCGTGTAGTAGTCCAGTGGTTGTTGCCAGGTCTCAGTGAGACAGAGAAAGTCCAGTTTATTTTCCAGGATGTAGTCGTTCAGGATGAGGCATTTGTTGTTGAGGGACCGGGTATTGAACAGGGTGAGCTTGATGTTGTTTTGTACGGCGGGTATGAATCCAGGTGATTTGGCCAGGGTTCGCAGACAGGAGGTGCGATTTTGTGCGTTGTTGTGACCAGGTGTGTTGGGACGATGAGTGGGAGTGCGCTGAGCCGACCAGAGGATGGGGATGGAGTGACCTGATTGTAAATAAACAAACTTACGACCGGAGCCACGGTGAATGTACCTGGGTCGACGCAGGAGTCCATTCGATTTGATTGCAGAGATGCATGATGGGGTGGAGCGGGTTTTAAGCAGGAGAAACCTTGCGGCGTAGTACCGCAGAGCCATGCCAGCAGGAGCGAAGGGACGAGCACGAGGCCAAGGGTGAGGAGGCGAAACAATCGACACAACCCACGGGAGTGGGCCTGAGGAAACAGCGAAGGAGCCGAGCAGGTGAAGCCAGGAGCAGAGCCGGGACCATGCAGAGGGCAGACAGGAGCGAAGAGACGAGCACGAGGCCAAGGTTGAGGAGGCAAAGCTGCAAATGCAGCGGCAAACGACCGCCGCCGCTAATCAAGATCACGGCGGCAAACCGCCACCACCGCCGCTGCAAACAATGGGCGGCACAACCCACGAGAGTGAGCCCGAGGAAACAGCGAAGGAGCCGAGCAGGTGAAGCCAGGAGCAGCAGAGCAGAGCCGGGACCGTGCAGAGGAAGACTCAATGGCCAAAAATCCGCCACGACCACCAGGAAAGCAAGATACGGACAATGGTCCAGTCAGAGAAGCGGCGAGCAAGTGACGCCAGCGTCCTCTCACGACCGGACCGGAAACGGAACTCCGGACCGGAAACATGGGTATTGTTACACACATCTATGTAACAATACCCATTCCCACCCCACTCCCCCCTTCCACCATCCCCGCATAATCCCCCATAAACGGTCACTCTATGTAACAATACCCATGCCCACTCCACTCCCCCCTTCCACCATCCCTGCATAATCCCCCATAAACGGTCACTTTATGTAACAATACCCATGCCCACCCCACTCCCCCCTTCCACCATCCCCACATAATCCCCCATAAACGGTCACTCTATGTAACAATACCCATGCCCACCCCACTCCCCCCTTCCACCATCCCCGCATAATCCCCCATAAACGGTCACTTTATGTAACAATACCCATGCCCACCCCACTCCCCCCTTCCACCATCCCCGCATAATCCCCCATAAACGGTCACTCTATGTAACAATACCCATGCCCACACCACTCCCCCCTTCCACCATCCCCACATAATCCCCCATAAACGGTCACTCTATGTAACAATACCCATGCCCACCCCACTCCCCCCTTCCACCATCCCTGCATAATCCCCCATAAATGGTCACTCTCTGTAACAATACCCATGCCCACCCCACTGCCCCCTTCCACCATCCCCGCATAATCCCCCATAAACGGTCACTTTATGTAACAATACCCATGCCCACCCCCACTCCCCCATTCCACCACCCCTGCATAATCCCCCATAAACGGTCACTCTATGTAACAATACCCATGCCCACCCCACTCCCCCCTTCCACCATCCCCACATAATCCCCCATAAACGGTCACTCTATGTAACAATACCCATGCCCACCCCACTCCCCCCTTCCACCATCCCCTCATAATCCCCCATTAACGGTCACTCAATGCAACAATACCCATGCCCACCCCACAACCCCAACCCCTCCACCATCTCCGCACAATCCCCCATAAACGGTCACTCTATGTAACAATACCCATGCCCACCCCACTCCCCCCTTCCACCATCCCCGCATAATCCCCCATAAACGGTCACTCTATGTAACAATACCCATGCCCACCCCACTCCCCCTTTCCACCATCCCCGCATAATCCTCCATAAACGGTCACTCAATGTAACAATACCCATGCCCACCCCACTCCCCCCTTCCACCATCCCCTCATAATCCCCCATTAATGGTCACTCAATGCAACAATACCCATGCCCACCCAACAACCCCAACCCCTCCACCATCCCCGCACAATCTCCCATCAATTGTCACCATAGGTAACAATACCTACACCCACCCCCACAACCCCAACCCCTCCACCATCCCCGCACAGTCTCCCATCAATGGTCACTCTATGTAACAATACCCATGCCCACACCACTCCCCCCTTCCACCTTCCACCATCCCCGCATAATCCCCCATAAACGGTCACTCTAGGTAACAATACCCACACCCACCCCACAACCCCAACCCCTCCACCATCCCCACACAATCTCCCATCAATGGTCACCATAGGTAACAATACCCACACCCACCCCACAACCCCTCCACCATCCCCGCATAATCCCCCATAAACGGTCACTCTCTGTAACAATACCCATGCCCACCCCACTCCCCCCTTCCACCATCCCCGCATAATCCCCCATGAACGGTCACTCTAGGTAACAATACCCACACCCACCCCACAACCCGAACCCCTCCACCATCCCCACACAATCTCCCATCAATGGTCACCATAGGTAACAATACCCACACCCACCCCACAACCGCTCCACCATCCCCGCACAATCTCCCATCAATGGTCACTCTATGTAACAATACCCATGCCCACCCCACTTCCAGTTGCTAATGATTGAGAAATCGGACTCTGAGCTCGGAATACACTGTTTCTCTATGTAAATCGCCATTTGGATTGAGGTGAGATCACGATAAGACATCACTGGTTAAAATCGAAAATCGATGCTCTTGGGCTATTTTTGACACTTTCTGATTGGCAAAAAGATTTTTTTTAAACTACCCTTCAAATTATACCGTGATTCATGATTTCCAATGGTTTTCAGAAGAAAAAAAAATTATGTTTGGGTTCCCCTTTAAGTGTTTGTCTCGTCAGTATGTCCGTGTGTGTGTCGTTGGTTGTTGTCTCTACTTGCAGGTTTCAGGAGGTGCAACGGAGTCCTCCCAGGACCCAAAGTATCCATCTCCTCTTCGGTAAGGGATTACAGTTCATGGACCAATCTGTTCAACTTTTTCAGAGTTTTGTTCCAAGTTCTCTTTTCAGGATCGTCACCGAACCCCGGATTGCCTCCAGTTTTAGTTCATTTGTGGTAATATTCCCGGGAATGGTTTTTAATGTGTGGCTTTATATATACTAGGGCATGCCCGTACGTGGGTGCCCGTTCCTTGCCAAAAAAAAAAAAAAACGCTACCCGTACGCTCTACCCCGCCCGTACGCCCGTAAACAAAAAAAACAACGCTCTTCGCTTCCGCCCTTCGCTCTGACTGAATTGGGAGAAATAATGCGCATAAGAAATCGAGAAATTATTATTTTCTCCGGAAGAAATCGAATTACGAACCGTAATGGCGCACGCGCTCGGCTCGGCTCGCTCTCACATCGGCCACGCCTACGCAACAACGCGTTCTGTGATTGGCTGCCGGAAGTGCAGTCTTCACTGTCCGGAAGGTCGCATATCGCAGTTACGATGAATCGCAAATTAGTTTTAATTAGTTTTAAAACATAGTTGAACGCCAACATAGTTTGCCAACGTGAAATAAATGAATACGCTCTCAAATGTGCCGTCCGAGGCAGAGTCTGTTCGCCACGTTCGGCACACGTGATAGCTCGCTGCTCTCTGATTGGTTGAATCGTTTTTTGGACATAGCTCGGTAACTACTTCTCCGATTAATATGAAACCTTGAAAAGGCACATCCTCGGGTCCCCAGCAATATACCTGGCAAGTTTAAAGTATATCGGACCGGTAGTTGTCGAGAAACAGCGGTCACAGACAAACAGACATACATACATACATACATACATACATACATACATACATACACACAGAGATTACTGGAATTATAGATAGATACATACGTGTGTGTGTGTGTGTGTGTGTGTGTGTGTGCGTGTGTGTGTGTGTGTGTGTGTGTGTGTGTGTGTGTGTGCGTGCGTGTGTTTGTGGTGTGTTATGTGTTTGTGGTGTGTGTGTGTGTGTGTGTGTGTGTGTGTGTGTGTGTGTGTGTACATATACACATATAACAAACATCATATAATTACCTCCGCCACCAAAGGTGGATGGAGGTTATGTTTTCACCCCTGTCTGTCTGTCTGTTTGTTTGTGAACAAAATATCTCAAACAGTTGTGGACAGATTCGGACGAAATTTGGCAGAGATGTAGCGTATGTGACAAGGACGAAATGATTCGATTTTCGTGAAGATCCGGATTCGGATCCGGATCCGGCTCCTAGAATTTTTAAAGTGATTCTTCACCATTGGGAGATAGGGCCAAAAATTATACATAGCAGGATATCTCAAAAAGTTGTTGACAGATTTGGATGAAACCTGGTGCACCGGTTTGTTGTCTGACGAGGACGATTCGATTAGATTTTGGTGAAGATCTGAATATGTATTCGGATATGGGAATTATTTAATTTTTTTAAAGTGATTCTTCACCATTGGGAGATCGGGCCAAAAACGATACATAGCAGGATATCTCAAAAAGTTATGGATGGATTTGGACGAAACTTGTTGGACAGGTTGTGTGTGTGACAAGGAAGAATCTATTCGATTTTGGTGAAGATCCGGATCCGGCTAGTAGAATGTTTTAAGTGATTCTTCACCATCGAGTGATATGGCCGACCAGGTGGAGGTATGCTCTCCACTGAGTGCCATTCTAGTTAATAAATGAATTATGGTTAAGGTAAAAGTGTGATGTACTCTAAATGTTCTAATATGTCATTTTTTGAATATTTAATTTATTTTGTATTTCTACTAATGACCTCAGCTTTTTTTTCCAGAATATATCTTTCCAAATGTTCTTCTGCAGATAAGCGTTAACAGATATTTGCAAGATCGCAGACAGAAGCATTTCAGAGAGCCTGCCAATAATTACATTTTCAGGCAAAGCTGCCTGGAACCCAGGCCCAATGAGTAACACCTGCTCACCTTCATGTGACCTGCAGTGTTTTCTTGACCACCTAGTTCCATTTTGAATGCATGTGCCAGTCACTGCCTCATCTCAAAAAACACCCAACTCCTCCAGACTTCAAAGTAAAGATGGCTGAACACTGTCTTTCAAAGCAACATTTTAAGTGTCTGTAACGTCCCTTAGGGCATGTTTGGGTCTTTGGTCTTTGTGAGATCGAATCTGGAGTCCATCTGCAGTTCAATTCAGGAAGGTTTGTGGGCAAATGACATCATATCCTGATCCAGCTTGCTATTCCTCGGTGTTTGTACTACTTAGTTAATGGCATGGTCCATCTGCAGCAATCTGCATTCCTCTAAAGGCAAAACAACAGGGACCTTCATTATTCCACACTATTCCCACAAAGCCACATCAGTGAAACCGTAGTGACAGTTGTAAAACTCAGGAGATGTTCCACCAAAATATAAAGAAAGAAGTAAGGCATGGCAAGAGGCACACACCCCCCCCACCCCCCACCCCACACATATTCCAGCGGTATATCCTGAACATGATCCACACCAGAGGACTCTCAGGCTGTCAGTATAGTGGGGGAAAAAAATATCCAATGGTGTAAACTGAACAAAGTTAATAGGGAGGACGTAAATGTGTTTTCTACCTCCCACACCATCCTTGCTACAGTTTATATATATACACACACATATGTATATATATATATATATATATATATATATATATATTTATATATATATATATATATATATATATATATATATATATATATATATATATATATATATATATATATATATACATATATTTTTATATATATATATATATATATATATATACATATATTATATCTATATATATATATATATATATATATATATATATATATATATATATATATATATTGTTGCGAATATGGAATTTGGCCTCCATATCCGCTTGTAAATATTCCCCTATTTCCCCAATACTCCCCAACTATCCCCAATCCCCCATTCCCTAGTCCCATTGTCTGTAAACAACACTCTGTAGAACCGACCTTCCCCTTTTTCCCCCATTAAATGTCGTGCCCAGGTCCACCGCATCACACGTAGACAACTTTCGGACATCTTGCTAGTTATTCTTAGTCTATGTCAGTTAAGGACTCGTTTCCATTAATTCTGACTCTTCGTTGCACCAGAATGTGATTATATGGCACCAGTAGTGAGTTTAGGACCTTCCCATACCTCCTCCCATCTTCTTCCCCAAACAACAACAACAACAACAACTACAGCTACAACAACAACTACAACAACGGCGCGCGGGGGGAGTGTGCGTCCTCACACCGGCTCGGTTAGCCGCCATGACCAGGCGCTCCACGGGGTTACCACGAAGGGGCTCCCTGTCAGTTCATAAGGGGCGGAGCCGGTAACCCCCCCGCACGCACCCAATGAGAAGCAACGAGCCGATTCCATCTGGGGCGGAGCTAACGAGCCGAGGGCGTGTCACTCCCCGCCGGATATACGCGGCCACGTACCGGACGTGACGAGAGATGCGCCCCGAGCTTGAGAAGACAAGAGAGCCACCTCCGAGCGCTGAGAGACCTCCTGCATCTTTTGGGCCGCGCTATCCTGTCCCTGAGCACAAGGTGCACCTTGTGCTGGCCATCGAATACCCGCTTTCCTTGCCGTCAATCCCCGTGTGAGTCAGTTTTTGTCCCGTTTATCTGTCGTCTGTTGGGGTTAATATAAGAGTGTGTCTAAGTGCTTGTCTTTCTATGCTGTACCTCTCATCCCTGTAATCTGAACCTTCCGCACTAATATAACCTCCTCCGGAGGTCTTGAGAACCGTATCCCTGGTGTCGTGTCATTTTAATCCCAGCCGTGTGTCTTTTCCTTCATTGATCTAGCGTAGCGCGATTAGTCAACGTTCGGGTATAATCGGGTAACTTGTGCAGACGTGGTCATACCAAACCGCTCGGTAAATAACATCTAAGCCGCGTCTGTAACAATTGGTGTCGAGGAGTGGAATTCGGACCCGGGACTAAATTTATTAGGCCCAAATTTGTAGTAGAATCGATTCGGAGCGCGTTTCCCGCGCGAAATTATAACGGCGAAATTTGATTTTGTTATACGGAAATAAAAACCCGAATTTTGAAAGTCGCGCTATGGCAGACCAAGACAGCTGGGGTCCGGTAGGGGAGAGTGAGGCAGGGTCGGTCCAGGACCAAATTGAGGGACGCGAGGAGAGCGAAGCAGTGAGGGCGGCAGGGTCGCAAAATAGCGTTGTCACGCACGAGGTGGCCACGGCGTCCACGCCCGCGACCGTGGCAGCGCCCCTGGTGGATCCGAACCTTTTTATGTTGCAAATGAGGGCCCTTATGGAACAAATGGGTGAGCGATTGGAGGGCCAAATGGGGGTAATGGGGAACCGGATGGATGCTCAGAGTGAGCAAATGAGGGCTGATAGTGAGCGATTGGAGGGCCAAATGGGGGTAATGGGAAACCAAATGGGGGTAATGAGGGACGAAGCGAGGGGTACCGGTGAGGGGTTAGACAATAATTTTAAGGAGTTAGACAAGAAATTTGGGAAGTTAGACAATAATTTTGAGGGGTTAGACAATAATTTTAAGGAGTTAGACAAGAAATTTGGGAAGTTAGACAATAATTTTGAGGGGTTAGACAATAATTTTGAGGAGTTAGACAAGAAATTTGGGAAGTTAGACAATAATTTTGAGGGGTTAGACAACGGGATAAAAGAGGTGAGAAATGGGTTAATAGGGTTAGAAAACAGGATGGAAGGCAAATTGAGGGACATGAGGGACCAAGCGGAAAGGGAAGTTAACCAAATGGGGCAGCAGATAGAGGGGGTCAGAATGGGGGTAGAAGCCAAACTGGATGCTCACAGGGAGGAAATGGAGCAGATGAGGGTGGCATCTGGGCAGGAGATGCAAGTGATGGGAGAAGAGATCAGAAGAGGAGTGAGTGAGGAGGTCGGAGGAGTGCGCGAGGAAGTGAGGCACTGTAAGGAGCACATGGAGAAGGAGGTGAGAAAGGGGACTGTAAAGTTACAAGGGGGCATAGAGGACCTGACGCAGGAGGTGGAGCAGCTGACGGTGGGACAGACGGAGTTAGTGGAGCAGGTTCTAAGGAACACTGCGGTGATAGGAGGGTTAAAAGCGACACAAAATGACCTAAAAAATGACTTGGTAGCGACGAAGAGGGAATGTCAGATGGTACGTGAGGGACTGACAACGAGGTTGGACGAGGTGATAGAGGTAATGGAGACGACGGACCGGCAGGTGAGGACGCACATGGAAACGGTCAAGGTAGCCTTGGAGGACGAGCTTGAGGAGACGTACCGGGGAATAAAAGAGGTGAAGCACAAATTAGAAGAAGTGGAAGAAGGGGTGAGCGAAATTAAGAAGCGACGGAGAGGGGATAACAAAGAGATAAAAGAGGAAGTAAAAGAATTGGTCCAAAGTCTGTGTTTGGATCGTGATGATGTGCTCATTAACCGGATGAGGGATTCGCAGGTGATGGAGGAGAAGCGAAGAGGAAGAGGACCCGGTGTAAGTGGTGACCAATATGGTCGTGCGTATGATGCGCCAGGGGATTTAAGAAGCTTGGGGGTCGAGATGGACCCGGGTGTTCGTGAGAGGCCGTTGGTGAAGTGTGCGACAGGTCTGGTGTGCGAAAAAGGAGGTGTGCGAGGAAGTCCGACTCTGGGGTGTGTGAGGAAAAAGTGCACGCCGAGGAGTGAGTGTGCTGGCGAGAGTGAGTCGGTCGTAGCGCGTGTGCGAGGGAGCACATGGAAGGGAAGGGAAGGGTGTGGTAAGTGTTACAGAGGGTGTGACGGGAGAGTGTGCGCAAGAGTGTGCGCGAGAGAGGTGTGTAACGGACGGGTGCATGAGGAAAGAGTGCGCTGTCAAGAGTAAGGGTGAGTGCGCTGTCAAGAGTGGAGGTGAGAGTAGTAAGAGTGACAAGGAGAGTGAGTTGGTTGTGACAGGTGAGCGAGGATGTACACCTGGGATGGAAGGATGCACACCTGGAATGGTAGAGCGTGAGTGGGAATGCACGCTGGAGTTGGTGGTGAGGCACGTGGTTGGGTGTGCGAATGAGAGCACACCTGTGATTGTCACAGAGGAGGTGACCGAGGAGGGGGTGCGAAGAGGTGTGTTGATGAGGTGTGCTACCAACGAATGTGTGCCAAAGTGTTCGGTGGTCAGGTGTGTGACCAAGGCTGTGAGTGGAATGGGTGTACCTGGGTGTGTAAGGAAAGGTAGCATGGGAACGGCTGGATGTGTGAGCAAGGAACGGGCTGCGGGGTGTAAGCGTCCAGGTGAAGCATCGACGTTAGACGGGTTAGAGGTTAGAGCGACTTTTAGCCGAAGCGGGCCCTCGGTGCGTGCTGGGCCTCGCTTTGAACGGCCGCGTCCGTGCTCCACTAGGCGGAGCGGGCAGCCCGATAGAAAGGGTCGTCATGGCGACCACTTTTTGTTGAGGCATTCCGGCAGGTCGAGATCGGGACATTGGATGGCTCCACGCCGAGGTGGTGCGTGGGATCTCGGCCCGGGTAAACCTCCTTCCCTGCACCGAATGCGGGACGTATCCAGCCGCTGGCACCACACAACCCACATTCATGGCTTGGCTTTACGAAGCCGGGCTTTGGACGGGAATTGGCGCACCGAGAGGCAGTAGTGAGTAGACTGGGTAATGAGGTTAGTGTTTTGGCCCCGAAATTAGAGAAAAACAAAATTTGATGATTGGCAAAGGAGTGGCAGTAATGATTGGCAGATGATGGGCATTGATTGGCAAATTTTTGATTTGTTGAAATTTGAAGTGCAAAATTGGTAGTGAGCGATGGGCCCGGTGGGTAAGGGGGGCATCCCTGCCACCCTTCCCATGGGGGGGCAAATGCGCACTAGATTATGGGGTGTATGGCAGTGAAAACTAGCCCGGGTGGGTTAGGTTATATTGTAGGGATCTAGAAGAGATTGACATGAGGTGACGTTAAGATTAGTTAGTGACTGATACCTGTAGTGGGGACGCAGGTAGAGTAGCGTGGATGATAATGACGTGGGAGCGCAATAGCTTAAAGGGACGACTGGGAAGCGCAAGTTTCAGAAGGGAGTAGTTAGCTGAGATGATGCCGTGTGTGTGAGGATTGAACAGGTGAGAATTGAACAGGTGTGATTGCACAGGTGTGCAACTGGACAGGTGTGTGGAGCAGTGTATGAGTAGTGATTGTTGTGGATCAGCGCGAATGCGCTTGGGGAGAGAAGGGTGCAGGTGGCACCAGGTGTGAGAGCACAGGTGTGCAAGTACAGGTGTGTGGAGAGAGTTGGAGTAAGTGGTACGGAGTGGTGTGCATGGTGCGAAGGTGTGGATGGGGGAAGAGTGGACCCCTTTCACGAGTACCCGGGGCGGGTAGTGTAAGTGTTAGGTAGAGGGTACAGGTAAATTGTGGTTGGATATTGGCATCTGTGGTGCGGGTGACAGAATGGTATTGAGGATGGGTGCATTAGTGTTGTGGAAATGGCTGGGCGTGTAGCCTGTTAGTGCGTGTAGTTGGTTGGGCACTCCACCACTGTGAGGATGTCGGCCAGGTGAGGCCGCAGGTGGGCTCTGGGAGCCGGTAGTTGTGAGTGGGTGCCTGAGGATCCCGGGTGTGGATCGGGCAGCCCAGTGCCAGAGAGGGCACCGAGTGGGGAGAGCGCCAGAGGGCCTTCCCCAGGGAGTTAGGTTAGGGTGAGGAGCAGGTAAGCTCGGAGGCAACTGCAGTGGTGGAGGTGTGCAGGTGGGTAGACCCGCTGGGAGAGGTACACGCCACAGCCCAGAAATTGTGCGAGGGCACCGGGAGATGAATCGGGGGAGTGAGACCCCAAATTGAAAAGCACCACAGTTTGGCCAATGGGAATTGGTTTTTAGAACCCATAGTGTAAGAGGGCCAATGGTTTGGCCGGAGAAAGACCCCGGGTAATGTAAAGTTGTTAAAGTCATTTAGGAAATAGTTAGGATTGATGAACCTGTCGCACCATACGCAGCCACTTGCCAGTGGTGATGATGATGACTCCACACCTGTGTTTTCTTTGTTCTGTGCAGGAAATGAGATTGCTGTGGATTTGTGAGACGCATCACGACGTGGATGAGACATTGGGGTGATTCCATCTCTCCCTCCCTAGGAGGGACTGATGATGAATTGGTGATAGCAAATTATGATGTTGAGTTGGAGATGGCAAATTTTGATGAAAGTTGAAAATGGCAAATTTGATTGGTTAGGAGGGAGAGAAGACGAATTTGGTTTATGGGAGGAACGGGGAAGACAGTAGGGATGTTTGTTGATTTGTAAAGTAGATGTTTATGGGTAGTGTTGTGTTTTGTGGATACAGTAAGGGGTAAGGGAGGGGCCATGTAGGTTACCTGGTGGGGGGGGGGGGGCGTACGGTAGGAACGTACCTGTCTCACCTGGTTCCCATGTGCCCCCAGTGTGCATTACCTTGCATTGCGTGCACTTTTGCGCCCTTACCACCTTACTCACTTGTCTGCTTCTTTTGTCTCCCACCTCCGAGGATCTGGCTTTGGGGTAGAGAGAGAGGAGAGAGAGGTGCTGGCTTCGCAGTTGTGGGCCTGCACTTTCGCTGTTTGCTGCCTGGATCGATACACCATATGGACCGCAATGTTTGTGGCCACCCACCATGGACCGCAGCTCTTTTGCGGCCAAGCACCACCCATTGATGGACCTCTGGGTCAACGTGGCACCTATGCCAAACAGGTGAACCACTAATAGTTGGCCCCCTGACGGCCACAATATAGAAATGGACGCGGTTGGCGCCTTTCTTTATTTTTCTAAGGAAGTAAGAAGGCCAAGTGCACCACACGAAGGCAAGACCAGCGGCAGAACATCGGCCGGCTGCGACACCACACAATGATTTATAGACACTTTATTGGTGCACCGGATGGTGCTGACTGTACATGAGGGGGTGGTGCTTTTCGTGCTGGAAAAGGGTGCTCTGCACGTTATTAAAGGCCGTAGGCCACAGAGCACTCGTGGGTTGGTGTATCGATGCTGGCATGCGTGCTCTCTCTATGCATAACATCTGCATGTGTCCCTCCAAAAACAGGTCCTGGATCGTAGTGTAAATATCAGCGTAGTCTTGTAAAAAAATGCTCCCTACCGGCTGTATGTTTAGTTTGAGAATTCTTTCGGATTCGGTTATCCTGTGGGTGTGTTTCTGAGAGGAGAAGGGTGCAACGTCGCAGGGGGACATATTTACTCGTTTGTGAATATCTGTAAAACTGTCGCACTCAGGGTAGAGTTAATAGTAGTGGGAACTACATCTGAGTGCCACACTAAACTAGGTAAAAATTTATCGGGTCGGGACGCCCCGAGGGTAGAGAAGGGTGCAATGTTGCGAATATGGAATTTGGCCTCCATATCCGCTTGTAAATATTCCCCTATTTCCCCAATACTCCCCAACTATCCCCAATCCCCCATTCCCTAGTCCCATTGTCTGTAAACAACACTCTGTAGAACCGACCTTCCCCTTTTTCCCCCATTAAATGTCGTGCCCAGGTCCACCGCATCACACGTAGACAACTTTCGGTCATCTTGCTAGTTATTCTTAGTCTATGTCAGTTAAGGACTCGTTTCCATTAATTCTGACTCTTCGTTGCACCAGAATGTGATTATATGGCACCAGTAGTGAGTTTAGGACCTTCCCATACCTCCTCCCATCTTCTTCCCCAAACAACAACAACAACAACAACTACAGCTACAACAACAACTACAACAACGGCGCGCGGGGGGAGTGTGCGTCCTCACACCGGCTCGGTTAGCCGCCATGACCAGGCGCTCCACGGGGTTACCACGAAGGGGCTCCCTGTCAGCCCCTCGTCAAGGGGCGGAGCCGGTAACCCCCCCCGCACGCACCCAATGAGAAGCAACGAGCCGATTCCATCTGGGGCGGAGCTAACGAGCCGAGGGCGTGTCACTCCCCGCCGGATATACGCGGCCACGTACCGGACGTGACGAGAGATGCGCCCCGAGCTTGAGAAGACAAGAGAGCCACCTCCGAGCGCTGAGAGACCTCCTGCATCTTTTGGGCCGCGCTATCCTGTCCCTGAGCACAAGGTGCACCTTGTGCTGGCCATCAAATACCCGCTTTCCTTGCCGTCAATCCCCGTGTGAGTCAGTTTTTGTCCCGTTTATCTGTCGTCTGTTGGGGTTAATATAAGAGTGTGTCTAAGTGCTTGTCTTTCTATGCTGTACCTCTCATCCCTGTAATCTGAACCTTCCGCACTAATATAACCTCCTCCGGAGGTCTTGAGAACCGTATCCCTGGTGTCGTGTCATTTTAATCCCAGCCGTGTGTCTTTTCCTTCATTGATCTAGCGTAGCGCGATTAGTCAACGTTCGGGTATAATCGGGTAACTTGTGCAGACGTGGTCATACCAAACCGCTCGGTAAATAACATCTAAGCCGCGTCTGTAACAATATATATATATATCTATATATAGATATAATATATGTATATATATATATATATATATATATATAAATATATGTATATATATATATATATATGCAGTGCCGAAATAAGTCTACACCCCCTTTCAAAAATTTTACGTTTTGTTGCCTTGTACTCTTATAGCCTGGAATTAAAATGCATTTTAAATCAGACTTTTTCCACCTTTATTTAAACATCGTAACCCACAACTTCTAAGTGGAAAACAAATTTTTACAAATTTCAGAAAATTCATTAATAATCTAAAACAAGAATATCTTGGTTGGACAAGTGTCTAACCTCCTGAGTTAATACTTGGTGGAAGTATCTTTGACAGCAATTACAGCTGTGAGTCTGTTGGGATATATATCTCTCCCAACTTTGCACACCTTGATTGGGCAATATTTGCACATTCTTCTGTACAAAACTGTTCAAGCTCAGACACGTTGTGTAGGGCGTGTTGATGGACAGCAATCTTCAAGTCATGCCACAGATTTTCGATTGGATTTAGGTTGAGGCTCTGACTAGGCCACTCAAGGACATTTATCTTTTTGCTCATTAGCCACTCCAATGCAGCTTTGGCTGTGTGCTACGGGTCGTTGTCATGCTGAAAGGTGAACTTCCATCCCAATTTCAGCATTCTTGTAGAGGGCAGCAGGTTTTATTTTCTGTATTTTGCATTTTCGTCCATTTCCCCTTCTATTCTGACAAGTGCTCCGGTCCCTGCTGATGAGAAACATCCCCATAACATGATGCTGCCACCACAATGCTTCACAGTAGGGATGGTGTTCTTTGGGTGATGTGCTGCGTTGGGTTTGTGCCAAACGTATTGTCTTGCATTTTTTTTTTTTTTTTTTTTTTTTTTTGTATACAAGATCGAGGCTCGTGAAAGAGCGAACATTAATCACACAGAAAGACAAATGGACACATAAAACATATAACATCGGGAGCGGTAGACAAGATGGGGAGAGAGGGGGAAGGACACAAACACAACATTTGAGAGCAGGGACCGAGAGACATGGAGACATCGAGAGATCTGAGAGAGGGCGGGGGCTTTGGGGGGGGGCATGGGAAGGGGGCGGTGGGAGAGGTATAAAACATATGGACACTGCCAGGACTTCCAGGAAAGAAGTTGGAATTTCAAACAAGGTGGATCTGGGGTGAATTAGCGGGGGTAGAAAAGATCAAGGTTTTGGATGGGGGAAGATAAGAGATGGTGGTGAACAGCTGTTTTAAAGACCTGGAGGGAGGAGTGGGATTGAAGGGAGTGAGGGAGTTTGTTCCAGAGGCGGGAGAAAAGAGGAATGAAAGAGTGAAGGTGAGCAGAGAGCCGAGATTTCGGCAGTTTAACCATCAGAGGGTTGCTGGCAGATCTTGTGCGACCTGTAGGAATATTTGGGGGCAGAGCACAGAGAGAGCTGGGGGTGCAAGGCCGGAGAGGAGTCGGTAGAAGACAGAAAGACCACCTACCTGCCTGCGGTGAGTGAGTGAAAGGCCCTCAGAGATAGCTTCATCGCGGGAGATTCCAATAATTCTGAAAGCTTTGGTTTCAACAGCGTGAAGCCGAGCTAGGTGTGAGGCAGGAGCACCGGCCCATAGGGGAGAACAGTATTCCATTGAGCTGCGGATGAAAGCCTTGTATGTGGTGAGGAGCTCAGGTGTGCCGAGGAAGGACTTCGCACGACGGAGGATGCCCAGTCGGTGACTGGCTTTGGAGGCCAGCTTGGAAATGTGGTTTTCCCAAGAAAGATCATGGCAGATAGTGAGACCCAAAATCTTGAGCGACAGAACTTCTTGGAGAGGATTGTTGAGAAAGTAGATGGGAGGGTTGTCCAGTCGATCTTTTCGGAGAGACATAGTAAGAGTGTGAGATTTGTCAGGATTGAAAGACATGTTCCACTTGTTTGACCAGTCTGTGATTTTGTCCAGGTCTTCAGAGAGTGAGGAGGCAGCAGACTGCCGATCTGAGGGAAGAGGAATGGAGCGGCAGAGAGTGGAGTCATCAGCAAAGAGATAGAGAGGATTTTCGAGAGAGTCAGAGAGATCATTGATGAAGACCAGAAAAAGCACAGGGCCCAGAACACTGCCTTGGGGAACTCCAGCCTGAACAGGAAGAGGAGATGAGAGAAACCCATTCAGGGCCACACGTTGACGACGACTAGAGAGGAAGTCCGCCAGCCATGCGTGGAGATTTCCATGGATACCAAAGGAGGAGAGTTTGGTGAGCAGAGCGGGGTGCCAGACCGTGTCGAAGGCACGTGATATGTCGAGGGAGACAGCTCTAATTTCCTGTTTGGCATTGAGGACCTCCATCCATTGTCGAGACAGCAGAAGCAGCATGTCCAGAGTAGAGTGACCTGGTCTGAAACCAAATTGATGATCAGAGATCAAGCCATTGGAGAAGAGGAAAGATTTCATATCCGAAGCAATGATGGATTCCATGACTTTGCTGATAATTGGGAGAAGGCTGATTGGTCTGTAGTTGCTAGGATCTGTTTTTGCACCTTTTTTGTGCAAAGCGGTGATGTTGGCTGATTTCCAAGCAGATGGCAGTTGACCTTGAGCAAAAGAGAGGGTGAAGAGAACAGAGAGAGGGTGAGATAGAGCAGCAGAGCAGGATTTTAGGACCCGTGGGCTGATGCCGTCGGGTCCAGTTGCAGAATCAGAGTCGAGGGTTGACAGAAACCTTTCCACCTTGTCAGGAGGAAAGGACACGGAGTCCAGGAGCAGCAGGGTACGACTGGGTATGGTGGGTACAGAGAGGGATGGGTTTGGGACACAAGATTTAGAGGCAAACACAGAGTTGAGGCATTCAGCTTTTTCACGTGCGGAGTCAGCTGTGTAGCCGTTTGAGGTAAGGGAGGGGATGGAGGGGGAACAAACACCAGAAACGGATTTGACCAGACGCCACCAGGATTTGGAAGAGGGAGACAGATAAGAGAGTTCGTTCTTGAGAACGAAGAGATATTGTTTCCTGGCTCTCCTGAGGGTGGACACACACTTGTTTCGGGCTTTGTGAAAGGAAATGAGATTTCCTTCCGTTGGATTTGCTTTCCAGGAGACGAAGGCAAGTTATTTCTGGGCAACAGCCTCACCACAAGATTCCGTGTACCATGGACGGGAGGAAGGGTATGACAACTGAAGACGAGATGGGATAAATCTGTGCATGAGAGAGAGCAATTTACTTTGGAAGAATTCCCAGGATGAGTTGATGTCAGAGGTGGTAGAGATGGGAGACCAGTCCAGATGATTGATGGCTGCTTGAAGACCATGCCAGTTGGCCTGAGTGAAATGCCAGACTCGTCGACGCTGAACAGGCTCCCTGAGGATGGTCAGAGAGATGTCCACTTTAACAAGGACATGATCAGATGATCCGATCGGAGCAGAAGAAGAGCAGCAGACATTTTCAGGGAAGTTAGTCATAACCAAGTCCAGAAGAGAAGATGTTCCGTTGACTGAGATCCGGGTCGGGAAATTGACAGATTGTGTCAGTCCCAGTGAGTCGCAGAAGTCCTTTGCTGAGGAGCCATGGCTGGTGAGAGAGGTACCCACACCCAGCCAACTGGCATGATGACAGTTGAAATCACCACATATGAGGAAGAGAGAGTTGGGATGAGTAGATAGAAGTTGGTCCATATCATTTTTAGGCCAAAAAGTTCCATCTTGGTTTCATCAGACCACAGACCTTTTTTTTAACCACATGGCTTCAGAATCTCCGGAGTGGTTTTTTGCATACCTCAAACGGGAATCAAAGTTGGCTTTTTTGAGTAATGGCTTGGGATATTATTATCACATGCACATAGTGACCAGTCTTTGCCATAAAAACTGCAGCTCTTTCAAAGCTGCCATTTGCCTCTTTGTGGCCTCTCTGGTCAGTCTTTTCCTTGCTTGGTTATCCAGTTTGGAGGGACGGCCTGATGTAGGCAAGGTCTTGATGGTACCATACGCATTCCACTTCTTAATGATTGTCTTAACTGTGCTCCAAGGATATTCAAGGCCTTTGAAATATTTTTATACCCATCCCCTGATCTGTGCCTTTCCACAACTTTATCCCGGAGGTCTTTTGAAAGCTCCTTGGTGCTCATGGTTGAGTCTTTGCTGTGAAATGCACGATCCACAAGGCATCCACCGGGCATGTCCCCCGGGCATGGTCCATTGGTCCAATGACCCAAACATGCTCTAAGTAGTCCGAGAAATGAGTGCAGCCGTATGTCCCACAAGGGGACAAAGAGAATAATGGTAGAAGCCAGTATGAGTGGCATTGGGGACGAGAAGACTCGTTATGAGAAAGATCGTGCCAAAAAGATCACACCTTTTCTTTATTCCTGAGTGTCATTTCCTTACACGATCCATAAATACCAGAACACAACCTTAAATCCATACACTTTTTATTCACACTTGGTTTTATTTTCCTGTTAAAGTAGCATGCATTTTCATGACACACCTGTTTGGTTCACTCAAAAGCGACGGCCTTTGTTGCAAGTGCTAATTGGCCATTAGCGACCTGTGGACGCTGCATACATCCCTGCAAGCCATTGGGAGGCGGCTAAATTCGCTGTGTGTTTGTGGTATAGATGCTGGGCATCGCAGTAGTGATTGAAGACAGGACCGCTTGGTACGCTGGCCGGAAGAACCGAATGATGGCATCCGGCTACAAAGGGCTGGTGGGCGACAGGCCACCAATCAGGGCCTGAGGAACTTTCTCGAACATTCTGGAGGGCAACGAGGGTGGGGGTAGGGAGCAGGGCAATGCGACGTACATATATATAAACATACTAGCGAGGTACCTGTGCTATGCACCTATGCTATGCACAGGTGGGAAGCCAAAAGCAAACAAACACTGCAGAAACAGTGAGTGCTAAATCATGGAACAGATAAATTCCACATTCCTGTGCCACCTTCAATCGAACATCCGGCATTGGCAGCAGGTTAGTCAAGGACTTGCACAAAAAAAACGTACCCCGTCTGAATGGTTCTACCCCCAGTCAATGGCGAATCTGCATCTGGCGAATCTACGAATGTTATGGTTAGAGAGTAGAAACCCTCACGTCATTTCCTCATTCATATTTCAACTCAATATCTCTATTTTCATTCCAAACAGCATCATTCCAATCATAAATTAATACTATTACAAAATACTGTCTTAAATCACGATTATATTGAGATATTATCAAACCAGCCCATTGATGTTTTCCGGATTCGGGAGCCGTTGCAAGCCAGCTTCAAAATCATAATTTTATTGAGGAATTTATGAAATCTCCTACCTACCTTACAACATCTACTGGGATCCCAAAACGTTCCACAGAAGGTTTGGCTAGGCTGGCCCCAAAACTGAAGGAGTATTTTGGGGACAGACAGACACTCTTGGTTTATAATATAGATATACTGTACTATATATATATATATACTGTGTATATATATATATATATATATATATATATATATATATATATATATATGTATATATATATATATATATATACACAGTATATATATATATATATATATATATATATATATATATATATATATATATATATATACACAGTATATATATATATATATATATATATATATATATATATATATATATATATATATATATATATATATATATACATATATATATATATATATATATATATATATATATATATATATATATAGTATATATGTACATATATATATATATATATATATATATATAGTATATATGTATATATATATATATATATATATATATATATATATATATATATATTGCGGATATGAGGATGGCATTTTTTTTGATTGTGTGTATTGGATTGTGGTAAACTGCTGTGTACCATTGGTTGGATATGGCCCCTCTTGCCTCCAGAGTTGTATAAAGGTAAAAAGGGCGTCTCAGTAATTAGTCCATAAAGCATACACGTCAGCCAATCATAGAATACCCCTGTTCGATAGCTTATATCTTATTATGTGTCTTAGGGTAAGGCTGTGTCTCCCATTAACTTAAATACTCCATTGTACCAAGTGAAATAAGAGTAGATCCCCTTTCATTTCATTTCAATGGCCAACTGCATTTTGGGCGGTTTTCTTCAACCACCATTGGCCACGAGGCAGGGTTGGGGAAGAAAGGCGGGTCCCCACCTCGTCAGAGAGGGGAGGAGTGAGCCAGCCCCACTCGACCAACCATGAACAAGGGGTTTGGCTTGAGAGGGCGGAGAGAGAACGTTTGGGGGAGGTTCGCAAAGGTTGAGGGGCGGGGCCTATATAACCCGCGGCGGGGCGTTCCCCAAAGAGATGAGCTTTTACAGAGAAAGGAGAGGAGTCCAAGGGAGGAGACAAGCAGATGCGCTTTTACTGAGACAAGGAGACGAGTAAAAAGGAAAGAGCTGGGTCGTCAGAACAAGAGCGCGTAGAGAGGAGAGAACCCGTCACGCCAGACCCCCCCACCAGCGCGTCGGCTCCACCAAGCAGCTCCGACCCGTGATCCCGCGCACACGACAGGCCCGGTGGCATCAGCGGCCGTCGAGGTCCAGCCCGATGTCCCGTGCGGGATCAAGCTCCAGCCAGCTCCGTGCCGTCCTCCCCCTCCAGCCACACACCTCCTTCCAGCCAATCCACTCTGCAATTCCCCGTGTGAGTCAGTGTCTTTGTTTGTTCTGTCCTGGGTAGGTAATTAAGCTTGTATAAGGAATTCACTGTGTCACCTGCGTCTCATGTCCCTGTAAATAATCGTGACTGCTCCTTTTCGCTTGTGTGTGTAAATAATAAATCCCGTTACCCTTCTGTACGTCTTCTTCCTCTTTGCATTCGGTCGCTTTAGAGTTTTCCCGATTGAGTAGCTGTGGCGCGATACGGCCAACGTTCAAGGTGAATCGGGTTTTAGTCGGGGAAAAATTGTTCGGCCGCGGTTACACCACCGCTCGGTCAAAATAACATCTAATCCGCGGACCGTAACAAATTGGTGTCAGGAGTGGGATTCGAACCTGGGACTAAATTTATTTAGCCCAAAATTTGGACACCAATTGTGTTATTACCGTAACAAATTGGTGTCGGGGAGTGAGATACGAGGCCCGAAGCGCGCTTAACGCGCTCAAAATTACGAGCTGCTGAAAATTTGTGTTTTAAAGCAAAACCCGAATTTTGAAATCGCGCCATGGCTGGTCAAGGCGGCGGGATGCCGGTGGGAGAGATAGACGGGGTGGAATCGACCCAGGACCTCGGGGAAATGTATGTGGAGGAAAGGGAGGAGGAGAAAAATGGCAATGTGGTTGCGGAGGTTTCCCGCAAAATGGCGCTCTCGCGCACGAGGTTATGGGCGCGCAAAATGGCGCCTTTGCGCACGCGGTTACAACGGCACCAAATCTGGCGGCGCCCGTGACCGTAGCAGCACCGGTGAATTGGGACCTCTTTATGATACAAATAAAGGCGCTCATGGTCCAGACAAGTGAAGACCTGAGGAATGAATTGGGGGTAATGGGGAACCGGATGGAGGCTCAGAGTGAGCAAATGGCGGCAATGAGGGACGAATTGGGGGGCAAAATGGGCGAAATGGGGGGCGAAATGGGGGGCAAAATGGGAGAAATGGGGGAACGGCTAGAAGCTAAATTTGAGGGGCTAGACAATAATTTTAAGGGATTAGAAAAAAAATTTGATGGGTTAGACAATGGGATAAAAGAGGTAAAGAATGGGTTAATGGGGTTAGAAAATAGGATGGAGGACAAATTGCGGGAAATAGGGGAGCAATCCGCCCGAGAAATTAAACAAATGGGAGAGCAGATAGAGGAGGTGAAAATCGGGGTAGAAACCAAACTGGATGCTCAGAGGGATGAATTGGGACAGATGAGGGCAGCATCTACAAAAGAGAGGGAGGAGATGAAAGAGGAGATACGACGAGGTGTAAGTGAGGAGGTCTCGGGGGTACGCGAGGAGGTAAAGCGAGGTGAAAAGCGTATGGAGAAAGAGGTGAGGAATAATACGGCTAGGTTACAGGGGGGAATAGAAGACCTGACGGAGGAGGTGGAACAGCTGACGGAGGGACAAAAAGAACTAACGGAGCAGGTTCAAAGGAACACTGCGGTATTAGGAGGGTTGAAAGCGACACAAAGAGACATCAAGGACGACTTAATAGCAACACAGAGGCAATGTCAGATGGTACGTGAGGGACTGACAATGAGGTTGGACGAGGTGACAGAGGTAATGGAGACGAAGGACCGGCAGGTGAGGACGCACATAGAGACGGTCAAAATAGCCTTAGGAGGACAAACTTGAGGAGACGCACCGGGAAATAAAAGAGGTGAAGCAAAAATTAGAGGAAGTGGAAGAAGAGGTGAGTGAAATTAAGAAGGGACGGACAGAAACTAAGAGGGAGATAAAGGAGGAGGTGATGGAATATGTACAAGGTCGGTGCTCAACTCATAATGATGTGCTCACTAACCAAATAAAGAGTTTGCAGGTGGCGAAGGAGGTGCGACGACGAGGTACGGAGGTGAGTGGCGATATACGAGGAAATGTATATGAGGTGAGGGGAGCTTCAGTCGGCTTGGAGGTTGATTTAGACCCGGGTGTTCGTGAGAGGCCGTTGGTGAAGTGTGCGACAGGTCTGGTGTGCGAAAGAGGAGGTGTGCGAGAAGGTCCGACTCTGGGGTGTGTGAGGAAAAAGTGCGCGCCGAGGAGTGAGTGTGCTGTCGAGAGTGAGTCGGTCGTAGCGCGTGTGCGAGGGAGCACATGGAAGCGCGTAGTGAGGAGTGTTACAGAGGATGTAACGAAAGAGTGTACACCTGTGGTGAGTGTTACAGAGGAAGTAACGGGAGAATGTGCGCAAGAGGATGCGCGAGAAAGGTGTGTAACGGACGGGTGCATGAGGAAAGAGTGCGCTGTCAAAAGTAAGGAAGAATGCACACCTGTGGTGAGTGTTACAGAGGGTGTAACGGGAGAGTGTGCGCAAGAGTGTGCGCGAGAAAGGTGTGCAACGGACAGGTGCATGAGGAAAGAGTGCGCTGGCGAGAGTAAGGGTGAGTGCGCGACCGAGAGTGGAGGTGAGAGTAGTAAGAGTGACCCGAAGCGTGAGTTGGTGGTGACAGGTGAGAGAGGATGTACACCTGGAATGGAAGGATGCACACCTGGAATGGTAGAGCGTGTGTGGGAATGCACACTTGAGTTGGTAGTGAGGCACGTGGTTGGGTGTGCGAGTGAGAGCACACCTGTGATTGTCACAGAGGAGGTGACCGAGAAGGGGGCGCGAAGAGGTGTGCGAGCGACGAGTGTGTGCAAAGGTGTTCGGTGGTCAGGTGTGTGACCAAGTCTGTGAGCGGAATGAGTGTACCTGGGTGTGTTAGAGAAGGTGCAATGACGAGGAGCATGGGAACAGCTGGATGTATGAGCAAGAAAGGGGTAGAGTATGCGTGTGAGCATGCAGGTGAGGCATCGACGGTAACTGGGTTAGCGGTTAGAGCGACTTATAGCCGAATCGGGCCCTCGGTGTGTGCCGGGTTCCGCGTGCCACGAGGACTAGCGGGGATCCGAACCACGGCGGGTTCGAAAGGACCGCCGTACGTGATCCACGCTGGGCCGCGCTTGGAACGGCCGCGTCCATGCTCCGCTAGGCGGAACGGGCAGCCCGATAGGAAGGGTCGTCATGGCGACCCCTTTTTGTTGAGGCGGTCCGGCAGGTCGAGATCGGGCAATTGGATGGCTCCGTGCCGAGGTGGTGCGTGGGATCTCGGCCCGGGTAAGCGCCCTTCCCTGCACCGAGTGCCAGACGCATCCAGCCGCCGGCACCAAACAACCCGCATTCATTGCTTGGCTTTACGAAGCCGGGCTGTGGAAGTGAATTGGCGCACCGAGAGGATCTAATAAGTAGACGGGTGATGAGGATAGTGGTCTGGACCCGAAATTAGAAAAACAAAATTTGATGATTGGCAAAGGATTGGCAGAGTGATGATTGGCAGAGGATTGGTAGAGTGATTGGCAAATTTTTGATTGGCCGAAATTTGGTGAGCAAAATTGGTATTGGAAGATGCCCCATGTGGTGGGATGGCAACTCTGTCATCCCTGACACAGGGGGGCAAAGGAGCACTAGTTTTATGGGGTTGATGGCAGTGAAAACTAGCCCGGGTGGGTTAGGATATATCGTGTGTAGGGCCCTAGAGATTGACATTAGGTAACGTTAAGATTAGTTTGTGACAATGATACCTGTAGCTGGGGACGCAGGTACATTAGTGTGGATTATAATGACGTGGTATGTGCTTAGTTTAAAGGGAAGACGGGGAGCACTAAGTTAGCAGGGCAACAGGTAGTTCAGATGATGCCGTGTGTGTGATTGAACAGGTGTGATTGCACAGGTGTGCAACTGGACAGGTGTGTGGAGCAGTATATGAGTGAGAGAAGGTGATTGCGTGTGGTGTTGACCAAATGGTCCAGGAAGAGGAGGAGGGTGCAGGTGGCACCAGGTGTGAGTGCACAGGTGTGCAACAACAGGTATGAGGAACAGGTGTATGGAATAAATGGTAGTGTGGAGTATATGGAGTATTGGAATGGATGGTCGTGGAGTGAGTATGGTGGAAACTATGGAGTGGAGTGGATGGTGCGAAGGTGTGAATGGGGGAAGGATGGACCCCCATCACGAATACCCGGGGCGGGTAGTGTAAGTGTTAGGTAGAGGGTATAGGTAAATTGTGGTTGGATATTGGCATCTGTGGTGCGGGTGGAAGAATGATGTTTGGATGGGTGCATTAGTGTTGTGGAAATGGCTGGGCGTGTAGCCTGTTAGTGTGTGTAGTTGGTTTGGGCACTCCACCACTGTGAGGATGTCGGCCAGGTGAGGCCGCAGGTGGGCTCTGGGAGCCGGTAGAGTTGTTGTGGATGGGGCCCGAGGATCCGGAGGACGGACCCGGGTAGCCCAGTGCCAGAGGGCACCAAGGGGTGACAGAGCCAGGAGGGGCCTTCCCCAGTTAGTTAGGTTAGGGTGAGGAGCTAGGTAAGCTCAGGTGGCAACTACAGTGGTGGAGGTGTGCAGGTGGGTAGACCTGCTGGGAGAGCTACACGTCACAGCCCAGAAATTGTGCAAGGGCACCGGGAGATGAATCGGGGGAGTGAGACCCCAAATTGAGAAGCACCACAGTTTGGGCAATGGGAATTGGTTTTTAGAACCCATAGAGTAAGTTGGCCAATGGATTGGCAGGGAAAGACCCCGGGTAGTGTAAAGTGTGTTAAAGTCATTTAGAGGATAGATAGGATGAAGGATCTCCTTGCACCATCTACATCCACTCACCTGAGGTGACAGGTACTCCACACCATGCCATGTTTTCATTATTTTTAATGGTGCAAATGTTTTGGATTGTGAGACGCATCATAACGTGGGTGTGACATTGTGCTTGATGTTCCATCTCTTCCTCCTTATGAGGATTGATGATGAATTTGGGTGATGGCAAATTTTGGCTAGAGGGATTGTGGTGACGAATTTGGTATCGGGGAAATATTGGAAAGACGTGACAGTAGTGACGAATTTGTAATGTGTAGATTTTGTACATATGGGGTAAGGGCAAGGGTAGGGTAGGTGACAGGGGGGGTGACGTACGGTAGGGACGAGCTTTCTCACTTCGCTCTCCGTACGCATTTCGCCCTGCATTGCCTTGTTTGATGTGTACGCTTGTGACCTTACCCCTCGCTCATTTGTCTTTCCCCTTTTGTCTCCCACATGACCTGTGCGCCATTGGGCGCTGAGGGGAGCGTGCGTGAGTCGGCCATTGTGCGCCCGGAACTCTCAGAACCAGCTGTCTGCATCGATGCACCACATGATGGACCACATGTCTGTGGCCGAGCACCACTTCTGGACCCCATGGGTTGGGGCATGGCCCCTCTGCTGGAACCGGCCTTGAGGGCCCGAAATCTTGCTGGCGGACCTTGGCCACAGGGCACCGATGCCCCACAGGTGAACCACACGTAGTCGGCCTGGTGGGCCATAAATAAATAAAAAGGACACATTGGGTGCATTTTTCAGTTCAAATTAGGCCGCCAGTAAGAAAAGCAAAGAAAATGACAACAACTGGAAGAAAATAATAATAGCCAGCAGAGGGAGCCGAAGAGCAAGGGACCACCTGCAGGGTTAGGGGTTGTTGGTTTATTTTGATTCATTGAACAATCGTGACTGCACCGATTGGTGCTTGAGGGTGTATTGGTGCGTTCTGGGTGCTTTCATGGTGCGTCGATGCAGAGCAGACTGTCTCCCCCCCCCCCCCCCCCCAGAAAGAACAATTACAAGTCCTGGGTTAGTTTTGTAAATAAAAGTAGCGTCAATTGTAAATAATGCTCCCCACCGTCAATGTATAGTTTGAAGACCATTCCGCAATTCGGTTAACTGTGGGCGTAAGTCTGTTAGGCAGGGTGCAATGGAGCAGTGGGACACATTTATTTATGTTTTAAAACTGTCGCACTCAGGGTCAGGTTAAAAGTAGAGGGAACTACACCTACGTGTCACACTAAATTAAAGTTATAGGCCCGGGACGTGCCTAAGAGGAGGAGGGTGCAGTGTTGCGGATATGAGGATGGCATTTTTTTTGATTGTGTGTATTGGATTGTGGTAAACTGCTGTGTACCATTGGTTGGATATGGCCCCTCTTGCCTCCAGAGTTGTATAAAGGTAAAAAGGGCGTCTCGGTAATTAGTCCATAAAGCATACACGTCAGCCAATCATAGAATACCCCTGTTCGATAGCTTATATCTTATTATGTGTCTTAGGGTAAGGCTGTGTCTCCCATTAACTTAAATACTCCATTGTACCAAGTGAAATAAGAGTAGATCCCCTTTCATTTCATTTCAATGGCCAACTGCATTTTGGGTGGTTTTCTTCAACCACCATTGGCCACGAGGCAGGGTTGGGGAAGAAAGGTGGGTCCCCACCTCGTCAGAGAGGGGAGGAGTGAGCCAGCCCCACTCGACCAACCATGAACAAGGGGTTTGGCTTGAGAGGGCAGAGAGAGAACGTTTGGGGGAGGTTCGCAAAGGTTGAGGGGCAGGGCCTATATAACCCGTGGCGGGGCATTCCCCAAAGAGATGAGCTTTTACAGAGAAAGGAGAGGAGTCCAAGGGAGGAGACAAGCAGATGCGCTTTTACTGAGACAAGGAGACGAGTAAAAAGGAAAGAGCTGGGTCGTCAGAGCAAGAGCGCTTAGAGAGGAGAGAACCCATCACGCCAGACCCCCCCACCAGCGCGTCGGCTCCACCAAGCAGCTCCGACCCGTGATCCCGCGCACACGACAGGCCCGGTGGCATCAGCGGCTGTCGAGGTCCAGCCCGACGTCCCGTGCGGGATCAAGCTCCAGCCAGCTCCGTGCCGTCCTCCCCCTCCAGCCACACACCTCCTTCCAGCCAATCCACTCTGCAATTCCCCGTGTGAGTCAGTGTCTTTGTTTGTTCTGTCCTGGGTAGGTAATTAAGCTTGTATAAGGAATTCACTGTGTCACCTGCGTCTCATGTCCCTGTAAATAATCGTCACTGCTCCTTTTTGCTTGTGTGTGTAAATAATAAATCCCGTTACTCTTCTGCACGTCTTCTTCCTCTTTGTATTCGGTCGCTTTAGAGTTTTCCCGATTGAGTAGGTGTGGCGCGATACGGCCAACGTTCAGGGTGAATCGAGTTTTAGTCGGGGAAAAACTGTTCGGCCACGGTTACACCACCGCTCGGTCAAAATAACATCTAATCCGCGGACCGTAACAATATATGTACATACGCATATATATGTACAGTCGTGGCCAAAGATTTTCGCACCCTTGCACTTTTTTCAAATAATGCACCATTTCTTCCAGAAAATTGTTGACATAAAAAAATCTTTTGGTATCCACATTTGTATTTCTTTGGTTTGCAGTGGAACAAAACAAAAAAAGCTGAAAAAATTACAAAATCATAGCTTATTCCACATAGAAATTCTAAAATGGTCCGAACAATATTATTGGCACATTTTCGAAGTTGTGAGAAATAATTAGATTTCAAGCAGGCTCCTTTACTTTGGAATTGAACTCACCTGTGGTGAGTTTCAGGTGCCTGCAATATAAAAATCACTCATTCAACCAGTTTGAATGGAGAAAAGGAGTCATTCTGCTGTTTTGTTTCACTGTGTGCACTGCAATGAACATGGAGAAAAGAAAGAAAACCAGAGAATTGTCTGAGGAGGTCAGACACAACAATGTAGCGAAGCATGGACAATCTCAAGGCTACAAGTCCATCTCCAGAGAGCTTGATGTTCCTGTGTCCATGGTGCACAACGTTATGAGGAAGTTTAAGGCCCATGGCACTGTAGCCAACCTCGCTGGACATGGCCGCAAGAGAAAACTTGATTGAAGATTGCAGCGAAGGATCAACGAAGGAGCACCTTGATCAACTGCCAAACAGATTCTATCTGAACTTCAGACACAAGGTACGACAGTTTCAAATCGCACCATCCGTTGCCAACTCAAGGAAAGGGTGTTCTATGGTGGCAGATCCAGAAGGACCTCACTGCTGGGAAAGCCCAACTGGAGTTTGCCAAACCACAGCTGAACAAACCAAAATCCTTCTGGGAGAATGTCCTGTGGACAGATGAGACCAAAATAGAGCTTTTTGGTAAAGCACATCATCTCTATGTTTACAGAAAACAAAATGAAGCCTTCAAAGAAAAGAACACCTTCCCTACAGTCAAACATGGAGGAGGTTCCGTTATGTTTTTGGAGGTTGCTGTGCTGCCTCTGGCACTGGGTGCCTTAAATGTGTGCATGGCATCATTAAATCACGAGATGACCATGGAATTTTGGAGCGCAACGTTCAACCTTGTGTCAGAGAGCTTGGTCTCCGTCGAAGGTCATGGGTCTTGCAGCAGGACAATGACCCCAAACACACTTCAAAAAGCACCCAGGAATGGTTCAAGACAAATTGCTGGACTGTTCTGAAGTGGTCCGCAATTAGTCCAGATCTACACTACCGGTCAAAAGTTTTAGAACACCTCAATTTTTCCAGTTTTTATTGAAATTTATGCAGTTTAATGTCTCAATGTACTCTGAAATTAAGCATAGAACAAATAAACAATTGGAGATAAAAAAGAAATGATAGAATCATTTTGTTTAACAAAATTTTATTTAAAATTTTGACTCAGCAAAGTAGCCACCTTTTGCAGATATAATGGCCGAACCCACTCGTGGCATTCTTTCTACAATGGAAATCAAATATTGTTCGGGAAGTTCTTCCCAACACTGTTGCAGAAGTTCCCACAAATGTGTTGCACTTGTAGGTTGCTTTGCTTTCACCCTTCTGTCCAGTTCATCCCAAACCAGCTCAATGGGGTTCAAGTCTGGAGAATGTGCTGGCCATTCCATGATTTGAAGCCTACAGTCTTGTTCTTTTCCTCGAAGGTAGTTTTGACATAGCCTGGAGGTGTGTTTAGGGTCATTATCTTGCTGTAGGATGAACCCCTGACCAACAAGGCGTATACCAGAGGGTATTGCATGGCGCTGCAAAATGCTGCGGTAGCCCTTTTGGTTCAGGGTGCAGGTCACTCTGTGCAAGTCGCTGACTCTGAATCCAGCAAAAGAGCCCCAGACCATCACGCTTCCTCCTCCATGTTTGACAGTTGGTGTCACACACTGAGGAACCATCCTTTTGCCTACTCGACGGCATACAAAAACCCTGCATGATGAACCAAAGATTTCAAATTTTGATTAATCGGTCCATAAGACCTTATTCCAGTCTTCAGTCGTCCACTGGCGGTGCTTCATGGCCCAGGCAAGCCCCTTTTTCTTATTTTGCCATCTTAGCAATGGCTTTCTTACTGCCACTCGACCTGTCAAACCTGCAGCTCGAAGTCTTCTCTTCACCGTTGAAACTGAGACTTGCTTACTTCGACCAGTGTTAAGGTGTGCTTGAAGCTGTTGTCCTGTGAACCGCCTATCACGCAAGTTGTTGACTCTCAGAAACATGTCTTCTGATTCTGTTGTGGCTTTGGGTCTGCCCGACCTCTTCCTGTCAGAGTTTCCTCCAATTTCCAATATACTACTTCCTGCAGTGCAATATTGTCTATATAATGCTTCCGAGGGTGTAATAACAGTCTGTTCCAATACTGATTTTATACAGACAGGGGGTTTGTAATCAAGTAATGAGCAGAGGTTGGGACACCTCTAGGAATTGTTTGTATCAACTTTCAAGGTTTAATTTACTTACATTGCTGCAGAACAGCTGTTGTTAACCCATTACTTGTTCCCTGAAGAAGGCCTTTTTTACAATATAACTGTGCAATTTACATTATTTTCCCGTTTTTGCTAACCTAAACTTTTTTTTTTTAACCTCGAGCAGTTTACTGCTTACCTTTGTACCATTACAGGTTATTCACTGGACATTAAACTGCATAAATTTCAATAAAAACTGGAAAAATTGAGGTGTTCTAAAACTTTTGACCGGCAGTGTAAATCCCATTGAACACCTGTAGGCAGATCTGAAAACAGCAGTTGGGAGAAGGCATCCTTCAAATCTGGGAGAACTGGAGGAGTTTGCACAAGAAGAGTGGGCCAAACTGCCAGTAGAGAGGTTTAGGAAGCTCATTCATTGCTATAGGAAGCGCTAGACTGCAGTTATTTTGTCGAAAGGCCACATGTTCTACCAATTATTAAGTCTCGGGTGTCAATAATTTTGTCAATGCCATTTCTTTTCATTTTCTGATTTAAAAGGATATATCAAGTTCTGAATTAAAAACAAAGGTTCTGTAATCTTAACAGTGAAATAAGGAATTGCAGAGACCAAAGACTTTTGTTAATTTCAACTTATTTTTAGAGAAAATTGAGTTATTTGAAAAACGTGCAAGGGTACAAATATTGCATATGTCTTGTTTATGCTCTTCCCTTGTTTACTTAAAATAAATCATTTAAAATGTAAAAACAAACATGTTTGAGCCATCTGTCTGCTTTCCTGTGTATTTCCCTTCGATTTTGGCCTAATTGAATGATTATTGGGGAACGGTAAAGTTGTATAAATTAATTAAACGCAGTGCAATAATAGATCATTTGGGCCATCTCCCAAGACCAAAGGTCCCGGGCACCCCAGGTTTCTGTCTTAACGGGCGCTCAGACGTGACAATAAGATATTTCTATTCATATTGTTTTTTTACTAATTAATTAAACTTGGTGTCGTTTTATGATCTCAAAGAAAACTTTTTAGTTTGCTAACTATAGCTCCCTCTACTAGCATACGTCTGACGAGTTGTTTTAATCTGTTGATAAGTTCAGTGCTGTATGTCGTTGCTCTCACAATCCTATTATTTCACCTGAAACCATACCATAGAATAGCTTTCAAGGAATGTTGCTGTCTAATGAAGGCATTCATACAATGTGGAATGGAAAAGCATCTCATTTATCAAATAATTTGGTGTTTAATTAATTGTTATTGATATGGATATGTAATTCTAAAGAAGAAACTGAAGTGTGGGTTTGGTTTTACCTTTTTTAATTCGAGTCAATTTGTATTTATATCATTAAGCTGATCAAATGCAAACCCATCATTAATTGCCAATAAATCATGATGAAATCTAAAGATTTTTCTACACCTTCTCACAGTTAATTTATTCCTGCAAAATTTTGAACACAATCACTCATACATGTGCAGGAACAAATGCGCAGAAACACACACACACACACACACACACACACACACACACACACACACACACACACACACACACACACACACACACACACACACACACACACACACACACACACACACACACACCCCTTTGTTAAAATGTTTATTCTAGCCGGCTTTTCTGGAAAGTGACACTGGCTAGAGTGACTCACAAATTGCCAATGAAAAAACCTGCTTAATTACTTCAAAAACAAAGATTGGTAGTGTTTTGCACCTCATTGGTAGTGTTTTGAGCCTGAGGGTCTATGCTCTATGGTCTACCCTACGTGGAGGATGCATAAAAGCCAAGCAAATGGAACGTGTCTCACCAGTTATCAAAGTTGTGTCTTGGTTGAAAATGCACCTTTGCCAGAAAATGGACATCCATCTTCATTTCATCCCTGCATCTTGCCGTCCAACTTTCATGTGGTCTGGTGTGGCAGCTGGGAAGGCAAGCGGGCCGCAGATACTGGAACATTGTGTAACGTTGGTCTTTGGACAGCAAGGACAAACAATAATGGGAAAGCTCTTACATCATCTTTCCCCAGTCTCTTATACATACGTAACAAGCAATGGCAAGTTTCCAGCAAAGGCTTCGTTACAAATGGAAACTTCAAGTTGATGGTGCACCTGTACCTCAGGTCACCTCTTCCATCCCTACCCACAATCTTTTCTACCTTCAATAACCTACCTAACCCAACCCTCTTACTTTCAGGACTTTTTATTACTTTTTTTTCTTACTTTCTCTTTCCTCCCCGTCACCTTGCTCTCCATGAGCCAAGGTAATGTTCCTGGTTTGCAGTTTGATGCAACAGTATGTGCCCCCATTGATTTGCAAAGTACCCGGAAAAAGTTACGACATCTCTAAGTTGGTGCAAATCTTATATCTAACAAATTAGATACTTTGCTGAGATTCAATCATCAATTTAGGCTGATATGATGGGGCACAAGCTATATGGTGGATGCATTACTCAAAAATGAAGTCAGTCAGATTTTTGTTGCTCCTGATGTAACTGTCGAGTCCTGATGACTGAACTGTTTTCTGAACAAATTCTATGGCAATCCCAGCAATACTCAGCTTTCCTGAAGGTCCTTGTAGTCTCCATCTTGTTTTCCCGTGTACCCCTGAGGCCCAGCATACCTAGGTGAGGTATAATAGCCAGGTAGATGAAATAGCCAGACTCAGTGGCATGGTCAAGATGGAATACCCAACAGGTCGAGTGTCCGCTCTGAGTCTGAGTGGTTGGCGGTTTCATTGTGACGTTCGCAGAGTATAAACAAAGACTAAAAATGGAACCGTACATGTATACCGTGGGTAGGCATTCCATTGGGTGGGAGGGAGGAGATTTATCCTTCATCGTCCCGCTGATGGCAGATTGATAGATGACGTCGCAAGATGGCGCACCGGGAAGAACTCCAACCTCAACCCCAACAGCAATGACGTCAACAACAATGACGTCAAGATCCCCAACAGCAACAGCAGTCACCCACTCCACGTTATTTTTCTTCTTCTTCTTCTTCTTCATATGCAGCACGAGGCTACGAGTAGCATTCATTGGTTGAGCCAAATCATTGAGCATTCATTGGTATGCAGCAACACCAAATCTTTAACGTACATCAGAATCAGAATACAATATTGTGGGAGAACCTAAAGATAAGCAGATGCTTGTGGGATGATTAGGTCCCCTTGTGAAATTACCAGAATTGAAGAGTAAAAAACAAACAATACAAGAGAATAGACAAAAGTCACATTTAAAAAACTCGTCCTAATACAGGAGACAAAAAAAAAAGTGGTAACAAGGAAGGATAATATAATCTACAGCTGTAGTTTCAAATGTAAATAACACGAGAATCATTTTTAAGATGTAATTGAATCTACAGATGTTTTACATTGTACTCAAAAAGTTTACTTGTGATTTATAATGTTTCACGAATAAAATGAATGTAGAAAATAATTATTTGAAGGGTTATCTCGATAATGACAAATGCATGGAATCGATCGTTTGGGTAGCTGGCATGTAGTAAATGCTACTGAAACCGAGGTTACAATACATTGAGACTTGGAGTTTGTTTAATCCTTGGGTTAAGGAAATTCCAATATTTGGAAAAAAATCCAATGTCAAAAATGACCTGAGTGGAGGGGCAGGTGTTGAAACCTTTTCCATTCTGAAGTACCTACACCCAAAATCTGGAGCCCCTACATATGCCATGGTTCGCCATGAAATAATAGCATACATTTGTAAAATACAAAAAGGTTTTTTTTTTTTTTTTTTTTTTTTTTTGTATACTGAATCGAGGCTCGTAAAAGAGCTAACATTTATTTCACAAACAAATCAACCAGACAAACAAAATATACAAAATATACATTTGCAAATGTTTACAATATTTTTGCATCTATTCGTAAAAGTTTAACCGTGTGTGACTGTGTGTGTATGTGTATGTATGTGTGTGTTTGTGTGTATACGTGTGTGGGTATGTACGTGTGCATGTACATGTGTTTGAGTGTGTGTGTGTGTGTGTACATGTGAGTGTACATGTGTGTGTATGTGTGAACATATGTACGTGTGTCGGTGAGTGCGTATATGTGTGTGTGTGTACATGCGAGTGTGTGTGTGTGTGTGTGTGTGTACGTGTGTGTGTGTGTGTGTGTGTGTATGTGTACATGTGAGTGTGTATGTGTGTACATGTGTACGTGTGTCTGTGAGTGCGTATGTGTGTGTGTGTGTGTGTGTGTGTATGTGTGTGTGTGTGTGTGTGTGTGTGTGTGTATGTGTGTGTGTGTGTGTGTGTGCCTGTGTGTGTTTGTGTGTGCCGTGTATGTATGTGTGTGTGTGTGTATGTACATGTATGTGTGTGTGTGTGTGTGTGTGTGTGTGTGTGTGTGTGGGTGTGTGTGTGTGTACATGTGTGTATATATACAATATACATGTGCATGTATGTGTGTGCCTGTGTGTGTGTATGTGTAGTATGTGCCATGTATGTGTGTGCCTGTGTGTGTATGTGTATGTGTATGTGTGTGTGTGTACATGTGTGTGTGTGTGTGTACGTGTGTGTGTGTATGTGTGTGTATGTGTACATGTGAGTGTGTATGTGTGTACATATGTACATGTGTCCGTGAGTGCGTATGTGTGTGTGTGTGTGTGTATGTGTGCGTGTGTGTGTGTGTGTGTATGTGTGTGTGTGTGTATGTGTGCCTGTGTGTGTTTGTGTGTGCCATGTATGTGTGTGTGTGTGTGTGTATGTACATGTATGTGTGTGTGTGTGTGTGTGTGTGTGTGTGTACATGTGTGTGTATATACAATATACATGTGCATGTATGTGTGTGCCTGTGTGTGTGTATGTGTAGTATGTGCCATGTATGTGTGTGCCTGTGTGTGTATGTGTATGTGTGTGTGTGTACATGTGTGTGTGTGTGTGTGTGGTGTGTGTGTGTGTGTGTGTGTGTGTGTGTGTGTGTGTGTGTGTGCACATGCGCACGCGCATATTTGTCTTGAATCCACGGCTGACGCTACCTCGTACCAACAGTAAATGTTACGAACCGAACAATTTTTGATCAAAGATATTTCTGGTATTCCTATATGTACATATATGTGTCGAGGATTTCATATATCCTGAGAAAAGTTGTGAAACCAGGCAGCACTGGTCCATTACTATGGAAACTGTTGGCCCTTCCAGGGAGGGTGAGAAAACAAAGAGCACCTGTTATAATTTTCGTTTTCCTGAACTTGGCAAACATCTCCTGTAATTTCATTTTTCTCTTGTTCTTATCTTGTTGTTGCATGTTACCTTACCCTGTCTAAAAATGTGTGGGTGAGACATCGTTTTCTTCTGAGTTCAAAGGCAGGTTCCTCATTTGGTTCCATTCAAATAATCCTTGAGCATACTATATAAACTATGGTCAGTCGTGTGTAGCTTAAGGAAGAGCCGTGATGAACAGAGGGTTACTGGCCTAAACCCCCCGCAGCTTTCCTTCCATGTACATGTAAATGTCCTATCTTTAATAATAAATTCTCCTGTAACTGTCCGAGTCTGGTCAAATGTTCATTCCTGGGAGGGGGGTTGGGGGGGGGGGGTAAATCCCCTACAAAATTGGCGTCATGGACAGGATACGTCCGGAGGAGGAGGGAGAGGAGAGTTCATTGCTGGGGGGCGGCAAGATCATCAGCGCCACGTAAAAAGTGAGACCATTCTCGGTAGTATGATGTCTTGCCGCCTTCGAGTGAATGACTCTGCCTCGACCCAAAACACCGGCACGTATTCGAAACTGGATAAGGTAACAGGGACACGGACAGAGTGTCAGAGAATTTGTTAAAGATAGGTGTTAGAATCAAGTGGCTTGGATCCGAGCACTTGCGAGTGTTCCAGGGAGGCTGGAAAAAAACAGCCTGGACACTAGAGACGCGTTGCGGAGTGTTTCAACGAAGCCAGGCTTGAAAGAGAGTCTGCACACTCGAACGTGTGGAGGTCCGGCAGGAGTGTTACATTCGGATGCGTTGTGAGTGTCTCTTTAAGGGACAGGTGGTACCTGTACACTCGGACGCTTGAGATACTATGCCTTGAGGACCTGAATGACGGTAACACTCTATGGGTATTGCCATGCACCCGTCAGTGGGGGAAGAAAGATAAGGGACGCCCCCTTAAACCTAACGGGTGCGAAGTAAGGGAATTAACACTAGCAAAATGGGTAATGGACAGGAAAGATCAGGTGACCCGGACCCTCCCGAGGAGGGACCAGATGTGAAGTACATGCTAAAGAAACAAGGGCGAGATAGTGATAAGAGATGTGGAAATATGGAAAGCATGGATGCGGGACAGCAAAAATAGCAAATTGGTGTTCCCGATTGAAGGGACGTTTAAGCGCGAATGCTTTGAGAACTTGCATGAAGTGTTGCAACAAAAGAAGTGCAGGGGATGCTGCCGGCAGCATGATAGGTGGTTATAACAGGGGATTCAGTCGGATCGGGCACTCAAATTAAACCTGAGGTAGGTTTTGGATATTTTGGAAAAATGATGTTCAGGAGAATCCTGGTCACCGGGCCATGGGACCAAAAATTTCCAAAAATGAGGATGGGACCAAAAATGTCATATTTGACATTAGGGGTACACGTGGAAGTCACTGCTAAACTATGGTGTATCAATGAAAACTTTATGATCTGTTTCCAAAGTTTTGAGTGAGATATTTAGGTGGCTGATGCTTGATGTTCCTGAGAGACGGGAATGGGTGAGTGGTCACAAGCGAAGACACGTGCTACACAGAGGAGGTCCCTCTCCATGAAGTCCCCATGAAGCATGAAGTCAGAGGAGGCCTCTCCACGTGTGGGAACCAGGTACGGCATACACCTAATATCACTGTGAGTAGAAGTATGGGGACTGGCATGAAGATGTATCCCCTGTGATTCACGAGGATCCTTGAGGAGAATTCTTAACATCTGCAGGAACCCGTCCAGGAATTGTTAGCAACTATGGTGCTCCTCTTGGAGGTTGCAGTAATTGAGTGCTGCATGCACCAAGTGGGGGAAATGTGCCTGGGGTTTATCACCTGGGGTAAGAAGGTTGGATCTGAAATGCATCGATCAAACAAGTTGGATGTATTGTTGTTGCACATATGGGAGTATGGGACCACACCGAATAGTGAATGGATCATGAATGCAATAATTGTACTACTGCAGTGTCGGAGCTGCAGCTAAAGAGGTCGCGATGTCAAATTTAGAAGAGTCAAGTTTGCGTTGTTTGAGTACTGTTACGGACTCGGCCTTAATGATCGTTGTTATGAGTAGTGTTGCTGGTTCGAAGTATTCTAGATATTATGCTTATTGTGACTTAAGGGAAAGGGTTGTTGTGAGTAAAAGATTTAAAAGCGCTCCTGGTAAAATGTGGCCGGAAATCCGGATCGAGACCGGAAGAGGTGGAGCGAAGAAAAGGTGGTGGGAGGAGACCGGAAAGTGAGGTGGTGGTGGAGGCTCCGGGCCGAGCGTTCAATGTACAGTGCGACGGAACCTTGCGTCCTTGAAAGGAAGTTCGGTCGATACGAAATATCGCCGGAGTGCGGGGAGCCTGTGTCGCCGGGTATTTTCAGTGAGGTCCCGGAGGATCCAGGCCTTGAGAACCCGGGTTGGAGCGAACACCGTCCGCCATTTTGGCCACGCGAGCACCCTGCATGGAACAGGCTTTCGTCGTGTCGGCTGGGCATTATTCCCTGGGGGATTGCCGGGAACGGCTGTGCCAGAAAGGGACACGTGAGAATTATACGGAGGCTCGCGCGTTGAACCGCAACGTGACAATCGGAGCGCACCTTTGTGAGGTTCCTCACCACCGCTGTGTTGCTGGGGGCTGAGCACGTGACCTCGGGGTCGTCTCGCTCGTCTATGCCTCAATTGACCACCGGGCCTCGACTCCCCGATCGCGGGAGCGCACAGAGACACTGGGACTTCGCCCTGGAGGGGAGCAGAGACATTGGGGGAGGTGCCGTGAGTGGGGTTAAGGGGCTTGACAAGGATATTATCGTAAGATTTGAAAGTAGGGGTGATTGCCCCATTGCTGTATGGCTCTTTGTGTGTGATTTATAATATAGTATGGTTTGTTTATAACTTGGTGTGGTTGCATCATTGGTTCGGCTGTTTCATTTGCTGGTTCCATTGAGGGACGTTATTTGCTGGGTTTCAACCAGGGATAACACATCTTTCTGCCGGGGACCCTCTCGGGGTTCGGAGGTCCACCGAAGACCAGGGGTAAGGGGGGGGGGGACCCCGTAATAGTACAGACAGGTGTTTTGTGTGTCCTACATTGTATGATTAAAATTCTGTTCATATTTGGTGATTTCATTTAACTAGCTCCGCTCCGGAACTCAGGAACGATTGAAGGAATGTGGAGACCGGATGGCGAAGCAATACAACAGAACGGCTGGGCCGGAATTACCTGAATTGGCTATTGGACATCGAGTTCGGATTCTGAAAAAGGACACGCACCAATGGTACCCCGGGAAAGTTGTGGCACGCTGTAACGAACCCCGCTCTTATATAGTACATATGCCTAACATCTATGAAAAATAGCAAATTGGTGTTCCCGATTGAAGGGACGTTTAAGCGCGAATGCATTGAGAACTTGCGTGAAGTGTTGCAACAAAAGAAGTGCAGGGGATGCTGCCGGCAGCACAATAGGTAGTTATAAACAGGGGATTCAGTCGGATCGGGCACTCAAATTAAACGTGAGGTAGGTTTTGGATATTTTGGAAAAATGATGTTCAGGAGAATCCTGGTCACCGGGCCATGGGACAAAAAATGTCCAAAAAGGAGGATGGGACCAAAAATGTCATATTTGTCATTAGGGGTACACGTGGAAGTCACTGCTAAACTATGGTGTATCAATGAAAACTTTATGATCTGTTTCCAAAGTTTTGAGTGAGATATTTAGGTGGCTGATGCTTGATGTTCCTGAGAGACGGGAATGGGTGAGTGGTCACAAGCGAAGACACGTGCTACACAGAGGAGGTCCCTCTCCATGAAGTCCTCATGAAGCATGAAGTCAGAGGAGGCCTCTCCACGTGTGGGAACCAGGTACGGCATACACCTAATATCACTGTGAGTAGAAGTATGGGGACTGGCATGAAGATGTATCCCCTGTGATTCGCGAGGATCCTTGAGGAGAATTCTTAAGATCTGCAGGAACCCGTCCAGGAATTGTTAGCAACTATGGTGCTCCTCTTGGAGGTTGCAGTAATTGAGTGCTTCATGCACCAAATGGGGGAAATGCGCCTGGGATTTATCACCTGGGGTAAGAAGGTTGGATCTGAAACGCATCGATCAAACAAGTTGGATGTATTGTTGTTGCACATATGGGACCACACAGAATAGTGAATGGATCATGAATGCAATTGTACTACTGCAGTGAGGGGCTGCAGCTAAAGAGGTCGCAATGTCAAATTTAGAAGGGTCAAGTTTGCGTTGTTTGAGTACAGACAGGTGTTTTGTGTGTCCTACATTGTATGATCAAAATTTTGTTCATTTTTGGTGATTTCTGTTAACTAGCTCCGCTCCGGAATTCAGGAACGATTGAAGGAATGTGGAGACCGGATGGCGAAGCAATACAACAGAACGGCTGGGCCGGAATTACCTGAATTGGCTATTGGACATCGAGTTCGGATTCTGAAAAAGTACACGCACTAAAGGTACCCTGGGAAAGTTGTGGCACGCTGTAACGAACCCCACTCTTATATAGTACAGACGCCTAATGGGACATGTCTTCGAAGAACCAGGGCACAATTGCGTGAACTTCATCCACCCGATTGTTGCGCCAATTGCAAGGAAGGACCGACCCAACCAACACATCAAAGTCTACCAACTACTCTACGCATACATTTCAACAATGACGACTCAGCAATGGAAACTAACGGCTGATCCAGCTCCAAGGATGACAAGAGTACCGAGACAACAAGGCTGGACAACTCTCCGTACTCGACCAGATCAGGCCGTGTGATTCGAAAACCATTGAGATATTGCGATGGTGAATAACGACCATCAGAAATCAGCCCTTGTAATGTTGGTGTGCAGACAATCCGTCAATTGAAATGGCGGACATTGGAATGATTCTGTGTTTTCTCACCTTGACGTTTTCTAAATGTTTTCTAACCCTAACAACTTTCTGGCAATGTGACACATTCTGTCTACGAATACTTCTTCCACTGCGCGAGCGATGAGAATGCTTTGGATACCTTAACGGCTCTTTATGTCAAGCCTCGGAACACCATTTATGCACGGCACCTTCTAGCGACGCACCGACAAGAACCATCTGATTCTTTGGAGCAATACGTGCAAATCTTGTGACAGCTCGGTCGGGACTGTGCAGTCATAGACCGTGCTGCTGTGGAGGGCACTGATGACCCAATACATGATGCTTTCATAGTCGGGCTCAAGGCTCCCGCAATCCGACAGCGCCTCCTCGAAAATGACACGCTAGACTTCAAGATGGCCTTCGACCAAGCCTGGGTACTTCAGTTGGCACAACCGAGATCTCAGGAATACAGCCGTCCATACACAACTGTGAGCACTTCAGCCGAGAGGAGATGGCTATCGAACCTTGGCCGCTATTTCCGAGTTTAACACCAAATTACCACCCGGTCACCGTGAAATCTCGGCGGCATTCTGAGCCTGATGTCCAATTCATCGCGGACGAAATGAAACGATTTCTACTCGAAGGAGTTATCGAACCCAGTTGTTTGCTGTGGCGGGCCCAATTGCTGGTCGTCAATAGCCCTAATCATCGCAAACACATGGTCGTCGAGTACTCTCAAACGATCAATCGCTTTGCCCAACACGATGCCTACCCGTCACCTCATATTGAGGACATGGTCAGAGGTGTACCTAACTACCGAGTTTTCAGTACGCTGGACCTTCGTAGCACATATCATCAAATTCCAATACAAGAAGCCGATCGCCCCTACACGGCCTTTGAGTCTGGCCAGCGGCTGTACCAATTTCGCAGAATCCCATTCGGCATTACAAATGGGGTTTAGTGCTTTCAACGGGTGATAGACGATATTCTAACAAAGGAGCAATTGAAAGATGTATTTGTCTACGTGGATAATGTTACGGTGTGCGGCTGGAACCAGAAAGATCACAATGTGAATTTGCGCCGGTTCTTGGAAGTGGCCCATAAGTACCACCTGACTTTGAACGGAGCCAAATGTAGTTACTCCGTGAGATCTATAGACCTCTTGGGCTACATGGTTTCCGGAGGGGAGATACGGCCGGATTCGGCACACCGGCAGCCCCTACTCAATCTAGTTCCTTCAGTCGACCAGGGAACATCAAAGAAAGCGATGGGATTATTCACGCACTATGCTCAGTGTGTCCCACGGTTCTCAGAGAAAATATGTCCTCCAGTCAAGTGCAAAACATTTCCGATGACTTTGGCAGCCCAGAAAGACTTTCAACAACTGAAGGATGACATAGCTGGTGCCGTCGTGACCTCCATCGACGAGTCGGTCCCCTTTGTAGTGGAAACAGATGCATCTGACTGCGCAATTGCGGCAACATTGAACCAGGGGGGCGACCGGTGGCGTTTTTCTCTCGCACATTATCAGACAGCGAGAGACGACACTCCTCAATCAAAAAAGAGGCCTACGCTATAGTGGAATCGGTCCACAGATGGCGCCATTTCCTCTTAGGTAAACATTTTCACCTCATTATGGACCAACAATCTGTAGCCTTTATGTATGACAGAAAGCATTCTCAAAAGATTAACAACTCAAAGATTGCACGCTGTCGCATAGAATTAGCTGACTACAGCTTCAATATCGTGTACCGGCCCAGAAAATATAACCAAGCGGCCGATGCTCTGTCTCGGCTCATCTGCCCCAGCATGACAGTCGATGAGCTATGCACTATACACGAATCTCTTTGTCATCTGGGCGTTGCTCGCATGGCACATTTTTTTCGGAGCCGGAACCTGCCTTTTTCCATAGATGAGATACGCCATTTATGGAAATCGTGCCCGGTTTACGCTGAACTCAAGCCGAGCTTCTACAAGCCTACCATGGGAACGTTAATTCATTCTGGACGGCCAAGGGAGCGGCTGAATCTTGACTTCAAATGGCCCCTTCCTGGCAGAGGCACGCATCACTACCTACTCATGAGTGTGGCCGAGTATTCACGATTTCCTTTTGCATTTCCGTGCATTGACATGTCGTCCACTATGGTAATTGTATGTCTCCAGCAGTTGTTCCTTATGTTCGGATATCCCACGTTCGTCCACAGTGACCGCGTGATGGCCTTCCTATCCCGGGAAATCAAGCAATTTCTCCTGGAGTGGAGAATAGCTTCTAGCCGCGCTACGGCTAATAATCCCCAAGGGAACAGATTAATCGAACGTTACAACGGAATTATATAATGGGCGGTTACCATGGCTTTGCGGACACGCGGGATGTCCTCGAACATGAGGGAGCGAGTGTTGCCGGAAGCGCTGCATGCAATTCGATCCCTGTATGTACTTAGACTAATGCCACCCCTCATGAACGAATGTTCTGGTACCGACGTCGTAGTTCTAGCGGGCAGCTGCTACCCTCATGGTTGGCAGAGCCGGGCCATGCATTACTGAAACACGGTCTGACAGAGCAAATACGAGCCCCTGGTTCACCGCATGGACATTTTAGAAGCGAATCCCGAATATGCGCATATTCGGCTGCCCGACAGTAGAGAGACTACCGCGTCGGTCCGTAATCTCGCTCCCTGGAGAGAACAGGTCGATGACACCACGATTTCCCCCACCAAGTTAGACGTGTGACCGGCCGAAGCTGGTATTAGCGATACTGCTTCGGATCCAGTGGGTTTGTCAACTGCGCCAGGGAGCCCTCAGAATCATAAGGGTAAGCCGTCCGACGAGGGGAGTTCACCTTTTCTGGGCACTGGGGGCACGGGGGCTGATGGAGTTTATCGCACTCGTGTTGGCCGACCTCGTCAGCAACCTACTCGCTTTGGCTGGTAGATTTTACACTACTAATGTTCTAGCCTGATTGCAATTCTAAGGGAGGGAGAATGTAGTGAAACTATAGAAGAAGAAGAAGAAGAAGAGGGGATTCTGGGGTGTGGTGATCTAATTTTTGCTAGATATAGTCGAGCGCTCTTTATGTGTGAAGGGAGAATTACGCGGTCTGAACGCATCCTGTACTGGTCTGCGCTGCATTCATCTTGGTAAGACCAGATTGATGGCTTGGTCTACATACTCTGCTTGAGTAAACTACAGACTTGGCATTTAATATGGAATATTTTTTTTGTGGGGGTGAACTTACTTTTCAAGATGTCTTAGAACCAAAAGTTCATTGGAATTATGTTGAAATTATTCTAGATTTTGTTAATGTGACCTTTAAAAGAAACAAAAACCACATTTGACATTTTGAAACAAATAAATTGATCCTTGAAAGTGATGTAAACTGATATCGAACTCAATTCATGGACAGTACTGTGTTAAACTTCTGTACGTTTTCCAGCAGTATCTCTTTATTTTGCACATTAGCCAATTTTTTTTTTAACAAAAACAAAAGTTAAATTACGACTGGGATTGCGGACAGTAAAATTACAGTTCAGTACTTCGTGTAACCCCCACGAGCATTCAGGAGAGCACATACACGTTGAGGCATGCTGTTCATGAGATTTGCCAAGGTTTGGACAGCAATCGCTTGCCATGCAGTGACAATAGCCTGCTGCAATTCACGCACAGAGGTCGGCTGCTGGTCCAAATGGTCGATTTGACCCGTTAATTCTGCCCACACGTTCTCTATCGGATTCATATCCGGGGACATGGCAGGCCACTCCATATGCTCTACACCAGGGGGTCGGCAACCTTAGGCACGCGTGCCACCATTGGCACGCGGCAGCGTAGTCATTGGCGCACTGGCGAAAGCAGTGCCCTCTCCGCTGCATGCCAAATCACCTATTGAACAGCCATTGGCTGTTGTGCGTGTTGCACTATAACAGTATCCCGGTGTGATTGTGCAGGGTGATGAGGTAGATGGATCAGAGCAGAGTCACCATTCCAATTCCAAATTCTATTACTGGAATAATAATCAAAGATGCACAACATGAGATGCCGGCCTGGCGCATTCAAACACAATATTCGCGGCAACCGGATGTGCTGTAAGAACAGTGGTGTTGTTCACAGCAGATGGTCCGAGGCTGCATCTCCACTCATTATTATTATTTGGTCTGGTTTCTGAGTTTTAATATTATTAATCATCATTATTCTGAATTGTATAATAATCGCAGATATAAAACAGGAGATGCAGGCTTGGTGCCTTCTGATATGTCGTTCGCGGCAACCTGAGGTGCTGTAAGAGCGGCTGTGCTGTTAACATCCGGTGGTCAGCGGTTGCATCTCCACTCTTTGTTATCATTCAGGCTGCCTTCTGCGTTTTAATATTGATCTCGTCATTATTTTGAGTTTTTTATGGGGTGGTAGTAAGGAAAATGGGGGTAGTAGTTTTTCTCGTAACACGCGGCCTGTCTTATTAGTCCCCTACCGGTGTACACCGTAGGGGACTATCGGTTTGCACTCCATCCCTCCGTCTGTCAGTCTGTCGATCCGTCAGTCCGTCACGAAAGAACAGCTTTCCGGACTTTTTTTTCTAAACTCTTAATGCTAATGATTTCAAACTTGGTACATGCTTTCGTCATGACAAGTTACAGATCAAGTTCCAACTTCACGACGTTTCGATCATTTTTGACAAAGTTATGGCACTTTGAACTTTGGGAATTTCCCCAACAGTTTTCCGGACTATAATTTGGAGTGCGGTGAGTCATAATGCTGTCTTCTATGACAGTGCTACCAATGCCGGTAGGGGACATGTATTGCAGTGCAATACTCAGAATGCTTGTTTAGTTCGATTGACGGTACGGCCTCCCGCTCACATTTCCCACAGGAATTGCAGTGAAGCGGTTCAGGTTCGGTAGATGTTCGGTAAATGTTTCTTTAAAATGTTGTTGCTATGCATGTAGCCAATATGGATGGAATAAAATTCCATGCCTGTTGGAAATATTTTTTTGATGTGGTGTCAATATTAAACTTAATGTTAAACTTAATGTTGATATGGCACACTAATTAACAAGAACATTTCAAACTGGCACTTCATGTCAAAAAGGTTGCCGACCCCTGCTCTACACCATGGTCAGCAATAAAGTGATGGATCATGCGAGCATGATGAGGCCGTGCATTGTCATCTTGGAAGACAAAGTTTCCTCGAAAGGCTGCACGAGCAAATGGAAGCAATGTTTCTTCCAGAATGGCCCTGTACTTGAACTGGTTCAGGTTTCCATTCAGAACAACCAGGTCAGTTTTGCCCCCTGCATGAAAAGCAGCCCAAACGGTCACCCCACCACCTCCAGCTTGGACTCTTGGCACTATCCAATCTTTGTTGTAGGCTTCATGCACTTGTCTGCGCACTCGGACGCGGCCATCTTGACGATAGACCAGAAATCTAGACTCGTCACTGAAGATCACGTGATTCCAGTGCCCTGGCTGCCATTGACGGTGCTCTCTGGCCCACTGCAATCGGCGCTGGCGGTGTTGTCTGTTCAGGCGGGTCTTTCTCAGGGGACGCCTGGCACGATAGCCTGCTTGAACCATTCGTTGGTTGAATAGCCTTCTGGATACAGGCATATTTGTCAGTTGCTGCCACTCAGCCCGAAGCCGATTAGCTGACTTGGTACGGCCATTGCGGACTAACTGGTGCAGCTGGCGATCATCCCTCCTTGTGGTTCTGCGGGGATGTCCTGGCCTTGGCATTGGAGTAGGGACACCCCTCTGATCATTTCGTTTCAGGATCTTTGACACCTGGCCTTGAGTGATGCCATACAGCCGAGCAATAGCACGCTGTTTCATGCCGTAATTTCGTAAAGCCACCACTCCATGACAAACAGCATTGTCGAGTTGATGGACCATCTCCAGAGGAAGCGGCAATAACTTATGGAGACGTGCAGCAGTTGTTTTCCACTAATACAGAACGCAACAACCCTTGTATACCCGACTGTGAAGCCAATCATCAAATGCACCTGTCCGTACATTTTGCCACGCCACCTGTGATATAATCCTGTTGTTGACTTCTTGCTGCGACAGACAATCAGTGACATGGTTCTTTTAACAAATAAATCACCAAAGTGTAAAAGAAACTCACCAGATTGATATACTGAGTTAAGAAAGTAAACCCAAGTCAAGAAAAGAAAAAAAATTCCATATTAAATGCCAAGTCTGTATATACTGATACTGTATGCAATTCAATAGCTAATACATTAATTGCTTGTGTGCCTAGGACTTGTGTGAATCGATTTCAATAAAGCCTCACTTCTGTGAACGAGGTCTTGGATGAATTCCATTACAGGTCCTCTGGATCTTTGGTGTCCTCGGGTCTTTTCGGTCATCTGGGTCTTTGAGGTATTTTGGGTCTTTGGGGTAATTTGTGTCTTTGGGTCCATTGGGTCCTCAGGGTCTTTGAGTCTGAGATATTTTGGGCCTCTGGGGTCTTTGTGGTCTTTGATGTATTTTGAGTCTTTTGGGTCTTCTGGGTATTTAAGGGTCTTTGGATCTGCAGGATCTTTGGGGTCTTTTCAGTGTTTTGGGTCGTTGGGGTCTTTGGGGAATTTTGGGTCTTCAGGGCCTTTTGGGTTTTTGTTGCATTTTGGGTCTTCAAGGGTATTGGGGTCTTTGGGGTATTTTGGGTCTTCTGGATATTTAAGGGTCTTAGGGTCTTTGGGGTCTTCAGGGTCTTTTGGGTTTTGTGGTCTTTTGGATATTTAAGGGTCTTCAGGGTAATTTGGGTCTTTGGGGTATTTTGGGTGTTTGGTGTCTTGAAAGTCCTTGGGGTCTTCTGGGTCCTTGGAGCCTTTTGTGTCCTTGGGATCAATTTGGATGTTTTGGGTCCTTGGGGTCATCTGGGTCCTTGGGGTCTTCTGGGTCCTTTGGAGTCTTTTAACCAGTGGACACACAATGGTGCTCAAAGATTGCCCATTACAACCCCATTCAAATCCCTCCTAAAGTGCTACTCAAAGCCTTTAAAACCTTTAAAACTCAAATCAAACACACATTATGTTTTATATGGTAGATTCTTCTCAAACAGCTCATATAACCATGTTCTGTGATAGTTGCATGATTTTCTTAGTTTCAAATGAAATTATTTTGTGTGCACATATATTTTCAATTGAATTCTAGCTTCTGTTTCTCAACCACTTATGGGTTGGCACACATCACCACTAGGGTGTGATATTTCGGCTACAAACATACACAGTGGCCTGCAAAAGTATTCACCCTCTCCAAAGTTGTCACATTTTGATGCCACCTGAGCTTATTTCATGATGCTTTCAAATCAAACTTAAAGTGTAGAGTCTTCACAAACTTATCCAAAGTAATAACGTTGAAAAATGCAGATAAAATGTGAATAAGTTACATTAACAGAGAAAATCAGATGATTCTCAGTTGCATACGTATTCAAACATTTTGCCTAATTAACTCAATCACTTCAGAAGCAAATTATCTGTTTGAAAGGTTAAAAAAAAATGTAATAGGTTTCACCTGTATGTACAGTGGTTGACCTTGTTAATTAAGCTCCCCAACTTTTCCAAGGCGTTTTAACCTCACTTGGTCAACCAACAAGGCAAACATGAAGACCAAGGAGCTGTTAGTCAGACAAAGTGGTGGAGAAGCACCGTTCAGTTGAGGATTATAAGAAGATTTCAAAGTCTCTTGTTATGCCTCTGAGTACAGTGAAATCCATCATTAAGAAGTGGAAGACATATCTTACCACCCAGACTCTGCCCAGATAAGGTCGCCCATCCGAACTCAGCAGCCGAGCAAGCAGGAAACTGGTTTGGATTGTCACTGTAAATCCAACAATGACTTTGGAATATCTTCAAGTCTCTATGTCTAAGATGGGGGTCAGTGTTCATCAATCAACAATATCCCATCCCCTTCACAAAGTTGGTCTCTATGTGCAGGTGTCAAGAAAGGAGCCATTAGTGAAAAAAAGGATCTAAAAGCTCATATGGAGCTTCTTTAAAATCATCTTAATGATACTACAGGCACAGAGAAAAGTTTCGTGGTCAGACGAGACAAAAATTGAACTTTTTGGCCTAAATTCAAAGAGTTACATCTGGTGCTAGCTTAACACTGCATATCACACAGTCGATACAATCCTTACTCTCAAGTATGGTGGTGCAGCATCATGTTATGGGGCTGGTTTTCATCAGCAGGGACTGGCAAGCTTGTCAGGAAAGAAGGGACAATGTACGGTGAAAAGAATAGGAAAATTATTGATGAAAACTTGCTTGGGTCAGCCATGAATCTGAAACTGGGTTGGAGATTCACATTTCAGCAGGCCAGTGATCTGAAGCACAAAGCTAAAGCCACACTGGAGTGGCTGAATAAATAAGAAAATAAGTGTTCTTGAGTGGCCCAGTCAAAGTCCTGACTTGAGTCCAATTGAACATTTATGGCGAGACTTCAATATTGGAGTCCATCGATGATCCCCATCAAACTTGACAGAATTAGAGCAATTGTCACATAAAGAATGGGAAAAGATTTCACCATCTGAACAAAGCTGGTAGAGACCTACCCAGAAAGATTCGTAGCAGTCATTGCTGCAAAAGGTGCTTCCCCCAAGTACTGACCTAAGGCGCTGAATACTTTGGAACCAGTGAATTTTGATTTGTACAACTTTTTTTTAATATTCCTGGTATATAACCTCCCTCAACAATAAGTGTTTAGTTTGATCTCTTCAGTTATGAATAAAAACGTTCATTTGGAAAAATTTTTTCCACATAATTCAGAATCATACTAAAATACGCAATTTGGTGTCTGTCTGTCTGACCATGATAGATTCGTTCGTTCATTATCCAATCTCAACCAACCATGCCAGGGGGACTAAGGGCCATGTGACGGAGGTCCCCCTCCTCAAGGGGGATTTATGCCTTAGACGAACTTTGTGTTCAGATGTATATAAATAGATCAACGTGGCATATTGTGGGGCACAGTACCTAGTGGAAGTAAAATAATTCTTATAACCACAAACTATTCTGTCAATTCTTTGCAACGGATGATTACCTTTTTAAACAGTCGCTACTGAAATAAATTGGAATAAACCAGGGTTGTGTTTTATAACGAACTAGCCGAAAGCACCTGGCGTTGCCCGGGTTCTTTTTGAATGACTTTACGACTATAATTCAGCTTTTACCCGCGGCCGTAGAAGATCGACTACTACAATTCAGCTCAGCTTTTAATTGCGAAATGGGCCCAGCCCGGCCGAGGTGGCCTCCCCACCTAACCTATAACTTTCCCGGGGCCCATCCCGACATTTTTAGTTTTTTTTGAATGAATTTACTACTATAATTCAGCTTTTACTCGTGGCTGTAGAAGATTGAATACTATAATTCAGCTCAGCTTTTAATTGCGAAATGGACCCAGCCTGGCCGAGGCGGCCTCGACTGGCCTCGCCACCTCACCTATCACTTTCCCGGGCCCGTCCTGACATTTTTTGTTTCAGAGGTTTCCTCCTATCTTTCACCGTTCAGGAGATTAGCGCGTGCAGACAAACAAACAAACAAAAACTTTCTTTTATATACTGAAACGCAAAAGAAACTTACCACTTGTTTGAAATGTAATAAAATTGTAACAGTTCAAAATAAAACAAACCAACAATTGCTAATTGAAACGTTGGCATTTTATTGATGACATGTCAAGTTTTTGACCAAGATACACCACCTCATCAGTTTGTTCCACAGTACAGAACAGCACAGGGTACAATGTCAGTCCCCTTTCAATAGCGTGTGTGGCCACCATTGTTTTGGGTACAGGCAGTGCATCGTCGGCGTATACTGCCTACCAGTCTTTGGATGGATTGCTGCTGGATTCTGTCCCACTCAGTCCTCAATGTCTGAAGCAGCTCTGCCCGTGTCCTGGCCCTGCCAACTACGCATCTCCCAAGTTCATCCCACAGGTGCTCTATGGGATTCAGGTCAGGGGAGAGCGCAGGCCACTGCATGGTGTTGATGTTCTCGCCTTGGAGAAATGCAGTGGCAAAGCGAGCAGCATGGGGACGAGCGTTGTCATGCTAAAAGGTTCTCAGTTCTGGGTGGTCTAGCAGGAATGGCAGCAGATGAGGTCGCATGATGTTATCCACATACCGCTGGGCGTTAAGATTCCCATCCACAACCACCAGTGGCGTCCTGTACCGGCCTGATATGGCGGCCCACACCATAACATTTGGGTCACCCCACCTGTTGGCTTGACGCACGCAACAATCGGCATATCGCTCGCCAGTTCTTCTCCAGACATGTTCACGCCCATCAGGACTGTCCAAACAGAACCTTGACTCATCGCTGAAAGCGACCTCGTTCCACTGCGCCAAGGTCCACCGCTGATGCTGCTGGCACCATCTCTGTCGGTTGCGGCGATGGGCAGCCGTCATCACGGGGCCTCTGTATGGTCTTCTGGCAGTCAGACCATAGTCATGCAGTCGTCTTCGTGCAGTATCATTGGAGATCCGTGGGTTTGCACGCCCCGGAGTTTCTGCCGCAGTGCGGGATGCTGGACGGAATTGATCCCGCAGGTGACTTCGGACCATCTGCCTGTCCTGCCTTGCAGTGGTGACTCTTGGCCTCCCTGATCGAGGTCTGTCATCTGCAGAGTTGTGTAGGGTGTCTCTGTCCACCAGGGCCGATATCGTCTGGTGTGAACAGCCAAGGCGACGTGCCACCTCACGGTAGATCAGTCCGCCTTGCAGCATGCCCAGGGCACGCTGCCGTTGATCCCTTGACAATCGTGGCATGTTGATTGAAATGCCCATTTTGCACTGGCCTTTTTAAAGCCAATATCAAGACATCACGTGCAGCTCATTAAAATCATCCCATACCCCTTGGCTAATCACTGACAGTCAAAACGGCTGTTCAACAGCTGTGCTATGAAGTGACCATTGAAGGTTCAAGTGACCATCCGTGACCGTTTTGTCTGACAGTGAGCACACTATTGTCCACAAATAAGTTCACACATTTACTACATGCAGTGTTATTGTTGATATTTAAAGGTTTCAAAGGTGGTAAGTTTCTTTTGCGTTTCTGTATAAATACAGTCATGTGAAAAAGTAAGTACACCCCATGTAAAGTTTTGACATTTTCAACATATTTCAACATACAGCTATTTGATCTTCATTTCAACAATATTGACAGATAAAGGTGATATAATATAACAAATATCATGAAACATTTATATTTTGTAGTCCATTGTATAATTTAAATAAACATAAATGCAAATTTCGCATGTGGAAAAAGTGAGGACACCCCGACATTTATCACTACTTCAAATACCTAAAATTAGAATCAGGTGCACCAGCTCAGGTGCAAATGATTAGAACATCGTTAGAGAGGATCTTGGAGGAACCTGTCTTATTTAAACCTCAGACATTTAGTTTGGTTTGCTCTTTGTTGTTGAAGTGTGCGGCGTCACCATGCCGAGATCAAAAGAGCTCTCTGAGGCCTTCAGAAAGAAGGTTATAGATGCCTACGAGTCTGGGAAGGGATTTAAAAAGATCTCCAAACAATTTGAAATCAATCATTCAACTGTCCGGAAGATCATCTACAAGTGGAGAATATTACAAACAACTGCCACCTTGTTCAGGCCAGGCCGTCCCAGCAAGTTCAGCCTGAGAGCAGACCGCAAGATGCTGAAAGAAGTCTCGAAGAACCCCAGAATGTCATCACGGGACCTACAGGTAGCTCTTGCCACTGTTGATGTCAAAGTGCACGAGTCTCCCATTAGAAAGAGGCTGCACAAATTTGATCTACATGGGAGGTGTGCCAGGAGGAAACCTTTGCTGTCCAGAAAGAACATCAGGGCAAGACTAAAGTTTGCCAATGAACACCTCGGCAAAGACCAGCACTTCTGGAACAATGTTCTCTGGACAGATGAGTCAAAGGTAGATCTATTTGGCCACAGTACCAGAAGACATGTTTGGCGAAAACCAGACAGCATTTGACCACAAGAACCTGATACCAACTGTAAAGTATGGTGGTGGAAATATTATGGTTTGGGGCAGCTTTGCTGCTTCAGGGCCTGGGCAGCTCACCATCATATAATCCACGATGACTTCTTCATTGTACCAGAGGGTGCTTGAGGATAATGTGAGGCCATCTGTCGGAAAGTTGAAGCTCAACCGAAGGTGGACCTTGCAACATGACAATGACCCTAAACATACCAGTAAATCCACCAAGGAATGGCTGAAAAGAAAGAAATGGAGGGTTCTGGAATGGCCAAGTCAAAGCCCGGATCTAAATCCCATTGAGATGTTGTTGTTGTTTTTTTTGTTTTTTGTTTGTTTTTGTATACTGAATCGAGGCTCGTGAAAGAGCTAACATTTACTTCACAAACAAATCAACCAGACAAACAAAATATATAAAAAGAGGGAGCGGAAAAACAAGATGGGGAGAGAAGGGGAAGCACACAAACACATTTGAGAGCAGGGAGATGTGTGGAAGGGAGAGGGCTTGGGGGGAGGAGGCGTGGGAAGGGGGGGGGGGGGGTGGGATTTGATATGTGATATCTGCCAAAGGGGGCAATACCACCTATTAGAGCCAAGAGTGTACTTACTTTTTCCACATGCGAAATTTGCATTTATGTTTTTTAAATTATACAATGGACTACAAAATGTAAATGTTTCATGATACTTGTTATATGATATCACCTTTATCTATCAATATTGTTGAAATGAAGATCAAATAGCTATATGTTGAAATATGTTGAAAAAGTCAAAACTTTACACGGGGTGTTCTTACTTTTTCACGTGACTGTAATATATATATTGAAAGTAATTTCAATATACAAATTTCAATATTTCAGTATATATACTATATATATATTGTTACGGACCGCGGATAAGATGTTTGTTTTGCCGAGCGGAGGCCCCGCGGTCGTACAGTTACCCCGACTAACCCGATTACCGAGCGTTGGTCAGATCGCGCCACAGATATTCAATAGGGAAAGACAAAAGCGACATGGATTTGAAGAAGAAGAAGAAGACGAAAAGGTTGGCAATACTACTAAATTTATTCCTATTATTTACATGCTCAAAATAACCACGGAAGAAGGAAAGATAAAAAAATAATTTACAGAAGATATTAGAGACACAGTGAAAATACTAGCTTATCTAACAGGCTTAACTTATTCCCAGGGACAAGACAAAAGACAGACTACGAACACACTTACACGGGGGATGATGATAGGAATGGCAGGAGGTGGATGGCTGGAGGGAGAGGGAGGTCCAACGGGTCCTGCAGCACGATCGGCGCGTTGGGCAGCCGCTGTTCCTTCGCGGCCCTGCTCCAAACTGCCGTGCAGGCCCCAAGCTGCTGTGGCTGCAGTTTCGGTGGCTCAAGCTGCTGTTGATGCAGCCCCGGTGGCTCAAGCTGCTCTCTTCAGGGATGCCTTACTCAACTCTCTTCTCGGTGATCTCTTTGCCGCCACTCTTGTCATGGACCTCTTTTGTCATGGACCTCTCTTGTCATAGACCTCCTTACGCAACTCTCACCACTCTTGCGTGCGCGCTTTTATAACGCCTCTGGCGATTAAGCCGCCGGCCTTCAGGACACGCCCATCGGTGTGCTCACCTCGGCCATGGTTGGTCGCGCGACCCTCTGGCTCCGCCCTTGATGACGACGGGCGGGCACGCCTTTCTTCCCCGACCCGAGCACATGTTCAATGGTGGTTTTGGAGGGGATGTAATTGGCAAATTGAGGCTTGGCCATGACGAAAGGGGAAATGGAGGTTTTTGGGAATGGGAATGAAGAATGAAAGGAATCTATCTATTTCACTTGGTGCAATGGAGTGTCATTTTAATGGAAGACAAAGCCTTAACCTAATACACAGAATAAGGAAATAAACTACTGAACAGGGATATTATAGTGTCCTTCAATGTATGCTTTATGGAATTAACTACCAGAACGCCCTTTGACCTTTTTACACACTGGAGCAAGGAGGGCTCAGACTAAAACAATAATTCACAACCATTGGTATACAATACAACACAATCAAAAAAACTCAATCATCATATCCGCAACACTGCACCCTCCTCCTCTTAGGCACGTCCCGGGCCTATAACTTTAATTTAGTGCGACACGTAGGTGTAGTTCCCTCTACATTTAACCTGACCCTGAGTGCGACAGTTTTAAAACATAAATAAATATGTCCCGCTGCGCCATTGCACCCTACCTAACAGACTCACGCCCACAGCTAACCGAATTGCGGAATGGTCTTCAAACTATACACTGACGGTGGGGAGCATTATTTACAATTGACGCTACTTTTATTTACAAAAGGCAACCCAGGACCTGTGATTGTTCTTTCTGGGGGGGATACAGTCTGCTCTGCATCAATGTACCCTGAAAGCACCCAAAAACGCACCAAAGCACCCTCAAGCACCAATCGGTGCACAGTCATCACTGTTCATCAATAAAAATAAATCAACAACCCCTAACCCTGCAGGTGGTCTCTTGCTCTTCGGCTCCCTCTGCTGGCTATTATTATTTTCCTGGTGTTGTCATCTTCCCTTGCTGGAGGCCAATTTGCACTATTAAAATGCACCCAACATGTCCATTTTTATTTATTTTATTTATGGCCCACAGGGCCGACTAGTGTGGTTCACCTGTGGGGCATCGGTGCCCTGTGATCAAAGTCCGCCAGCAAGATTTCGGGCCTTCATGGCCGGTTCCAGCAGAGGGGCCATGCCCCAACCCATGGGGTCCAACAGTGGTGCTCAGCCACAGACATGTGGTCCATAATGTGGTGCATCGATGCAGACAGCTGGTTCTGGGAGTTCCGGGCGCACAATGGCGGACTCACGCACGCTCCCCTCGGCGCCTAGTGGCGCACAGGTCCTCATGTGGGAGACAAAGGGGGGGAGAGACAGATGAGCGAGGGGTAAGGTCACAAGGGTACACATCAATAAGGCAATGCAAGGTGAAGTGCGTACGGAGAGCGAAGTGAGAAAGCTCGTCCCTACCGTACGTCGCCCCCCCTTGTCACCTACACTACCCTTGCCCTTACCCCATATGTACAAAATCTACACCTTTACAAATCCGTCGCTATCGTCACATCTTCCCACCTTTACAATTCGTCTTCACTCCCTCTACTTCAAAATTTGCCATCACCCAATTCATCATCATTCCTCATAAGGAGGAAGAGATGGAACAACAAAGCACAATGTCACACCCACATCATGATGCGTCTCACATTCCAAACATCTGCACAATAAAAATAATAAAACATGGCATGGTGTGGAGTTACGTCACCTCAGGTGAGTGGATGTAGATGGTGCGAGGAGACTTCAATCCTAACTACCTTCTAAATGATTTTAATACTCTTTACACTACCCGGGGTCTTTTCCTGCCAATCCATTGGCCAACTTACACTATGGGTTCTAAAAACCAATTCCCATTGACCAAACTGTGGTGCTTCTCAATTTGGGGTCTCACTCCCCCGATTCAACTCCCTGTGCCCTTGCACAATTTCAGGACTGGAGCGTGTAGCTCTCCCAGCAGGTCTACCCACCTGCACACCTCCACCACTGCAGTTGCCACCCGAGCTTACCTAGCTCCTCACCCTAACCTATCTAACTGGGGAAGGCCCCTCCTGGCTCTGTCACCCCTCGGTGCCCTCTGGCACTGGGCTACCCGGGTCCGTCCTCCGGATCCTCGGGCCCCATCCACAACAACTCTACCGGCTCCCAGAGCCCACCTGCGGCCTCACCTGGCCGACATCCTCACAGTGGTGGAGTGCCCAAACCAACTACACACACTAACAGGCTACACGCCCAGCCATTTCCACAACACTAATGCACCCATCCAAATACCATTCTTTCACCCGCACCACAGATGCCAATATCCAACCACAATTTACCTGTACCCTCTACCTAACACTTACACTACCCGCCCCGGGTATTCGTGATGGGGGTCCATCCTTCCCCCATTCACACCTTCGCACCATCCACTCCACTCCATAGTTTCCACCATACTCACTCCACGACCATCCATTCCAATACTCCCTATACTCCATACCATTTATTCCACACAACCATTCTCCATTCACCTGTCGTTGCACACCTGTGCAATCACACCTGGTGCCACCTGCACCCTCCTTCCTTCCTGGACCATTTGGTCAGCACAATACTCATCTCACTATCACTCACTCAAACACTGCTCCATACACCTGTCCAGTTGCACACCTGTGCAATCACACCTGTTCACCATACACACGGCATCATCTAATCTACCTGGTGCCCTGCTAACTTAGTGCTCCCCGTCTTCCCTTTAAACTAAGCACATACCACGTCATTATCATCCAAACTACCCTCTCTATGTCCCCAGCTACCTGTCGAATGTAGCTACCTAACCTTACCGTTACCTATTGTCAATCTCTAGGTCCCTACACATTATCCAAACCCTCCCGGGCTAGTTTTCACTGCCAAACCCCATAACTAGTGCTCCTTTGCCCCCACTGTGAGGGATGGTGGATTGGCCATCCCACCACATCGGGCATCTCCCACTACCAATTTGGCTCGTCCAAATCCAACAAATCAAAAATTTGCCAATCACTACCCATCATCTGCCAATCATCACTCTGCCAATCATCAAATTTTGCTTTGCAATTTCGGGTCCAAACCACTATCCTCGTCATCAGTCTTCTCACTAGTGCCTCTCGGTGCGCCAATTCACTTCTAAAGCTCGGCTTCGTACGGCTGAGCAATGAATGCGGGTTGCTTGGTGCCGGCGGCAGGATACGTCCGACATTCGGTGCAAGGACGGGGGCTTACCCGGGCCGAGATCCCACGCACCACCTCGGCACGGAGCCATCCAATGGCCCGAGCTCGACCTACCGGAACGCCTCAACAAAAAGGGGTCGCCATGACGACCCTTCCTATCGGGCTGCCCGCTCCGCCTAGTGGAGCACGGACGCGGCCGTTCCGAGCGAGGCCCGGCGTGGATCACGTACGGCAGTTCTTTCGAAACCGCCGTGGTTCGGATCCCCGCTGGTCCTCGCGGCACGCGAAGCTGCTCGGCGCGCACCGAGGGCCCAATTCGGCTAAATGTCGTTTTAACCGCTAACCCGGTTACCGTCGATGCTTCACCTGCATGCTCACACGCATACGCTACCCCTTTCACCCTCACCGAGCTCGGTGCTCCAACGCCGCCCGTACACCCCGCATACTTCGTCATTGCCCTCGTTCTTTCGCTCACAGACTTGGTCACACACCTGACCACCGCACACCTTTGCACTCACTCGTCGTTCGCACACCTCACCAACGGCCTCTCACGAACACCCGGATCCAAATCAACCCCCAAGCCGACTGAAGCTCCCCTCACATCATGTACATTTCCACGTATATAGCCACTCACCTTGGCACCTCGTCTCCGCACCTCCTTCGCCACCTGCAAACTCTTTATTTGGTTAGCGAGCACATCATCACGATTTGAGCACCGACCTTGTACATATTCCATCACCTCCTCCTGTATTTCTCTCTTAGTTTCTGTCCGTCTCTTCTTAATTTCACTCACCCCCTCTTCCACCTCCTTTAACTTTTGCTTCACCTCTTTTATCTCCCGGTGCGTCTCCTCAATCTCGTCCTCTCAGGCTACCTTGGCCATCTCTATGTGCGTCCTCACCTCCCGGTCCTTCGTCTCCATTACTTCTGTCACCTCGTCCAACCTCGTTGTCAGTCCCTCACGTACCATCTGACATTGCCTCTGTGTCGCTATTAAGTCATTTTAAATGTCGTTTTGTGTCGCTTTTAACCCTCCTAGTACCGCAGTGTTCCTTTGAACCTGCTCCACTAACTCCGTCTGTCCCACCGTCAGCTGTTCCACCTCCTCCGTCAGGTCCTCGATGCCCCCTTGTAACTTTGCCGTCCCATTTCTCACCTCTTTTTCCATACGCTTCTCGCCTCGCTTTACCTCCTCACGTACCCCCGAGACCTCCTCGCTTACACCTCGTCGTATCTCCTCCTTCATCTCCTCCCTCTCTTTTGTAGATGCCGCCCTCATCTGTTCCAATTCATCCCTCTGAGCATCCAATTTGGTTTCTACCCCGATTTTCACCTCCTCTATCTGCTCTCCCATTTGTTTAATTTCTCGGGCGGATTGCTCCCCTATTTCCCGCAATTTGCCTTCCATTCTATCTTCTAGCCCCCTTAACCCATTTTTCACCCCTTCTATCTGATTCTCCTGGGCCGCCATTCTATTTTCCACCCCCGTTAACCCATGTTTCACCCCTTCTATCCCATTGTCTAACCCCTCAAATTTCTTGTCTAACCCCTCAAATTTCTTGTCTAACCCCTTAAAATTATTGTCTAACCCCTCAAATTTCCTGTCCAAACCCCCAATTTGGGCATTGGTACCCCTCACCTCGTCCCTCAATCGCTCACTATCAGCCCTCGCTTCGTCCCTTATCCGCTCACCCATTTTTTCCATATACCCCATTATCTGCGCCGCAAAGAGGTCCAATTTCCCCAGCGCTGCGGTCTCGACTGCCGCAGCGCCGCCATTTTGTGCCTCTTCAACCACGTGCGCGAGAAGGCATTTTGCGCGCCTGAAACCTCCTCAACCACATTGCCATTGTTCTCCTCCTCTCTTTCCTCCACATACATTTCCCCGAGGTCCTGGGTCAATTCTACCCCATCTATCTCTCCCACCGACATCCCGTCGCCTTGACCAGCCATGGCGCGATTTCAAAATTCGGGTTTTGTAAAACAAAACAAATTTCGGCCGCTCCAAATTTTGACCAAATTTTGTCTAGATGTTTTTAAAATTTGGTTCGGGCCTCATATCTAACTCCCAGACACCAATTGTTACGGACCGCGGATAAGATGTTCGTTTTGCCGAGCGGAGGCCCCGCGGTCGTACAGTTACCCCGACTAACCCGATTCCCGAGCGTTGGCCAGATCGCCACAGATATTCAATAGGGAAAGACAAAAGCGACACGGATGTGAAGAAGAAGAAGAAGACAAAAAGGTTGGCAATACTACTAAATTTATTCCTATTATTTACATGCTCAAAATAACCAAGGAAGAAGGAAAGATAAGAAAATAATTTGCAGAAGATATTAGAGACAGTGAAAATACTAGCTTATCTTACAGGCTTAACTTATTCCCAGGGACAAGAGAAAAGACAGACTACGAACACACTTACACGGGGGATGATGATAGGAATGGCAGGAGGTGGATGGCTGGAGGGAGAGGGAGGTCCAACGGGTCCTGCAGCACGATCGGCGCGTTGGGCAGCCACCGTTCCTTCGCGGCCCTGCTCCAAACTGCCGTCCAGGCCCCAAGCTGCTGTGGCTGCAGTTTCGGTGGCTCAAGCTGCTCTCTTCAGGGATCCCTTACTCAACTCTCTTCTCGGTGATCTCTTCGCCGCCACTCTTGTCATGGACCTCTTTTGTCATGGACCTCTCTTGTCATGGACCTCCTTACGCAACTCTGACCACTCTTGCGCGCGCGCTTTTATAACGCCTCCGGCGATTAAGCCACCGGCCTTCAGAACACGCCCATCGGTGTGCTCACCTCGGCCATGGTTGGTCGCGCGACCCTCTGGCTCCGCCCTTGATGACGACGGGCGGGCATGCCTTTCTTCCCTGACCCGAGCACATGTTCAATGGTGGTTTTGGAGGGGATGTAATTGGCAAATTGAGGCTTGGCCATGACGAAAGGGGAAATGGAGGTTTTTGGGAATGGGAATGAAGAATGAAAGGAATCTATCTATTTCACTTGGTGCAATGGAGTGTCATTTTAATGGAAGACAAAGCCTTAACCTAATACACAGAATAAGGAAATAAACTACTGAACAGGGATATTATAGTGTCCATCAATGTATGCTTTATGGAATTAACTACTGGAACGCCCTTTGACCTTTATACACACTGGAGCAAGGAGGGCTCAGACTAAAACAATAATTCACAACCATTGGTATACAATACAACACAATCAAAAAAACTCAATCCTCATATCCGCAACAATATTATATATATATATATATATATATATATATATATATATATATATTGTTACAGGTCGCGGACAGATGTTATAGACCGAGCGGTGGTGTAAGACCGCGACCTAACAAAACTCACCCGATTCACCCAGAACTTTGGCCGTATCGCACCGTAGCTGCTCAATGAGGGAAAAGACAAAAACGACGAATGCAAAGAGGAAAAGGAATTAAAACGAGAAGACGTACAGACGAGTAATGGGGTTTATTATTTACACACACAAGCAAAAAGGAGCAATTAAGTTTATTTACAACACATAAGACGCAGGTGACACAGTGCAAATACTAGCTTATCTACAGGCTTAACTTATCCCAGGACAGAACAAACAAAAGACACTGACTCACGCGGGGAATTGCAGGAATCGCAGGATGTGGAGGGCTGGAGGGAGAGGGAGGTCCAAAGGGGGGTCATGCAGCACGATCGGCGCGTTTAGCAGCCGCCGTTCCTTTTCGGCCCTGCTCCAAACCGCCGCCCAGGCCCCAAGCGGCTGCCGGGTGTCGCTGCTGCTGCCGCCTCCACTTGCCTTGCCAGGCCTTGTCCCACTCGTCTAAACCCTCAACTCTTTCTTGGTCCCTCACTCTTTACCACCACTCTCTTGACGACCAACTCAGACCAACTCAGACCTCTCTCACCAAGACCAACCCTTTGTGACCAACCGACTCAGACCCTCTACTGGCAACCGACTCAGACCAACTCAGAGTGCATCTCTCACCAACTCCTCGTGACCACTTCCGTTTTGCGCCTTTTATAGCGCCTCCAGCGATTACGCCCCCGGCGTTTTGGACACGCCCATCGGGGTGCTCACCTCGGCCCTGGTTGGTCGCGCGACCCTCGGGCTCCGCCCTGGATGACGACGGGCGGGCACGCCCCTCCTCCCCTCTGACGAGGTGGAGACACGCCTTTCTTCTCCGACTCAAAGCACATGGTCAATGGCGGTTATTGGAGGGGAGGTGATTGGGAATCGAGGGCTCAGCAGTGACGAGAGGGGATGTAATATGGAAATGGAGGTTTTGGGGATGGGAAGGAAAGGGAGATTTTTGGGGATGGGAAGGAAAGGGGATCTATTCTCTTTCACTGGTGCAATGGAGTATTTCAATTAATGGAAGACACAGCCTTACACTAATACACATAATAAGGATATAACTGTCAAAAAAGATATATCGTGTCCTGCATGTATGTTTTATGGACTAACTACGGAAACGCCCTTTGACCTTTATACAACCACAAACGGAGGGAGGAGGGGTGATATTTTACAACAACCTTTTACAACAACCTTTTACAACAACGTTTTACAACAACAATAAAATAAAAAAACATTCTCATATCCACAACACTGCACCCTCCTCCCCTTAGGCACGTCCCGGGCCTATAACTTTTACCTTAGTGTGGCACGTAGGTGTAGTTCCCTCTACTTTTAACCTGACCCTGAGTGCGACAGTTTTAAAACATAATAAATGTGTCCCGCTGCTCCATTGCACCCTGCCTAACAGACTTACGCCCACAGTTAACCGAATTGCGGAATGGTCTTCAAACTACACACTGACGGTGGGAAGCATTATTTACAATTGACGCTATTTTTATTTACAAAACTAACCCAGGACCTGTAATTGTTCTTTCGGGGGGGGGAGACAGTCTGCTCTGCATCGACGCACCATGAACGCACCCAAAAACGCACCAATACAAGCCCAAGCACCAATCGGTGCAGTCACCATTGTTCATCAATGTTCAACAATAAAATAAAATCAACAACCCCTAACCCTGCAGGTGGTCTCTTGCTCTTCGGCTCCCTCTGCTGGTAATTATTATTTGTCTTCCAGATGTTGTCATTTTCATTTTGCTTTGCTTACTGGCGGCCTATTTTCAATAAAGTGTGCCCAATGTGTCCTTTTTTTATTTGCTTTATTTATGGCCCACAGGGCCGACTATGTGTGGTTCACCTGTGGGGCACCGGTGCCCTGTGGCCAAGGTCCGCCAGCAAGATTTCAGGCCCTCATGGCCGGTTCCAGCAGAGGGGCCATGCCCCAACCCATGGGGTCCATAAGTGGTGCTCGGCCACAGGCATGTGGTCCATAATGTGGTGCATCGATGCAGACAGCTGGTTCTGGGAATTTCGGGCGCACAATGGCCGACCCACGCACGCTCCCCTCGGCGCCCAACGGCGCACAGGTCATGTGGGAGACAAAAGGGGAAAGACAATTGAGCGAGGGGTAAGGTCACAAGGGTACACATCAATAAGGCAATGCAAGGCGAAATGCGTACGGAGGGCGAAGTGAGAAAGCTCGTCCCTACTGTACGTCACCCCCCTGTCACCTACACTACCCTTGCCCTTACCCCATATGTACAAAAATCTACACATTTACAAATTCGTCACTACTGTCACGTCTTCCCCATATTTCCCCTATACCAAATTCGTCTCTACAATCCCTCTACTTCAAAATTTGCCATCACCAATTCATCACCAATCCTCATAAGGAGGGAGAGATGGAATTACGCACAATGTCACACCCACGTCATGATGCGTCTCACAATCCAAACATTTGCATCATAAAAAATAATCAAAACATGGCATGGTGTGGAGTACCTGTCACCTCAGGTGAGTGGATGCAGATGGTGCGAGGAGATCCTTCATCCTAACTATTTTCTAAATGACTTTAACACACTTTACACTACCCGGGGTCTTTCCCTGCCAATCCATTGGCCAACTTACACTATGGGTTCTAAAAACCAATTTCCCATTGACCAAACTGTGGTGCTTCCTCAATTTGGGGTCTCACTCCCCCGATTCATCTCCCGGTGCCCTTGCACAATTTCCGGGCTGAGTCGTGTAGCTCTCCCAGCAGGTCTACCCACCTGCACACCTCCACCACTGTAGTTGCCTCCGAGCTTACCTGCTCCTCACCTAACCTATCTAATTGGGGAAGGCCCCTCCTGGCTCTGTCACCCCTCGGTGCCCTCTGGCACTGGGCTACCCGGGTCCGTCCTCCGGATCCTCGGGCCCCATCCACAACTCTACCGGCTCCCAGAGCCCACCTGCGGCCTCACCTGGCCGACATCCTCACAGTGGTGGAGTGCCCAATCAACTACACATACTAACAGGCCACACGCCCAGCCATTTCCACGTCACTAATGCACCCATCCAAATACCATTCTTTCACCTCGCACCACAGATGCCAATATCCAACCACAATTTACCTATACCCTCTACCTAACACTTACACTACCCGCCCCGGGTATCCGTGATGGGGGTCCACTCTTCCCCCATTCACACCTTCGCACCATCCACTCAACTCCACAATTTCCACCATTCTCACTCCACGACCATCCATTCCAATCCTCCAGACCATTTATTCCATACACCTGTCTTTCATTCACCTGTCGTTGCACACCTGTGCAATCCTACCTGGTGCCAGCTGCACCCTCCTCCTCTTCCTGGACCATTTCGTCAACACAACACGCAATCACCACTACTCCCTCATACACTGCTCCACACACCTGTTCAGTTGCACACCTGTGCAATCACTCCTGTTCCATTCTCACCTGTTCAATCCTCACACACACGGCATCATCTCAGCTAACTACTCCCCTCTGAAACTTGCGCTTCCCAGTCGCCCCTTTAAACTATTGCGCTCCCACGTCATTATAATCCACACTAATCTACCTGCGTCCCCACTACAGGTATCAGTCACTAACTAAACTTAACGTCACCTGATGTCATCTTCGCTAGATCCCTACAATATAACCTAACCCACCCGGGCTAGTTTTCACTGCCATACACCCCATAACTAGTGCTCCTTTGCCCCCGTCTGTGAGGGATGGTGGATTTGCCATCCCTCCACATCGGGGGTCTCTCACTATCAATTTTGTTCGTCCAGATTCCAACAATTCAAAAATTTTCCATTTACTGCCAATTCTACCCACTATTACAAATTTCGTATCGAATCACTACCATTATCACTATCACCCGTCTACTTATTACATCCTCTCGGTGCGCCAATTCACGTCTACAGCCCGGCTTCGTACAACCGAGCAATGAACGCGGATTCTTTTGTGCCAGCCGCTGGATACATCGCGCATTCGTGGCAGGGACGGGGGCTTACCCGTGCCGAGATCCCACGCACCATCTCGGCACGGAGCCATCCACTGTCCCGATCTCGACCTGCCGGCACGTCTCAATAGCAAGTGGTCGCCATGACGACCCTTCCTATCGAGCTGCCCGCTCCGCCTAGTGGAGCCCGGACGCGGCCGTTCCACGCGAGGCCCAGCGTGGATCGCGCACGGCGGTCCTTTCGAACCCGCCGTGGCTCGGATCCCCGCTGGTTCTCGCGGCACGCGAAGCCCGACGCGCACCGAGGGCCTGATTCGGCTATAAGTCGTTCTAACCTCTAGCCTGGTTACCGTCGACGCTTCACCTGGACGCTTACATGCATACGCTACCCCTTTCTTGCTCATACATGCAGCTGTTCCCATTCTCCTCGTACCTTTCCTTACACACTTCGGTACACTCATTCCGCTCGCCGACTTGGTCACACACCCGACCACCGAACACTTTGGCACACATTCGTTGGTCGCACACCTCACCAACACACCTCTTCGCGCCCCCTCCTCGGTCACTTCCTCCGTGACAATCACAGGTGTGCTCTCATTCGCACACCCAACCACGTGCCTCACTACCAACTCAAATGTGCCTTCCCACACACGCTCTACCATTCCAGGTGTGCATCCTTCCATTCCAGGTGTACATCCTCGCTCACCTGTCACAACCAACTCACGCTCCGTTTCACTCTCACTACTCTCACCTCCATTCTTGACCGCGCACTCACCCTTACTCTCGACAGCATGCGCTTTCCCCATGCACCCGTCCGTTACACACCTCTCTCGCGCACACTTTTTCGTTACTTCCTCCGTAACACTCACCACACCGCGCTTCCATGTACCCCCTCGCACACGCGCTTCGACCAACTCACTCTTGACGGCACACTCACTCCTCGGCGTGCACTTTTTCCTCACACACCCCATGGTCGGACATTCTCGCACACCTCTTTTTTCGCACACCTGACCTGTCACACACTTCACCAACGGCCTTTCACGAACACCCGGATCCAAAGCAACCCCCAAGCCGACTGAAGCTTTCCTCACATCATATACATTGCCACTCACCTCCGTACTTCGTCGTCGCACCTCCTCTGCCACCTGCAAACTTTTTATTTGGTTAGTGAGCATCACATCATGAGTTGAGCACCGACCTTGCACATATTCCATTACCTCCTCCTGGATTTCTCTCTTAGTTTCTGTCCGTCCCTTCTTAATTTCACTCACCTCTTCTTCCACTTCCTCTAGTTTTTGTTTAACCTCTTTTATTTCTCGGTGCGTCTCCTCAAGTTCGTCCTCTAGGGCTACCGTGACCGTCTCTATGTGCATCCTCACCTGCCGATCCTTTGTCTCCATTATCTCTGTCACCTCGTCCACCCTCATTGTCAGTTCCTCCCGTACCATCTGACATTGCCTCTGTGTCGCTATTAATTCGTTTTTAATTTCTTTTTGTGTCGCCTTTAACCCTCCGAGTACTGCAGTGTTCCTTTGAACCTGCTCCACTAACTTAGTTTGTCCCTCTGTCAGCTGTTCCACCTCCTCCGTCAGATCTTCTATTCCCCCTTGTAACTTAGCCGTATTATTTCTCACCTCTTCCTCTATACGCTTTTCACCTCGCTTTACCTCCTCGCGTAGCCCCGAAACCTCCTCACCCACACCTCGTCGTATCTCCTCTTTCATCTCCCCCATCTCTTTTGTAGATGCCACCCTCATCTGTCCCAATTCATCCCTCTGAGCATCCAGTTTACTTTCTAACCCGATTTGCACCTCCTCTATCTGGTTTCCCATTCGTTTGATTTCCCTGGCAGATTGTTCCCCTATCTCCCGCAATTTGCCTTCCATCCTGTTTTCTAGCCCCATTAACCCATTTTTCACCCCTTCTAACTGATTCTCCTGGGCAGCCATTCTATTTTCCACCCCCGTTAACCCATTCTTTACTTCTTTTATCCCGTTGTCTAACCCCTCAAAATTATTGTCTAACTTCCCAAATTTCTTGTCTAACTCCTCCCCAGTACCCCTCGCTTCGTCCCTCATTACCCCCATTTGGCCCCCCATTACGCCCATTTGGCCCCCCATTACGCCCAATTGCTCACTCTGAGCCCTTATTTGCTCACTCTGAGCATCCATAAGGGCCTTCATTTGGATCATAAAAAGGCCCCAATCCATCGGCGGCGCTGCTACGGTCACGGGCGTGGCTAAATTTGGCGCCACAATAACCATGTGCGCGAGGCCGCCATTTTGTGCACCTGATACACCCTCAACCACCTCATTGCTCTCCTCTTCCCTTTCTTCCCCGAAGTCCTGGGTTACTTCTAACCCCTCTATCTCTCCCACCGGCATCCCGTCGCCTTGAACAGCCATGGCGCGATTTCAAAATTCGGGTTTTACTTTATAAAACAAAATAAATTTCGGTACTTTATAATTTTGAGCGCGTGAAGCGCGCTCCGGATCGATCTCACTCCCCGACACCAATTGTTACAGGTCGCGGACAGATGTTATAGACCGAGCGGTGGTGTAAGACCGCGACCTAACAAAACTCACCCGATTCACCCAGAACTTTGGCCGTATCGCACCGTAGCTGCTCAATGAGGGAAAAGACAAAAACGACGAATGCAAAGAGGAAAAGGAATTAAAACGAGAAGACGTACAGACGAGTAATGGGGTTTATTATTTACACACACAAGCAAAAAGGAGCAATTAAGTTTATTTACAACACATAAGACGCAGGTGACACAGTGCAAATACTAGCTTATCTACAGGCTTAACTTATCCCAGGACAGAACAAACAAAAGACACTGACTCACGCGGGGAATTGCAGGAATCGCAGGATGTGGAGGGCTGGAGGGAGAGGGAGGTCCAAAGGGGGGTCATGCAGCACGATCGGCGCGTTTAGCAGCCGCCGTTCCTTTTCGGCCCTGCTCCAAACCGCCGCCCAGGCCCCAAGCGGCTGCCGGGTGTCGCTGCTGCTGCCGCCTCCACTTGCCTTGCCAGGCCTTGTCCCACTCGTCTAAACCCTCAACTCTTTCTTGGTCCCTCACTCTTTACCACCACTCTCTTGACGACCAACTCAGACCAACTCAGACCTCTCTCACCAAGACCAACCCTTTGTGACCAACCGACTCAGACCCTCTACTGGCAACCGACTCAGACCAACTCAGAGTGCATCTCTCACCAACTCCTCGTGACCGTGACCACTTCCGTTTTGCGCCTTTTATAGCGCCTCCAGCGATTACGCCCCCGGCGTTTTGGACACGCCCATCGGGGTGCTCACCTCGGCCCTGGTTGGTCGCGCGACCCTCGGGCTCCGCCCTGGATGACGACGGGCGGGCACGCCCCTCCTCCCCTCTGACGAGGTGGAGACACGCCTTTCTTCTCCGACTCAAAGCACATGGTCAATGGCGGTTATTGGAGGGGAGGTGATTGGGAATCGAGGGCTCAGCAGTGACGAGAGGGGATGTAATATGGAAATGGAGGTTTTGGGGATGGGAAGGAAAGGGAGATTTTTGGGGATGGGAAGGAAAGGGGATCTATTCTCTTTCACTGGTGCAATGGAGTATTTCAATTAATGGAAGACACAGCCTTACACTAATACACATAATAAGGATATAACTGTCAAAAAAGATATATCGTGTCCTGCATGTATGTTTTATGGACTAACTACGGAAACGCCCTTTGACCTTTATACAACCACAAACGGAGGGAGGAGGGGTGATATTTTACAACAACCTTTTACAACAACCTTTTACAACAACGTTTTACAACAACAATAAAATAAAAAAACATTCTCATATCCACAACAATATATATATATATATATATATATATATATATATATATACATATATATATATACATATATATATATATACATACATATATATATATATACATATATATATATATACATATATATATATATACATATATATATATACATATACATATATACATATACATATATATATATATACATATATATATATACATATATATATATATACATACATATATATAGATATACATATATATATATATACATATATATAGATATACATATATATATATATACATATATATATATATATACATATATATATATATACATATATATATATATACATATATATATATACATATATATATATATACATATATATATACATATATATATATATATATATATATATATACATATATATATATATATATATATATATACATATATATATATATATATATATACATATATATATATATATATATATACATATATATATATATATACATATATATATATATACATATATATATATATATACATATATATATATATATACATATATATATATACATATATATATATATATACATATATATATATATATATATACATATATATATATATACATATATATATATATATATATATATATATATATATATATATATATATATATATATATATATATATATTGTTACGGACCGCGGATAAGATGTTGGTTTGCCGAGCGGATGGCACCGCGGCCCTAACAGTCACCCCGACTAACCCGATTCCCGAACGTTGGCCGAATCGCGCCACAGGTATTCAATAGGGAAAAGACAAAGGCGACACGGCTGTGAAGAAGAAGAAGAAGAAGACAAAAAGGTTTGAAATGCTACTAAATTTATTCCTACTATTTACACGCTCAAAGTAACCAAGGAGAAGGAAGGATAATAAAATAATTTACAGAAGAGGCAAGGCGACACAGCGAAACTTAGCTTAACTATACAGGCTTAATTATTACCCAGGGACAGAACAAACAAAGACAGACTCACGTGGGGAATGATGATAGGAATGGCAGGAGGTGGATGGCTGGAGGGAGAGGAAGGTCCACTGGAACTGGGTCACGGTCGGGCCGGGAGCGGCAGCTCCGTTCCTCCGCGGCCACGGTCGGCACAGCCGTCAACGCCCAAGCTGCGGTCGTGCGAGCTGCCGCGGTATGAGCTCCGCCGGTCGAGTTAAAGCTGCCTGGTGGAGCCAACGCGGCTTGGTGGAGTTTAAAGCTGCTGGTACTGCTCGTGGTACTCCTCTTGCTTGCTCTCAGGACTCTCTCTCAATGCTTGCTCTCAGAACTCCTTCTCTCAATGCTTGCTTGTGTACTGCCAACTCTCTGACGCACCTCTCTTTGCACGTCTCCCGCTTGGTCCAACCACGCACTCGGTTCTTGCGCGCGCGCTTTTATAGCGCCTCAGGCGATCAAGCCGCCGGCCTTCAGGACACGCCCCCCGGTGAGCTCGCTTCGGCCCTGATTGGTGGGCACAGGCCCTCTGACTCCACCCTTGATGACGATGGGCGGGCACGCCCTTCTTCCCCAAGCTGAGCACATGCTTTATGGCGGCAATTGTAGTTGGCAATGCGAATGGCAATTGACGAAAAGGGAATGTGAACGGAATCTATTCTTATTTCACCTGGTGCAATGGAGTGTCATCTTAATGGAAGACAAGGCCTTACCCTAATACACATAATAAGGAAATAAACTACTGAACAGGGATATTATGGTGTCCTTCATGTATGCTTTATGGAACTAACTACGGGAACGCCCTTTGACCTTTATACAACACTGGAGTAAGGAGGGCGATATTTTAACAACAATTTACACAATAACAACAAAACAAAAAAAAAACATTCTCATATCCACAACAATATATACTGGATACATATATATATATATATGTACTGTGTATATATATACTATATACATATATATATATATATATAGTTCAAGTTCCGTTGAACTTGGGGACGACTAAGAAGAAGACCTTTGTTGGTCGAAAGCTTGTCAAATTAAAAATCGACATCCTGAAGCTACGTCCGCGTCTGATTTAACCTCCCGATTATTTATTTAATGCAAATGAGACGCCCTGCTCGTACTGTGGAGTTTCTACTATTTCTCACAGTTATATATATATATATATATATATATATATATATATATATATATATATATATATATACATATACATATATATACATATACATATATACATACATATACATATATACATACATATACATATACATATATACAAACATATACATATACATATAAACATACATATACATATATATATATACATACATATACATATATACATACATATATACATATATATATATATTATATATATATATATATATATATATATATATATATATATATAAATATTAGATAAGCTTGCTATCGCTTGCCAAGCGAGGCGTTTCATACGAACCCTCTCAATGGAGTGCTTGCTTGAGTGCTTAAATAACTTGGTGAGCGCTCTTCAAGCTGATTGGTAATGCAACACCACTGACGTCCTTGAAGCACACTATGCTCATCAGTTCCTCACAGATTAACGAGTCTGAGCAATTTCACCTTGCTTGGCCTCCAGGTGAAGTACTCAAATGAGTTTTTACACATGAATGATGTATCCAATTGCTTGTCCGATTTTTCTAGCCAAAAGGTTTTGTGGCGTGCGACCCGTCCAGGATTGTGCCCAATAGCCAAGAAACTGTCTACCGTCAGGAGACCCAAGAAACACTATCTCTCTACTCTCAAGACTGAACTCTCAAACCTGTCTCCCTCTTCCAAATCCTGGTTGCGTCTGGTCAAATCTGTTTCTGGTGTTTGTTCCCCCTCCATCCCCTCCCTTACCTCAAACGACGACACAGCTGACTCCACACATGAAAAAGCTGAATGCCTCAACTCTGTGGTTGCCTCTAAATCTTGTGTCCCAAACCCATCCCTCTCTGTACCCACCGTACCCAGTCGTACCCAGCTGCTCCTGGACTCTATGTCCTTCTCTCCTAACAAGGTGGCGAAGTTTCTGTCAAACCTCGACTCCGATTCTGCAACTAGACAAGACGGCATGAGCCCACGGGTCCTAGAATCCTGCTCTGCCGCACTTTCACAGCCTCTCTCTGTTCTCTTCACCCTCTCTTTTGCTCAAGGTCATCTGCCATCAGCTTGGAAATCAGCCAACATTACCGCTTTGCACACAAAAGGTGCAAAAAACAGATCCTTGCAACTACAGACCAATCAGCCTGCTCCGAATTATCAGCAAAGTCATGGAATCCATCATTGCTTCGGATATCAAATCCTTCCTCTTCTCCAATGGCTTGATCTCTTATCATCAAATTGGTTTCAGACCAGGTCACTCTACTCTGGACATGCTGCTTCTGCTTTCTCAACAATGGGTGGAGGTCCTCAATGCCAAACAGGAAATCAGAGCTGTCTCCCTTGACATATCACATGCCTTCGATACGGTCTGGCACCCCGCTCTGCTCAAACTCTCCTCCTATGTACTATGGTATCCATGGAAATCTCCACTTGCGGACTTCCTCTCTGGTCGCAGTCAACGTGTGGCCCTGAATGGATTTCTCTGATCTCCCCTTCCTGTTCAGGCTGAAGTTCCCCAAGGCAGGGTTCTGCGCCCTGTGCTTTTTCTGGTCTTCATCAATGATCTCTCTGACTCTCTGGAAAATCCTCTCCATCTCTTTGCTGATGACTCCAATATCTGCCGCTCCATACTTTATCCCTCAGATCAGCAGTCTGCAGCCTCCTCACTCTCTGCAGACCGTGCCAAAATCACAGACTGGTCAAACAAGTGGAACATGTCTTTCAATCCTGACAAATCTCACACTCTTACTATGTCTCTCCGAAAAGACCGACTGGACAACCCTTCCATCTACTTTCTGAACAATCCTCTCCAAGAAGTTCTGTCACTCAAGCTTTTGGGTCTCACTATCTGACATTATCTTTCCTGGGAAAACCACATTTCCAAGCTGGCCTCCAAAGCCAGGCGCTGACTGGGCATCCTCCGTCGTGCGAAGTCCTTCCTTGGCACACCCGAGCTCCTCACCACATACAAGGCTTTCATCTGCAGCTCAAGTGAATACTGCACCCCCCTCTGGGCTGGTGATCCTGCCTCACATCTAGCTCGGCTTCACGGTGTTGAAACCAAAGCTTTCAGAATCATTGGAATTTCCTACGATGAAGCTAACTCTGAGGGCCTTTCACTCTCTCACCGCAGGCAGGTTGGTGGTCTTTCTGTCTTCTACCGAATCCTCTCCGGCCTAGTTCCCCCAGCCCTGTCTGTGCCCAGTCCCCCAAATATTCCTGCAGGTCGCACAAGATCTGCAAGTAACCCTCTTCTGGTGAAACTGCCAAAATCAAGACTCTGCTCACCTTCACTCTTTCATTCCTCTTTTCTCCCGCCTCTGGAACAAACTCCCTCACTCCCTTCAATCCCACTCTTCCCTCCAGGTCTTTAAAACAGCTGTTCACCACCATCTCTTGTCTTCCCCCATCCAAAACCTTGATCTTTTCTACCCCCATTAATTCACCCCAGATCCACTTTTTTGAAATACCAACTTCTTTCCTTGAAGTCCTAGCAGTGTCAATGTGTTTTATAGCTCTCCCACCCCCCCCCCCCCCATTCCAATGCCTCCTCCCCCCCCCCCCAAGCCCTCTCCCTCCCACAGATCTCCCGATGTCCCCATTCTCTCCTGTTGTACTTGTGTGCTTGCCTCTCTCTCCCCATCTCGTCTCCCGCTCCCTTTATTATATGTTTTTTATGTGTCCGTTTGTTTTTTTTGTGATTAATGTTAGCTCTTGCACGAGCCTCAATCTTGTATACGAAAAAAAAAAAAAAAAAAACTGCCTCGGCAGCTCCTATGTGTGAAAGGAATGGTTATTAATATTATTATTATTAAATGAATACATGTACAGAATCTGTTCCATGATCTCACATATTGTCGGGGTGCCATACTTGTGTTTCCATTGGTAAACAACCCCAGTGGTGCCCATATCCTATCCCAGCCAAGTTATGGCAGGATTTGTGGCCAGTGCCAGCATAAGCAATCAATCCCGGCAGACGGTTCCCCAGCTTAGCATCCATCTAAATCTAAAGGATGGCACACGCATTGCTACAAAACCCTACTTGTGAACTACTTGCAGTCCAGAAGTTTATAATCAGGTCGAGAATCAAACCCAGACTACATCGATCAGAGGCCAGCGTGCCACCCTTTCAGTCAAACAAACTATATATCATGCATACGGATGCAAAGTTTAAAACAAGTAAATATAACTAGACGTGAAAGTGTCGATGGATATGCCTCCAGCCCTCCACCCGCATTATATGTCAATCCACTGTAATGTTTGACCTCAATTAAAGGTTACAAGATAGAGGAAGAGCGAGAAATAGACAAAAGGAGAAGATTGACAAGATCCGACGATTCCAACTCGTGTTTTGGTCTGCAAAATGATTTTCAAAGGGCACAAGACCTTTAACCTGTTGAACTCAAGATTGAGTCAGTTCATATATACATTTATATTTCATTTCATACTTGTGCCAAGTTCGGTTGAAATCCCATCATTGGTTCACAAGTTATTGCAGAAACATTTTTTTGAATTAAAGGCCACGTCACCTTTAACCTCAAATGCAAGATCCGATGAATTCATCTTTGCATTACATTCCATACTCATGAGTTTAGTTGAAATCCCTTCAGTCATCCACAATTGATTGTGGTAACAAAAAAAAACAGTTAATGGATGGACGTACAACCTGAAAACGGAGCCGCCAGCCTTTTACTGCAAGGCATAAAAAAAAGTGTGCATTCATCATTTGACAAAATATTTGTGCATTAAAAATGATCAAAAAAACAACATTTGTTTGAAATGTTAGAAATACAAGGAAAAAGGATTTCAGGTGCAGTGGGTTTTGGCATGTCCATATAGCCTTCACTTTTGTTGCTATTGCAACATTATAACGCATGGATTTTAGCTAATTAATGATTATAAACTATCATCATGGTGCTTCACAGGTTGGACATTGCATCAGTGAGTATGCAGTCATTCTGAGCTGGGGGCTGTTCAGCCAGCTATGCTGTATGATAACATCTGCTTGAGGATGTTAAAGATCCCATGGCATCTTTTGAATAGAGCAGGCCATTCTGCAATAGTACCATGGCCACGTTCCAAATCTACTACATAAGAGCTGTTGGTCCATCTGTGTCGCCATTTTTCTCGGATATGGCTGAACGGATCTTCGTCAAACTTTCAGAGGTGTATCAGTGTGCCTGGGAGTGTTATAGCCAAAAAAAGAATTTTTTTTTTCTAAGTTCGTTTTTATGGATTTTTTTTTTATCAGTAGTGCCAAAGCCTTTTCAGCTGCGACGAGCAGCTCTACGAGAGGACCGCGTTGTTGTTGTTGTTGGGGTGCCCTTTTGAATAGCGCATGCGCATACACTCGGACATGCGTTGTTATGAGGTAAGAACATCGCGGACTAAAATCGCACATGCGTATAATTTAATGACTGGTCGAATTTGGTAGCGCATATTGCAACGGATATCCTCATGATTCTACACGTCGCAGCTGGTGACCACACTGTGGTCATTTTTCTTTTGTTGATGAATGACAGTTATATACGAGTACACATTCGCATAAATAAATACAAAACAATCACCAGACATTTGAACACAAATAAATCAAACAATTCCGTAAAAACAAATAAATCAATAACACGAAGAACACAAATAAATCAATCAAGTGTACGAAGTTGGTAGTAAGGCTTCTTCTTCTTCCTGATCGGCATCACTCTCAACTCAGAAACGTGATGAATGGTACATTCACCAGAATATTGTTACTGTTCGCGGTTAAGGATGGTATGTTTGCCGAGCGGAGGCACCGCGACCTAACAGTTTCCCCGATTCACCCAAACGTTGGCCGTATCGCGCCACAGATATTCAATGTGGAAAACTCTAAAGCGCCAGAATGTAAAGAGGAAGAAGAAGACGTACTGAGGAATAACAGGTTTTATTAATTATTTTCACAAGCCAAAGCAAAGAGAGCAGTTGGTTATATACAGAAAATGGAAGGAGCAGACACACAGTGAAATCATTAGCTTACCTATACAAGCTTAATTAATAAACCCCAGGACAACGTTAAAGACAGACGGACGATCACACTTACACGGGGAAATGCAGGCAGGAAGGAATGGCTTGGAGATGGGTGGCTTTTAGAGACAAGGAAGGTTCAGCGGGTACTGGGCACAGTCGGGCCAGAAGGCACCGCCGTCAAGAAGCCGAGCTTTGGTCCCAAACTGCGCGGGCGGAGTTCCTTTCTCCGTACTGCTGCCTCGTGCGCTCCTTGCGTTGCCCCGGTCCGTTTTTCCTGCAGCGCGGCACGTCTCACGGCGGCTTGGTCACACCTGCTCATCTCCAGCGCATCTCCTGGACCCAGAACTCATCCCTCCTCTCAGCTCATCTCCTCTTGGGAGCGTCCCGCGGTGGGTTATCTAGGCCCCGCCCTTCACCCTTTGCGAACCTTCCCCAAACGTTCTCTCTCCGCCCTCTCAAGCCAAACCCCTCGTTCTGGGTTGGATGAGCGGGGCCGCCTTACTCCTCCCCTCTATGACGAGGTGGAGACCCGCCTTTCTTCTTCGGCGTTACCTCGTGCGTAATGGAGTCAAATGCAGCAAAGTGGACGGCAGCTGAAAATGCAGCAAAGTGCCTAAAGAGCCAATTGCAGCAAAGTGCAAACCTGGCACTTGGAAGCTGCCATGGGGCATCGGAGGGCCTACTCTTATTTAATTCAGTGCAATGAAGAGTCAAACTAGTGGGAAACACATCCTTAGCCTACACAGAGAATAAGGGACAAACTATTTAAAAGGATATATGGTGTCCTGTGTGTAGGTTTATGGAATTAACTAAGAGGACGAGCTGCGACCATTCTTTACATTACGAGGGTCAGTTACACACAACAAAACCATACTTTTCACATTCGTTACACTTTCTCAAAATTGTTACACTTCTCAAATCCGTTACACTTCTCAAATCCGTTACACTGCACCCTCCTTTCTTCAGGCCCGGACTCGGGCCTACAAAACTTTAACTTAGTGTGACACGTAGGTGTAATTCCCTCTACAATTAACCTGACCCTGAATGTGACAATCTTAAAACACAAATAAATATGTCCCCCTGCTGCATTGCACCCTGCCTAACAGATTTGCGCCCACAGGATAACGGAATTACGGAATTGTTTTCAAGCTATACATTTACGGTGGGGAGCATTATTTACAGTGATGTTATTTCTTATTTACAACGCAACCCAGGACCTGTGTTTTTTCCCTTTTTTATTTTATATTTAGGGAAATAAAGAGAAGGAAATTCCTGTTGGGAGGGAGGAGACAGCACGCATTGCATCGATGCACCAGTACCAATAACACCAAAGCACCCCAAAGCACCCAAACGCACCAACCAGTGCACAGTCATTACTGTTTGCAATAAACACACAAAAAAAAAACAACTGGTGGTGGTCTTCGTCTTCTCTGCTGGGCCGATGTTCTTCCCGATGTCTTCTTGCTTCATGCGGCCTACTTGGAAATATAAAAAGCACAAACCGTGTCCATTTTTATTTAGGGCCACAGGGGCCAACTAAGGGTGGTCCACCTGTTTGGCATAGGTGCCACCTTACCGAGGTCCGCAAGCAAGATTCCCTGGCCACTATGGCCGGTCTCCAACAGAGGTGCCCTGCCCCAGAACCTGGGGGCCATCAAGTGGTACTCGGCCGCAGAACAGCGGTCCATAAAGTGGTACATCAATGCAATGCATGCTGGTTGAGAGGGTCCTGGCACACAAGACGACCTCCGCACGCTCTCCTCAACACCCAGGGGCGCACAGTCCTCAGGTGGGAGACAAAAGGGGGGGAAAGACAGATGAGCGAGGGGTAAGGTCACAAGGGTACACATCAAACAAGGCAATGCAAGGCGAAGTGCGTACGGAGAGCGAAGTGAGAAAGCTCGTCCCTACCGTACGTCACCCCCCCCCCCCTGTCACCTACTCTACCCTTGCCCTTACCCCATATATACAAAATCTACACCTTTACAAATCCGTCGCTACCGTCACATCTTCTCCATATTTCCCCTACACCAAATTCGTCTCCACAATCCCTCGATCCAAAATTTGCCATCACCCAATTCATCATCAATCCTCATAAGGAGGAAGAGATGGAACATCAAGCACAATGTCACACCCACGTCATGATGCGTCTCACATTCCAAACATTTGCATCAATAAAAATAATAAAAACCACCTGGCATGGTGTGGAGTACCTGTCACCTCAGGTGAGTGGATGCAGATGGTGCAAGGAGATTTTCATCCTAACTACTTTCTAAATGACATTAACACACTTTACACTACCCGGGGTCTTTCCCTGCCAATCCATTGGCCAGCTTACACTATGGGTTCTAAAAACCAATTCCCATTGACCAAACTGTGGTGCTTCTCCATTTTGGGGTCTCACTCCACCGATTCATCTCCCGGTGCCCTTGCACAATTTCTGGGCTGAGACGTGTAGCTCTCCCAGCAGGTCTACCCACCTGCACACCTCCACCACTGCAGTTGCCACCCGAGCTTACCTAGCTCCTCACCCTAACCTATCTAATTGGGGAAGGCCCCTCCTGGCTCTGTCACCCCTTGGTGCCCTCTGGCACTGGGCTACCCGGGTCCGTCCTCCGGATCCTCGGGCCCCATCCACAACTACCGGCTCCCAGAGCCCACCTGCGGCCTCACCTGGCCGACATCCTCCCAGTGGTGGAGTGCCCAAGCCAACTACACACACACTAACAGGCTACACGCCCAGCCATTTCCACAACACTAATGCACCCATCCAAATACCATTCTTTCACCTGCACCACAGATGCCAATATCCAACCACAATTTACCTGTTCCCTCTACCTAACACTGACACGACCCGCCCCGGGTATTCGTGATGGGGGTCCATCCTTCCCCCATTCACACCTTCGCACCATCCACTCCACTCCATAGTTTCCATCATACTCACTCCACGACCATCCATTCCAATACTCCATATATTCCAGACCATTTATTCCACACAACCATTCTCCATACACCTGTCGTTGCACACCTGTGCAATCTTACCTGGTGCCACCTGCACCCTCCTTCCTTCCTGGACCATTTGGTCAACACAACACACATCACCATCACTCCCTCATACACTGCTCCATCCACCTGTTCAGTTGCACACCTGTGCAATCTCACCTGTTCCTTACACACTTTTCACAATACACTTCCAATCCTCAAACACACGGCATCATCTCATCTAACTACTCCCCTCTGAAACTTGCGCTTCCCAGTCGCCCCTTTAAACTATTGCGCTCCCTCGTCATTATCATCCACTCTAAACTACCTGCGTCCCCACTACAGGTGTCATTGTCACTAACTAATCTTAACGTTACCTATTGTCATCTCCTCTAGATCCCTACACATTATCCAAACCCTCCCGGGCTAGTTTTCACTGCCAAACCCCATAAGACTAGTGCTCCTTTGCCCCCCCTGTGAGGGATGACAGAGTTGCCATCCCACCACATGGGGCATCTCTTACTATAAATTTTGCTCGTCCAATTTCCACAAATCAAAAATTTTCCAATTACTGCCAATTCTACTCACTATTCTAAATTTCGTATCAAATCACTATCACTATCACCATCATCACAATCCACTCACTAGTGCCTCTCGGTGCGCCAATTCACTTCCACAGCCCGGCTTCGTAAAGCCGAGCAATGAATGCGGGTTGTTTGGTGCCGGCGGCTGGATGCGTCCGGCACTCGGTGCAGGGAAGGACGCTTACCCGGGCCGAGATCCCACGCACCACCTCGGCACGGAGCCATCCAATGGCCCCATCTCGACCTGCCGGAACGCCTCAACAAAAAGGGGTCGCCATGACGACCCTTCCTATCGGACTGCCCGTTCCGCCTAGCGGAGCACGGACGCGGTCGTTCCAAGCGCGGCCCAGCGTGGATCACGTACGGCGGGCCTTTCGAACCCGCCGTGGTTCGGATCCCCGCTGGTCCTCGCGGCACGCGAAACCCGGCACGCACCGAGGGCCCGATTCGGCTATAAGTCGCTCTAACCTCTAACCCGGTTACCGTCGATGCTCCACTTGCATGCTCACACGCATACGCTACCCCTTTCACCCTCACCGAGCTCGGTGCTCCAACGCCGCCCGTACACCCCACGTACTTCGCTATTGCTCTCGTTCTTTCGCGCTCCGACTTGGTCACTCACCTGACCACCTCACACCTTTGCACACACTCATTGTTCGCACACCTCACCAACACACCTCTTCGCACCCCCTTCTCGGTCACCTCCTCTGTGACAATCACAGGTGTGCTCTCACTCGCACACCCAACCACGTGCTTCACGACCAACTCTAGCGTGCATTCCCATACGTGTTCTACCATTCCAGGTGTGCATCCCTCCATTCCAGGTGTACATCCTCTCTCACCTGCCACAACCAACTCACGCTCCGTGTCACTCTTACTACTCTCACCTCCACACTCGGTCGCGCACTCACCCTTACTCTCGACAGCGCACTCTTTCCTCATGCACCCGTCCGTTACACACCTTTCTCGCACACACTCTTGCGCACACTCTCCCGTTACACCCTCTGTAACACTCACCACAGGTGTGCATTCTCCCTTACTCTTGACAGCGCACTTTCCCCATGCACCCATCCGTTACACACCTTTCTCACGCACCCTCTTGCGCACACTCTCTCGTTACACCCTCTGTAACACTCCTCACAGGTGTGCATTCTCCCTTACTCTTGACAGCGCACTCTTTCCCCATGCACCCGTCCGTTACACACCTTTCTCGCGCACCCTCTTGCGCACACTCTCTCGTTACACCCTCTGTAACACTCCTCACAGGTGTGCATTCTCCCTTACTCTTGACAGCGCACTCTTTCCCCATGCACCCATCCGTTACACACCTTTCTCGCGCATCCTCTTGCGCACACTCTCTCGTTACTCCCTCCGTAACACTCACCACTCCGCGCTTCCATGTGCCCCCTCGCACACGCGCTACGACCAACTCACTCTCGACAGCACACTCACTCCTCGGCGCGCACTTTTTCCTCACACACCCCAGAGTCGGACATTCTCGCACACCTCCTCCTTCGCACACCGTACCTGTCGCACACTTCACCAACGGCCTCTCACGAACACCCGGATCCAAATCAACCCCCAAGCCGACTGAAGCTCCCCTCACATCATATACATTTCCGAATATATCGCCACTCACCTTGGCACCTCGTCTCCGCACCTCCTCTGCCACCTGCAAACTCTTTATTTGGTTAGCAAGCACACCATCATGATTCGAGCACCGACCTTGCACATATTCCATCACCTCCCCTGTATTTCTCTCTTAGTTTCCCTCCGTCTCTTCTTAATTTCACTCACCCCTTCTTCCACCTTCTCTAATTTTTGCTTCACCTCTTTTATTTCCCGGTGTGTCTCCTCAATTTCGTCCTCTAAGGCTACCTTGACCGTTTCTATGTGCGTCCTCACCTCTCGGTCCTTCGTCTCCATTACTTCTGTCACCTCGTCCAACCTCGTTGTCAGTCCCTCACGTACCATCTGACATTCCCTCTGTGTCGCTATTAATTCATTTTTAATGTCTTCCTGTGTCGCTTTTAAACCTCCTAGTACCGCAGTGTTCTTTTGTACCTGCTCCACTAACTCCGTCTGTCCCACCGTCAGCTGTTCCACCTCCTCCGTCAGGTCCTCTATGCCCCCTTGTAACTTTGCCGTCCCATTTCTCACCTCTTTCTCTATACGCTTTTCACCTCGCTTTACCTCCTCGCGTACCCCCGAGACCTCCTCACTTACACCTCGTCGTATCTCCTCTTTCATCTCCTCCATCTCTTTTGTAGATGCCACCCTCATCTGTCCCAATTCATTCCTCTGAGCATCCAATTTACTTTCTAACCCGATTTTCACCTCCTCTATCTGGTTCCCCATCTGTTCGATTTCCCAGGCGGATTGCTCCCCTATTGCCCGCAATTTGTCTTCCATCCTATTTTCTAGCCCCTCTAACCCATTTTTCACCCCCTCTATCTGATTCTCCTGGGCAGCCATTCTATTTTCCACCCCCGTTAACCCATGTTTCACCCCCTCTATCCCATTGTCTAATCCCTCAAATTTCTTGTCTAAACCCTCAACTTTCTTGTCTAAACCCTCAAATTTCTTGTCTAAACCCTCAAATTTAGCTTCTAGCCGTTCCCCCATTTCTCCCATTTTGCCCCCCATTTCACCCCCCAATCGCTCACTATCAGCCCTCGCTTCGTCCCTTAATTGCTTACCCATTTTGTCCATAAGGCCCCCATTTGCAGCATAAAAAGGTTCAAATCCACCGGTGGCGCTGCTACGGTCGCGGGCGCGGTCGCCGTAGCCATGTGCGAGAGCGCCATTTTGTGCGCCTGATACCCCCTCAACCACATTGCCAATGTTCTCCTCGTCTCTTTCATCCACATACATTTCCCCGAGGTCCTGGGTCGATTCTACCCCGTCTATCTCTCCCACCGACATCCCGTCGCCTTGACCAGCCATGGCGCGATTTCAAAATTCGGGTTTTGCTTTAAAACAACACAAATTTCCAGCAGCTCCAAATTTTGACCAAATGTTTTCCTAGATGTTTTTAAAAATTTGGTTCGGGCCTCGAATCCCACTCCTGACACCAATTGTTACTGTTCGCGGTTAAGGATGGTATGTTTGCCGAGCGGAGGCACCGCGACCTAACAGTTTCCCCGATTCACCCAAACGTTGGCCGTATCACGCCACAGATATTCAATGTGGAAAACTCTAAAGCGCCCGAATGTAAAGAGGAAGAAGAAGACGTACTGAGGAATAACAGGTTTTATTAATTATTTTCACAAGCCAAAGCAAAGAGAGCAGTTGGTTATATACAGAAAATGGAAGGAGCAGACACACAGTGAAATCATTAGCTTACCTATACAAGCTTAATTAATAAACCCCAGGACAACGTTAAAGACAGACGGACGATCACACTTACACGGGGAAATGCAGGCAGGAAGGAATGGCTTGGAGATGGGTGGCTTTTAGAGGCAAGGAAGGTTCAGCGGGTACTGGGCACGGTCGGGCCAGAAGGCACCGCCGTCAAGAAGCCGAGCTTTGGTCCCAAACTGCGCGGGCGGAGTTCCTTTCTCCGTACTGCTGCCTCGTGCACTCCTTGCGTTGCCCCGGTCCGTTTTTCCTGCAGCGCGGCACGTCTCACGGCGGCTTGGTCACACCTGCTCATCTCCTGGACCCAGAACTCATCCCTCCTCTCAGCTCATCTCCTCTTGGGAGCGTCCCGCAGCGGGTTATCTAGGCCCCGCCCTTCACCCTTTGCGAACGTTCCCCAAACGTTCTCTCTCCGCCCTCTCAAGCCAAACCCCTCGTTCTGGGTTGGATGAGCGGGGCCGCCTTACTCCTCCCCTCTATGACGAGGTGGAGACCCGCCTTTCTTCTTCGGCGTTACCTCGTGCGTAATGGAGTCAAATGCAGCAAAGTGGACGGCAGCTGAAAATGCAGCAAAGTGCCTAAAGAGCCAATTGCAGCAAAGTGCAAACCTGGCACTTGGAAGCTGCCATGGGGCGTCGGAGGGCCTACTCTTATTTAATTCGGTGCAATGAAGAGTCAAACTAGTGGGAAACACATCCTTAGCCTACACAGAGAATAAGGGACTAACTATTTAAAAGGATATATGGTGTCCTGTGTGTAGGTTTATGGAATTAACTAAGAGGACGAGCTGCGACCATTCTTTACATTACGAGGGTCAGTTACACACAACAAAACCATACTTTTCACATTCGTTACACTTTCTCAAAATTGTTACACTTCTCAAATCCGTTACACTTCTCAAATCCGTTACAATATATTCAACACAAGGTTGAAATGATGATTTGACATTTGTGATGGATTCTGATTTGGATGTAATTGTTTTTGCATAATATTTGCCCTCATTTAAAATATGTTAATGTTTATTTTTAACTTCAGCAACGCTGGGTACTCCAGCTATAAACACATATACTTTACTCGGTGTACAAATACAAATACAACTTTGGCTGGGGAGGGAGGGGGAGGGGGTAACATAGGCTATGTGACCACAGCCTCATGTGAGGGTGTGGGGGACCGGGAGAGGGTATTACAATTTCCTTTTTATACCTGGGCCCCACTGTATTTCTCTTCCTCACCCCCCCCCCCCCCCCAAAACGGAGGGGCCTGTCAAAGCCACCCCCACCCCCCCCCCCCCCCAAATGTATATGTAGCATATCTTTCCCCTCCCTCTCTCCTCACCTCTCACATCCCTCCCCCTTCCAAAATATGCATTTGCTTTTCTCTCAGAAACACAATTCTGATGAAACATGACCACAACCTTCATCACCCGTGATGCATCAATGTTCACGGCATTAAAAAAAATGATGCCGTGAATATTGATGCAATGCCCTTTCGCATCCGTTTGTATTCAGACGTCTTCGTCTCCTTCCCTATGCTTAAAATAATGAAAACAGTAAAAAGAAAATACAAAATGAAAATTTATGATTTTATGCAGCTTTGACCTTTGAGGAGGTTATGATCTATTAAGAAAAAAATAAAAAATAAAAATATAAAAAATCAGCTTCTAGGTTTTGTTTGGTGAACCAATTGTGTGACCCAACATGCAAATTCTTAAAATTTCAGGTCAATTGGACATAAATTGATGATTTTATGCAACCTTGACCTTTGACCTAAAAAAACGATCAACTATTACATTTTGATTAGTGAACCAATGCAGTGATCCGATATGCAAATTCATTACATTTCTGGTCAATAGGGGTGAAAATTGGTGATTTTGCACAACCTTGACCTTTGACCTTTTGATCTATACAAAAATTGGCTTATAGCTTTTGATTGGTAAACCAATTCAGTGACCCAATATGCAATTTTTTTAAATTTCAGGTCAATCGGATTAAAATTGATGATTTTATGTGACGCTGACCTTTTGTCCGAATTATTAATTTGCCTTCTGAATATTCTCATAATAAAGCTTTGGTGAAAATTTGATGACAAAACTCAAATGATAAATTGAAATTTCAGGTCACTTGGATGAAAATTGCTGATTTTATGTGACGCTGACATTTGACCTTTTGACAATTATTAATTTGCCTTCTCCGTATTATCATAATAGAGCTTTGGTGAAAATTTGATGACAATAGCTCAAATGGTAAAAAGTTACGGCCTGGACAGACACACAGATAGACAGAAATTATTACAAAACTACGTCTTCTGCTGTGCAGGAGACAGGCTGATATACATATGCATAATGGGCACCAGTGCGTTACGTGAAAATATCGAGCATATTTACATAATTTCTTGCATTTATAATTGGTTCAAATTTAAAACATGGATGGAATCTACCATTTTAGGTGATTGTTACAGACAACTCCACTGAACAGTCCAGCTCACCCTGACTCGAGGAGTATCAGACCTGTGGGGATACAGTGCGAATATTGTGTTCAGCCAAAGGAGGTGATCCACGGACAAGTCTCATGCAACGTAGTTGAATGCGAGGTGAATCTGAGGAAACTCTTGAGCAAAGACCCAGCAAATACCGTGGTGTAGACTCCGTGGTGTCGACAGCAAATACCGTGGTGTAACTCAGGTATAAGCTCAGGATTTGCATGAACAAATACTTTGTTGTGTAACCAGCTTTAGCCTAACAACTTGGCCAGTTTAATGCTGACAAACACCATAAGAACAAAATAACAATGCACGTGTTGAGCTTTATCAAAGTCAATATTCATTCTAAATCATACCGTAGTTAAAAGACAAAATAAATAGCCTGAGAACTGTCATCAATCATAAATATTGTTGATTTATTTCCATTGAAAACTACTTTTTTACATCAGTTATTGTCTTCAAACAGATAGAGATTCTAAATAAACATCTAAATTAGATTTACACAAAAGCATTCTGATATTAATTGGAAAGTCTTGATTAGTACAAAGTCAACAAGAAGATGGCAGAGACAGTGTAGGAGAAAGGACTTTCCTAATGACAATCCTCAATAAAGTCGTCTTTGGTCAGTGAGAACTTGATCATCTTCTTCTTCTTTTTTTGTATGAGGAGCAAAAGCAGTCATTAAAAATTGTAATCAATGGTACAATAAAAACCAAAGTGTAAGCTAAAAAATAACAACCAAATAGAATAAAACCAGATTATGGAAACTTTGAACCACAGCCAAAAAAAATAGAAAACAGTAAGTGTGGTTTCAAGACCAAGCGGAAAGCTGTCTTATGAAGGAAATGATCTGAAGTTAAAAAAACAGTTTGGAAAATATGTTTTCTTGATAAAAGCACCAAAAGAGGATTTAACAACAAAAACAAGTGACAACACTTTGTTGCATTCACATATTCCTTGCCCACCTGGCATTACATTTTAAAAGGCAAGAGTTTTGAACGGAGGACATACAAACCAAGGCAAACGTGTACATATCAGTTTCATCGATATCTGTAGTAGTGTATCATTGGAAGATTGGAGGATAATTATTTGCCAAAATTCATTCTCGACAGCTTTGTCGCAAATGATCGATGGTAGATAGCGGAAGGCTGCCTGGCTCTTTAAATATTGCCTAAGATGGGTTGGGCAAAGAACAGATAATGAGAACATTGGTTTAAAAACGTACATGCCTTAAATAAAAATAAATTAAAAAACGGGCAAATAAATTACATCAATAACAAAAAAAGTTTTAACCACAGGTATTCCCCCCCCACCACACCTCCACCTCCTTCCCCCTCAATCAACGATGTGTCGGAAACTTCAAGTTCAATGGTAGCAATCACAGATATCCAGACTAATACAAACCTGACAACATTAAGTTTTTAAATCGGGTATAAAAACGTATACTTCAGAATACAACAATTTTCATTAATCACAATAGTAAACAACCGATCATTTAATAATACCGAGTCTCATGGGGTATATATATATATATATTACAGTAAATCTCAGAACCAGTACCAAATCAATGCACTCAACTAATCTGAGAATGAATGAGCTATATACCAAGGTAGTGCAACATGTAGATAAATAGATACCTTTACAGAGGACAAAGCAAGGCAAATTAAACAAAACCAAATGCCAATTTTTAAGCAAATGTAAAAATCACAAATTCAGACATGGGCAGGCTGAAATCTTTCAGAGTTAAACCACAACTACCTGCATGAAAGTGTGACAGTTCAGAGTAAAGTCATTCTGAGGGAGGTAACGGAAGGTGGAGACAATTGCAGAAAATGAGGCCGACTCCAGCAAAGCAGTGCGGAAATGCAACATGAGTGCCAGGGCAGCACGCAACATCACTTTTGAACCTTCATAAAACAGGCAGTCCCATAGGCGGAATACAGTCTGCAGGATAATGCAAAGGAATTCTCAGAACAGAATACATGGAATGTGCATAATATACATTCTTTACTTTGCAACACTAACCAAAATATCTGAACATCAGGGTTGTCTTGCTTGTTATTCCCATGAGTATTCAATTAAAATTCCATATCCAATTATCTCTGAAAGTCCTTGCAATTCAAGTAAAATTAAAATTTCTCCTGCATATGTACTTTTACATGAGCCTTAAATAATTTAAAGATTTTAACCTTATTTGTCTTTCATGAATGTTGGTCCCCCACCACCCCGCTCATTTAACACAAATTATAAAAATGGAGAGGCTCTAGAAAGCCAAGCGTTTGTATTCAGCACTCTTCCTCAGGCTCCACAGTGCACTTCACTGCACGAGTTCCGGAAAGCCTTTCAAAGTACGATGCAAGCATCACATCAACAACACTCAAAGGTTTTGAGGCTTTTTTGATTAATATTCAGCATTCTCAGCTACACTTATCCTGGTGTTGGCTTAGCAGTTAGGGTGCCGGCTTAGGATCCTAGGATCCTGGGTTCGAATCCCAGTTGATTGCTAAATTAACACCAGGGGGGTTGACTCAGCCTGTCATCCTTCCGAGGTCGGCAAATTGAGTACAAGCTTGCTGGGATGAATGATCCCGGTGTGTACCCCGATTTAGAATAGGTGCACTGTATCCCTGCATGTCGTAAGAGGCGACTAAAGGGTTGGCGTCAGGAAGGGCATCTGGCCATAAAAACATTGCCTCAAAAAGGAAACCATGATGATTGTCATGGGGCCCGCAAGGCTAACCCCCACTCTAGTGGGGAAAATGGCCTTAAAACGATCATTCATTCATTCATTTTCATTCTCAGCTACACTCTATCTTACAAGCCAGGAGGCAACAAACAAGTTCTCACCAATTTGTAGCATTACAGAAAGCACCTTTAAAGTGCTGAGAGTTGAATACATGTACATCTGATGTTTATAAATGACAAGGTAGTGTTAAAGGGTTTACTGGATCTATATTATAAAACAGCAGTGTCTGCCTGTTCATCCCGAAACTACTCCCTCAGTTTTGGGACTAGCCCTGCCAAACTTCCTGCGAAACGTTTTGGGGCCCCAGAGGATGTTGTTCGGGGGACCCAGAGGATGTAGGAGGTTTCATAAATTCCTCAATAAAATTATGATTTTGAAATTGACTCGATACCGAACTGCGCTGAATCCAGAAGTGAACAGATGACAACAATAGGCTGTTTTGATAATACAGGCAACCCCCACTTAACGTCGTACCGCATTAAGTCGTTTCGTTATTAAGTTGCAGATTAATTAGCGCACATTTTCGTTTAACGTCATGCTATTATTCGTTATAACGGCGTCTACCCATACATATTACAGCACTGCATCGTAAAGTGTCGGGAAACATACTTTGCCACGCATCGTAAAGTGTCGGGAAACCTACTTTGCCACCAATCGTAAAGTATCGGGAAACCTACTTTGCCACACATCGTAAAGTGTCGGGAAACCTACTTTGCCATGCATCGTAAAGTGTTGAAAACCCTACTTTGCCACGCATCGTAAAGTGTAGGGAACAGTAGCTACCGTACTTAGCTGCGTGGCGTTCTTACGTTTTGAAGTAGGCATCTACAAACTTTGTAATTACGCCAAAGCGTGCAGCAAGTGAGTGTAGTGCTAAGAAAGGCAGAAAAAGCACTAGCTTAAATACAAAACTCGATGTATTAAGGTGGTTTGATGGAAGAGACCGAGCCATGGACATTGGCCTGACGCTTAGGCTTCCGCAGACTCCAGTCCGTACAAATTTGCAAGAATGTAGATACGATTCATGCGAGTGCTCAAGCTGCGACACCCATTAGTGCTACGAAGATTAGTATGAGCAGAAGTAGTTTGATGGAGAACATGGAGCGATTCCTCTCGGTTTGGATTGTTGACCAGAATCAGAGAAATATTCCCATAGGTTTCCTTGTGATTCAAGCGAAAGCAAAGAGTTTGTTTGACAATTTGAAGAGTGAAGGTGGTGAAATTTCTCAAAAAGAAAATTTCGTTGCAACCCAAGGCTGGTTCGAGCGTTACAATAAAAAATAAAAAATAAAAAAACCGTTTAGAGGCCATTTTTTCCCCGCAAAGCGGGGGTTGGCCTTTTTCGGGGACCGTGGTTGTTGTTGTTTTTTGGTCCCCTTTTTGAAGCAATGTTTTACGGCCGGATGCCCTTCCTTCCGCCAACCCTGTTTGTCACCTTTTACGACAATCAGGGAATTACCAGTGAACTGGTACTCAATTTGCCGACCTCGGAAGGATGACAGGCTGAGTCAACCCCCTTGGCGTTAATTCAGCGATCGACCGGGATTCGAACCCAGGATCCTTGGATCCTAAGCTGGCACCCTAGCCGCTAGCCCAACACCAGGGTTCTGTTCGAGCGTTTCAATAGACACGCTAATTTGCATAATAATGCATAATAACCCCAATAAAAAGATCTGAAGGAATAATCCGAGGGAGAGGTGGACGATTCTGCCTCTTCATAATCTCAGTGACTCCACCTCCTCAAACAAGCTTCATTATCATCATCGGTGAGTACAGTACATAGTTAACTTATTAAAACTTCAAATGCCTTGTGTCTGGTGAAAAAAAAAAAAAGGATCGGGAACCTAACCCCCCCTATTTACATTAATTTTTATGGGGAAATTGGATTCGCTTAAAGTCGTTTCGGTTAAAGTCGCACTTTTCAAGAACGTAACTACAACGTTAAGCAAGGACTGCCTGCATCTCAATACAATCGTGATTTAACAGTATTTTGTTATAGTATTAATGTATGACTAGCCGAAACCCGTGGAACATCCACGGAAGGGAGGATGTGGTGTATGGATAGAGTGTACCATTATGGATGGAATAGGGGATTTGCTTGTCCGAGTAAGAGTTAGGAAGAAAGATGAGAATGAAGAGTGTGTATATGAACAACGATCGCCGACACCGGCACAAATGCATGCTCTGGATTGTCCACTCAGTGGACGGCTTGCTTTCGCCTTCGCCTGTCCAATCAGCGGACGGCTTGCTTCGCCTTCGCCCAGCAGACGCCAATACGATGGCGTCGTAAGATGGCGTCGTATCGGCAGTTAATCGGATGCTTTTGGGCCCCAACGTCGACTAATTCAGATTTTTCGAGTATGGCTGGATGTGATAAACAAAGAGCGCGGTTCGTAGATCGTAAATCCATTAGTGCCGTGGGCATCGGGTCACTGGGTGCGGCGTAAAAGGGATAACAAAGTCGAGTCCTTGCGCTATTATTATATAGATGGGAATTATGCTGTGTGGAATGAAAATAGAGATATAGAGTTTAAATTAATGTAGAAATGACGTGAGGGTTTCTGCTTTCTAACCGTGACACTTTTGGAGTCACCATATGCAGATTCACCATTGACTGGGTATAGAACCATTCAGACGGGTTACGTTTTTTGCCCAAGTCCTTCACGAACCTGCTGCCCATGTCTGACGTTCGACTGAAGGTGGCACAGGAATGTGGAATTTATTGGTTCCATGGTTTAGCATTCACCGTTTCCGCATTGTTTGTTTGCTTCTGGCTTCCCACCCATGCATAGCACGGTTACCTCGCTTGTGTTATAATAAATGGTACATGATGAGAGTTTCTTTTCTTTCAAGCTTATGAGGATGATTTGAAGGTGGATGGTCATAAAATTATTTTCAGACAATATACTAACAACAGTTACCTTTCTATTACCATTGCTTTTAACAAAATATATTTACAAAATGGAATTTTGAACATGATCATGCAATTAAAAAAAATAAAATCAAAATAACCAAAAGCAGAAACTTGTTATCTAATGAATGAAGAAAGATGGTAGGTTGAGAAGATGCTTCAAAAACAGACATGGGTGGTGAAAACATTGGTGCACACCATGGGACTATCATGACTACAATCATGCAAAATATCTGGTTGGATGTTTCAAATAAAAGCTCAGTACATATCACCTCCACTGGAAGTACATCCACAAAGAGACAAAGGAACCAGCGTGAGCAAACAAGCACCCAAGCCACACTGTGCTTCTCCATGTGGTTTACAAGTGCTGGAAGCTTTCTCTTTACCAACTCTGTCAGAACATTGAGCTCAGTCTTGAGCCCCACCATTGCTGGTGTATAGAAGTCTGTTAAATAGAACAAATATGCCTCAGAAAGTACATGTTCTTATATCGTAAGGCAAAACTGCATATTGATACTTTATTTTAACAAATTTCAAAGTACAGGAGAGCATTGTTACAATTGCCTTTTCTCGCATGTAACTCATGGCTGCAGGTTTGGGCCTTTACTATACTAGGGAATGTGGTTGCGTAGGTGATGCAGTTCCCCATGAAGGCTCAGGCAGGGATTTCTCAGATTTTGCCGGGATACCAGTGATAACTCACCAATCTGTGTCGAAAAATATTGTTGCATTAGAGGGGTCTCTTGACACAGATCAATCTGAACCAGAGGTCTAATACCTCCACGGATGCGAAACAATTCAATAATGTACTGCCATCATTGGCCACCAGCTCTGGTGGGCGATGCCACGTGCTCTGGCATTCTGCCCCTCTCCAAGGCTCCACAGCCAACTATACCGCCATGGCTTGCGGTCCACCAACCAAACAGTCGATGTGTCCTTTTAAAGTGCCAGGTGCCACAAGTTATCCACCTGGCATCGCCTGTTACAGGTTTTACATAACAATCATACCCTATTCTGCTTACAAGGTTTCCACTCACTGCCTCCTCAGTACATGTTTAACCATGTGACTTACCCCCACAGATATATAATACAAGAGTAAATCTAACCCACTCAAACACATGGTCCATACTAATTTTGGGGAAATGACTCTTAGTGGGTTAAAGAGGTTCATTATAGCGTATATATTTCCTTAATGCATGTTTAGCATAACCATAATGCAATTAAATGTGATATGAGATATGCGCCACTTTTATGTGTAGTTTAAACACCATCCACCCCTCCTCATACGTCTGTCGAAAATTAGCATCCCTTTTGACCTTTATTTGACGATTTTCCTTTTAGAATGTATCTTTTTAATGTTCGCCAGGCCCTGAGCGCAAATATAGGTGGGAAAAACAAACTTACGAGTAAAGCCAACCAAGCCTGCTGGGGCATTGGCACCACAAGGGTCACAAACGGGTGTGCCCCACCCACAGACAGCCGCTGGCCAATAGGGAATGAGAGGGGAGGGGCATGGTGCATCATTGATGAGTCCCAGGCCCGAGGGGATAAAGTATGGAAGCACCAAAGGGAAGCCCGAATGCTCCTGAGAAGATCTGTGTGCTTTGCTTGCTCCTGCTACAGCCAAAGCCACGCCATGCCTATGCCAAAGCCACACCCTCCCCTCCGACCAGAAATGGAACGTAATGGACTGTTTCCCTGCCAGAGGAGTTGGGACCTTTCTGATCCTGCGGTCCCCTTTCGGACACCTCACACTATTTCTGTCTTGAGATTCCCTATGTATCTCTACCAGAGTGAATGCTTTTTTTTTTTAATGTTGAAGGCTCCTGTCAGGATCTATACAGGGTGGTCCAGAAACCCTGGGTACATTTTGAAGAACGATACCTGCAACAAACAAGAAAGTTTATTATTGTTCTTTGGTGCAAAACAAAACATGATTACTCGTTAAACAGTCTAATCAGTCTAATATACATGAAACAGATCAGTTCAAATGTTCAAACTGCACTCTGACACGCAGTTCTGCATGTTTCAGTCGTTAAGGCAGCAGTCTCATTACGGATGAATTGTTTCAAGTCTCTAAGAGTCGTAGGATTCCTTGCATACCCTTTGTGTTTGAGGAAACCCCAAAGGAAAAAATCACAGGGTGTTGTTAAATCACAAGACCGCGGCGGCCATTCAACCGGACCACGGCGGCCAATCCATTTGTCTGTAAAGTTCAAATCAAGGGCCTGGCGTACACTGGCAGTATAATGAGCAGACGCACCATCATGCATGAACCACATTTGGCCATCATTGAGTGGAAATACATGCTGCTCCAACATTAGAAGGTAATTTGCAGCATTCACATTTTCTTCAAAAAATATTGGTCCAACAATGCCTGCAGAAGAAATGCCTGCCCAGACGGACACACGAGCTCGATACTGGACGTTGTGCTCAACAGTAAATCATGGGTTGTCTACTGCCCATGTCATGCTGTTATGACAATTCACAGAACCAGATAAAGTAAACTTGGATTAATCTGACCGCAAGATCCTGTTCTGCAAATCATTGTCCATATCCATTAACCCAAGCAATGTCTCACATGCCTCAACGCACCTGTCAAAATCATCCTCAGATAGTTGGTGAATTAATCTGGGTATGTATGGTTTTGCATTAAGGTCTTTTATTATTCTTCAAATCGATGATCGGCTTATGTTGGTGACGTTTGATAAACGACGAGTTGCTAAAGGTGTGTTACTATCGAGCTGTTGTTGAATGACCGCTCTGCTTTCCTCAGTTCGAACAGTATGAGGCCTACCTGGTGACTGTTTTGGAAGAATGTCGCCGGTTTCATCAAACTGCTTGTTTATTCTGCCGATGGTTCTTCTGTCAATTGTGTCGGCGCCACATTCTTTGACAAGTTGTCTGTGAACTTCAGCCGAATTTCCAGATACAGAATACAAGCATACAGCGCAAATTGTCTGTCTCACGATATCCTCCGTTATATTAGGGCATCTAATTCACAATGAACTAAACTAATGCAAAGCCAAACGCGTGCAGCACAGTGAGCAAAGCTCACCCCGATCCATATCACGTAATGCACCTCACCCTGTTGCGTATCACGTGATGCCTGTGCATGTTGAAGCGGTCACATCCATTTACGAGTAATCATGTTTTGTTTTGCACCAAAGAACAATAATAAACTTAGTTCTTTGTCGCAGGTATTGTTCTTCAAAATGTGCCCAAGTTTTCTGGACCACCCTGTATAGTCCTCATCGGGGCCAGGCCTTAAATAAAAGAACTGCATTGATAGAAAAGTGAAAAAAGAGAGAATAGTCTAAGAGTTTTTAAGGAAGTAAAAATCTGCTTTTTGAAAAGGGGAAGCTCATAAGTGTTTGGAAAAAACATGAGAAGGTAAATAGGCCATGGGCCAGGTAGGGTCCATCTGCACCCCCCCCCCCCCCAACACCACCCCCTCCTCCCCACCCACAACCCTCCGACCCCGTGTTTTTCTGGACCATTGGGGTCCCCTGAAGTGGAAATCAACTGGTGACAGTTAATATACTGGGACTCACTGTCCATTTGGGACCCATATTTGATGGTACCCCCAAAACACTGCTTTTGTCACCGATGTCGTGCCATATTCAACGCTCTTATTTATTTCAGTGTCTGTGATGGTTAACACTGCTCCATAACACAAGTTTATACTGTATATCAAAAGAAAGCTGATCATCTACTTATCATAATAAAATATCTATATGACAGCTTTAAGGGTAACTTGGTTGGAATAACTGGGGATGCATAGCTGTACCCCATTTTTTCCTAGCGTAATGTGGAATCGACTAAAATATTTCAGCTTATATGTAAAATACAAGTTCAGAATGCCTGATATGCATGAATAAATATTTTTCTATCATTGTACATTATCTCAGCTTTCATTTGATACCATAAACTTTCCCAAGCCCCAAAACCGGAGGCTTGGGAAAGGGGACTATAGGTCTCAAAGGGGACTATAGGTGTACACGGGAGGGGACTATAGGTTTGCACGCAGTCCCTCCGTTTGTCAGTCCGTCAGTCCGTCAGTCCGCCAGTCCGCCAGTCCGCCAGTCCGTCAGTCCGTCAGTCCGTCAGTCCGTCAGTCCGTCAGTCCGCCAGTCCGCCAGTCCGCCAGTCCGTCACGCAAAGAACAGTTTTCCGGACTTTTTTTTCTAAACGCTTAATGCTAATGATTTCAAACTTGGCACATGGTTTCCTCATGATAAGTTACAGATCAAGTTCGAACTTCACGACGTTTCGATCATTTTTGACAAAGTTATGGCACTTTGAACTTTGGGAATTCTGATAATTCCGATGATCCTTAACTCAGCGCCATTTTAAGTTTTAATTTCCTTTAAAAAAATATTTTCTCTGCAATAATAGGACCGATTGAGATCAAATTTTCACCGTAGGGGGGACTCGGTCTGAAGAATATTTTAATGGTAATTATGACGTCACAGGTCACGTGGTTCGGCCGCCATATTGTTTTTTCTGTGAAAACACGAAAACCCCTTTTTCTCTGCAATGGCTGGACAGGTCGAGGCCAAACTTTGCAGGCAGAATCGCATACCCATGACGAACAAAAAAGTCAGCGAGCATGAAGTCATGCGTCACATGGTTTCAGAGTTACGACGTTTTTAAGCATGAACCTTTAAAACCGAGCTCCTCCCTCATTTTTGATCCAATCGAGGGGAAACTTCACAGATCTGTTCAGCATGTCAGTCTACTAAATGTCCTTTTGGAATTTGCGATAGGGCACGTGGTTTGGCAGATATCCATTTTTAAAAATATTTTCGTTTAATTAACGGTATCTCTTGAATCGCTAGTACATCAGACTGTGGGTTGGTAATTATATAATTCACACAGTGCAGTACGTGCAGGCCGCTCCACGGAGCGACCTTGCGGGCTTATCAACGCGGCGAGGCGTGACACACGTGTCTCAGCATAACCTCAGATCAAGTTTGAAAACCAGCATCAACCGTGCATAAATTTGCATATTCGATCATTTTTGCAAAGTTATGGCACTTTGAACTTTGGTAGGGGACATGTATTGCAGCACAATACTCAGAATGCTTGTTTTAATATATTGTTGATCGGTGGGTCATTTCAGTTCTTTTCTTAGGCATATTGATGAAAATTGCACAATGTGACAGATCATCCAATGTTTGTATTCTGCATAGGCCTATATGGAGATCATGAGGTTGTATACACATTTTTTGTTATTTCAGTGTCTCTTGTAGCGAAAGGACGCATCAATTAAGCATGTTAAGTAGTTCAGTTTAAGTGCATACCCATTCTATTTTCTTTTGATAAGTATTTAACTTATAAGATAAATAATTCATTGCTGTGTATTATCCAGACTGGAACTTATCGATACGTTTATGTGTCTTTCCAGGTGAAGTAACAACATGGAGCATCTGGAGCGACCACCATCGAAACGTAAACGTGACAGGGACCAGTCTCCCAGTCATGTGTGCATAGCGCATGTGAAGGGACTGAAATATGGAGAGCTGCGTTTGTTGTCCAGACTCAAGGATTCTGAAAATAAATTGGCCAAACTGCAGGAGGTCAAAGAAAAACGCCTCGCACAACCCCCAGAATCTCCGCATATGATGAAAGATACATGCGAGTTGATCCTTGATTTTCTGGCCGAACATCATGGTTTCCACTGGGAGTGCTACAAGCGGTTCACTATGAACTTAGACAGACTGAAACAGCCTACTGCGAGTACATCTCAAAAGACTGATGCCCCAACTCAGCGAATGGGTCGTAGTAGTTCCGGTGACCAGATATTATTCAAGCCAGACTGTATTTTCTGTAGTTCGGAAAGTCGAAAAAAGGTGAAAGTGCATGGTACGTGGACTGGCCAGGGGATGAGCCAGTTTGAGTATGATGGTTGGAAGGCAGTACTAGATATGGCTGAGAAGAAACAAGACTACAAGCTCCTAATGAGGATCAGAGTTCATGATCTTTTTGCTTGTGAGGCGAAGTTCCACAAAAGTTGTCGTGTGAAATATATGCAGAAGCCAGAGAAGTGGCGAAGTACTGATGAAGAATCACAACATTATCAGTTTGGATTAGAAGAAGCCCACAGGAAGGCTTTCGACATAGTTTGTGATGCCATACAAAAGGACATGTTAATTGCCAAGAAGATAATTAAACTATCTGACCTGAGGCAATTGTACGTCACTAAACCTACAAACCAGCAAATACCCAAATCCTGACTACCGGGGAAGCAAACTGAAACTGAAGCTTGAAAACCATGAACCCTTCAAGGAAAGACTCTCATTCTGTGATCTGGGAAAATCATATATAGTCTTCAGCACAGCAATTGACGTCCATACAGTCGTGAAGAATGCTTTCCAATTAGGATCAAGAGATATGACAGAGAGTGCAGGTAACCATGTGCGGCTGTCAATTCTGGATGACTTCTCCAACGTTCCAGAGTTGAAATGGCCACCTAGTCCTTCTGATCTAGAAGCTTGGAGATACGTGGCATATACCAGGAGAGCTGAATGATGAACTGAACAGCTTCACATGTGCCGTGTATGGTAGAACATCAAAAGTGTCAAGTGTTGACGATCTGAGACTCATCCGCATAAATGAGTTATGTGCCAAAGAGAAACGTCGTCTTCCTTCAGGCAATGTTGACATGGCCAATATTCCACCATGTAAGAGGAGCCTCACACAGCACATTCGGAGGGTCAATCATCAAGTAGGAATTTGGAAGAGAGCGCATGTTCTTAAACCAAGGATTCCCAAGCCAAGCCAAGGTCATGGCTGGGAAGAGGAGAATGACAACCTGGTTCCTGTCTGGCATGAAGGAGATCTACTCCTACGAGAGCTGGCTGACATAGCTGAAGTCACACCTGATGATACTGACAGTGATGATGACTCAACTGACAATACATTTGATGACATGGAGCATGTACTGGAGAGCGATGTCGATGACAGTGACAATGATTATGATGAGTAATGTCTCTTTGGTCGAATGTGTAGGGACATTCATGCAACAAGGCACAGCCCGACTTGGCTTATTTCATATAAACTTGACATGTGTCAAATTCTGTTCTTCACAGTATTAATGAAAGTTTATATCACCATGATGATGACAAGAATCCAATTCGATCGTTTGTGTTAGTTGAATATTAAATACAGTTATTACAACTATTACTTTACAGGATATGACGTGTTTAACTGGTGGATATAAACTGAGTATTAATATTGTTAGGATATTTGGGGCTCTTTGTATATCTAGGGGAATAAATTTGTGTTTTATAGGGCAAATAAAAGTTTCCAGTGAAATTTTCAAACTTACATTTAAATTTGGAAGTTTTCTACATTTATGAATATGACAATACTGTTCGGTGGGTTCAAATGGGTAACCTAAAACTGTGCAGATGAAAATAAAACCCTTGTTATAATTAAGCTGCTTGGACTTCCTTATGTCTTGGGAGGCACGGTGAACAGGGGAATGTGATTATGAATGGAATTTGTACGTTTAAATAGCGCTTCTTCGATGGTTGAGAAAAGAACCTTAATACCAGTACCAGACGACCATTTTTCCACGAACCGGTAGTATTTTTGACATGATGTATCAAAACGGGTTTGGGTGCTATGGGATAGTTTATGGTATCAAATGAAAGCTGAGATAACGCACAATGATAAAAAAATATCTATTTATGCATATCAGGTATTTTGAACCCGTATTTTACATACAAGCTGAAATATTTTAGTCGATTCCGCATTACGTTAGGAAAAAATGGGGTTGCGCTATTCAACCCCAGTTATGCCAACCAAGTTACCCTTAAATCTGTCATATAGATATTTTATCATGATAAGTAGATGATCAGCTTTCTTTTGATATATAAACTTGTGCTATGGAGCAATATTAACCATCACAGACACTGAAATAAATAAGAGCGTTGAATATGGCACGACATCGATGACAAAATTGGCGTTTTGGGGGCACCATCAAATATGGGTCCCAAATGGACAGTGAGTCCCAGTTTATTAACTGTTACCAGTTGATTTCCACCTCAGGGGACCCCAATGGTCCAGAAAAACATGGGGTCGGAGGGTTGTGGGGGGGGGGGGGGGGGGGGAGTGCAGATGGACCCTACCTGGCCCATGGCCTATAAAGAGTTACAGAATTTGGCAGTAGAGGGGAAGAAACAAACATCATAACGGTCCACCCTTGAGTTGCCAATGGCCGCACAATAATCATGAGATGTAGAGGCTTGTCGAATATTCCATGGTCTCGCTAATGGCTGAGGTACACAAGCAGCAAGTTCTTGGGAGCAGAAATAGGGAGGTAGATCTTGCCTTGTGAAAGCCATATTGATGGTCATATAGAAGACTGTGAGATTCAAGATGCTTGAGAAAATGGGAATTGAAAAGACATCAAAGACTTTGGAAATAGTATAAACAGGTCAGGAGACGACGATGGTTCACGAGCGAGCGGTATTCAATGACAAAGGACGGACTATAACCGAAACAGGCCTGGACTGGGGGTCGGGGGCCCACGTGGCAGGTGTCGGCCGCCGACATGCGGTGTACATGCCTATTTACAAAGGGCCCCAATGCACCGCGTGCGCAGGCCTTTAAGAGCCAGCTGTACGTAATTGTGTGTGGTGCTGGCCCGGAAATGTCAAAACGAAGGTTACTGACATTGAAATGATAGAAAATAATGTATAATCAGTTATGAGGTTAGTTAGCTACACAATACCGAAAATTCGGTTCGATTCCAACAACTTGGAAAATTTGACCTTTGTGACCTTCAAAGGTCAAAGGTCGAATATTCTGAAATTTGTTGGAAAACTTGTATTTCATGATGTATGTGATAATATAAGATCATGTACGACATTTCACCGTATCAGGAAGCGAACAATGTAATAAAACCATCAAAAATCGACTTTTCTAAATTGTGACCTTGACCTTGGGGCGAAAATGAAAAATCCAGCTCCGTGGGGCGAGACACATGACATTGGCCGAACCAAATATCGAAACCCCTGTCAGATTCCACCAAACCCCTTGGAGAAGATGTAGCTTGAAATCGATTACCCCCTAAAAAGACATCTTTTTCGGGCATGGCTCCGCCCACAATGGGCACAATACGCCCACTCTAGGCAGGACACAACGAGATCATGATATCAACCTCTCACCCAAGTTTCATCAAGATCGGATGATATCATCGGGTAGTTATGCTGCGGACAGACAGACAGACACACACACACCCATGACGAATATAGTGGTCACTCTGTTTGATAACTCGTGAACCAGAGCAATGGGATGCTAGTTGGAAGGGTTTGAATGATCACCCTTCTTTAAAATTGACTGCGGTAAGGCACGTTTCTGTCATGTATGCAGTGCAAATATTCACCGTTGTATCCCTACACCGGGACCGGGTTGTATCCCTACGCCAGAGCTCGGATGGCGCTGCTGTAAATCGGGCCTTGAACGGCAGAGTGAATAAACGCGTACGACAATTGATCGTAGTTTGTCAAGATACTTTACATGGCGACGAGGATAAACATCTAGACCATGACATCTTTCGGCCATATCGATGAATTCGACCCTCATGAGGGGGATTTTGACACGTATTCTGTACGGTTGTCTTTCTACTTCGAGGCGAACGGCATCGTGACCGAAGGCCGGATGAAGGCCGTCTTCCTGTCCGTTTGCGGAGGTGAGACGTTCACACTCGTTAAAAACCTGGTTCGGCCTCGGACAATCCAGGAGCTCACGTATGCAGAGCTCAAGGCCGCTTTGAAGGAACATTGCAACCCATCTCCTTCAGTCATCCTGTGTCGGCTTAATTTTTACATGTGCAGACAGCAGCAAGGTCAGTCGATCGCAGACTTCATTGCACACCTCAAAAAACTGTCACATCTGTGTGAGTTTGGGGACACGATCGATGACATGCTTCGTGATTTGCTGGTGGTTGGCATGTCCGATGACCGCACTCGTAGACACCTGCTTGCTGAGAGAAGACTGACGTTCCAAAATGCCAGAGACACCGCCATTTCCATGGAAAGTGCTGAACGCAACGCTACAAGCATCGGTGCCACTCGCTCGTCTGGTACCAGCCCTGCTGTGAATCGGTTGGATCATGTTCAGCCAAAACGTTGGAACAAGGCTCCTCGTCAGAAGCAAGTGCAGTCGCAAACCCACAACAACTGTTTTCGGTGCAACGGAAAGCACCCTCCGGAGACGTGTCGGTTCAAAGATGCCACCTGCCATTTCTGTTCGAAAACTGGCCATATTGCTCCAGCCTGCATCACTCGCAAATCGGGAAAAGGAAAAGCTGCTGACAAGATTCATCAGTTTATCGGTTCGGAGGAACCCAAGCTTGACCAGGTGAGCTCTGTTTCCGACAACTCAGAATCGTATGACCTGCTTCATATTGATTCTCACCATAGGCGGGACCCTCTTCTTGCCAATGTTGTCGTCAACAATCGACCATTGCAAATGGAGGTCGACACTGGTGCAGCCATCTCGCTCATCAGCCATGCTGTTTTCACAAACCTGTGGAGTGATGCTGACCGACCCCATCTGAAACCTACTACCTATGGACTCTCCACCTATACAGGTGAGAAGATTGTTCCCTGCGGTACATGTGACGTCACGGTGGGCTACGATAACCGTGAGTTTCACCTACCCCTGATTGTCATTCCTGGAAAGGGCCCTTCCTTACTCGGCAGGAACTGGTTGAGCATAATTCGACTGAAGTGGGAAAGCATTCATCAACTCCGGGCAGCCAACGTTTCTCCTACCGCAGCATACACACTCAAAAATGTGCTGGATACGTACCCGGATGTCTTCAAGGATGAGCTTGGAACCTTGAAAGGACATACGGCTAAACTCAGGGTTGACCGGGATGCCAATCCTATATTTTGCAGGGCTCGCCCAGTCCCTTTCGCCCTGCGTGAGCGGATTGACAAGGAACTGGATCATCTTGAAAATCTGGGGATCATCGAGCAAATCCAATATGCCAAATGGGTGGCGCCCATCGTTCCGGTCATAAAATCGGACCAGTCCATCCGCATATGTGGAGATTATAAAATGACCGTGAACAGGTGTTCTTCATTGGATAAATATCCAATCCCGAGGATCGAAGACCTCTATGCTCGTCTCACGGGAGGCAAGACTTTTACGAAACTCGATCTCAAATCCGCCTATCTACAGCTCTGCTTGGACGAGAATTCGAAACAGTATCTTACCATCAACACGCATCGTGGGTTGTACAGGTACCACCGACTTAGTTTTGGAGTGAAATCTGCACCTGGAATTTATCAGCGTGTCATGGACAGTTTGTTTGCCGCCGAACACAACGTCATTTGTTACCAGGATGATATTCTGGTTACTGGTCGTACGGACGCGGAACATCTACAGAACCTGGAGAGAGTTCTGAAGAAGATTTCGGACTCCGGCCTACGTTTGCGTCGAGACAAGTGCAAGTTTATGGTGCCATCAGACACGTACCTGGGTCATACGATTGACGCCGAGGGTCTACACCCGACAGATGAGAAAGTCCGAGCTATCAAGGATGCTCCTGCTCCACGAGATGTGACCGAATTGAAGTCATACCTAGGTTTGCTTCAGTTCTATGGTCGTTACATCCCGAATGTGACCGACGTTTTGGGCCCCCTTTATCGGCTTTTGAGGAAAGGAGTCTCCTGGAGCTGGGGGTCTACTGAACAATCAGCATTCCAGACCTCTAAGGATCTGCTCAAATCGTCCAATGTTCTCATTCATTTTGATCCAGAGAAGGATCTTGTGCTGACATGCGATGCCTGTCGGTATGGAGTGGGGAGTGTATTATCACACGTGATGCCTGATGGTACGGAAAGACCGGTTGCATTTGCATCCAGAACGTTGTCCCCGGCAGAGAAAAACTATTCCCAACTTGACAAGGAAGGATTGGGAATCGTTTTCGGCGTCGGCAAATTTCACCAGTACCTTCTTGGACATCATTTCACGATTCGCACTGATCACAAGCCGCTGATCAGTCTGTTTGGTCCAACTAAGGCGACATCTGACACACTACCACCCAGGATCATCCGCTGGTCCCTGTTTCTCGCTGCTTATGACTACACCATATGTTATAAGCCCGGTTCGTCTATCACAAATGCAGATGCCATGAGTCGGTTACCCCTTCCAGAATCCGTTGATGATTCGCCTACACCAGGATCCATTATCGCACTGATGGATCATCTGGAAGATTGTGCTGTCGATTCCGGCCAGATCCGCACTCATACTCGACGAGACCCCGTTCTGTCCAGAACTGTCCAGGCTGTACAGCTTGGATGGCATTTGCTACCTGAGGGTGACCCAGATTTTGCGGCTTTTAAAGCACGTAAAAACGAACTCAGCGTGGAAAATGGTTGCCTACTCTGGGGATGTCGTGTCGTGATCCCGAAAAATCTGCGTTCCAGGGTCATGGATGAAATCCATGACTGTCACCCCGGGATTGTGAACATGAAGTCACTCGCCAGAAACTATGTGTGGTGGCCGAATCTTGATGCTGATATCGAACATCATGTTCGACATTGTTACCCCTGCCAGAGCACCCGGAATACACCTGCGAAAGCGCCACTGCATCCCTGGGAATGGCCCAGCGAACCGTGGCATCGCCTACATCTCGATTATGCCGGGCCTATTAACGGCAGCATGATTCTAATAATTACGGACGCGCACACAAAATGGATTGATGCCTATGTGACGCGTGGTACTACGTCAGCCATTGTCATCGAAAGACTCAGACGCTGTTTCGCCACTCATGGTCTGCCCAGGATGATCGTGAGTGATAACGGTTCATGTTTTTCCAGTACCGAGTTTGCCAAGTTCACACGTCGGAACGGCATCAAACATAAGTTTGTCAGCCCACATCACCAGGCTTCAAATGGCTTGGCCGAACGATCCGTGGGAATCATCAAATCCGGATTGCAGAAACTTCAGGAGGGAACCCTGGAAACAAAGCTGTCTCGTCTCCTGTTCAAATACCGCATCACGCCACAATCAACAACCGGTGCAGCTCCGTCTGAGTTATTGATGAAACGACACTTGAGATCGACACTTGACAATCTCAAACCAGACATATCATCAAATGTTTATCAGAGCCAGCTTAATCAAAAGTTGGTGCACGATAAGACGTCCAACAGTCGATGTATCAACATTGGAGATCCAGTGTTTGCCCGAAATTTTGGTGCAGGTGCGACGTGGCTAACGGGGGACATCATCGAGAAGCCAGGTCCACTGTCCAGTGTGATTCGCCTGCAGGACGGCCGCGAAATTCGTCGACATCAGGACCACATAACCTACCGTCACTGTGAGTCGATGGAGCCTGTAGCATCGTCACAGTCAGGACAACAGTTCGACCCGCCACTGCCGGAGATCGTCGTGGCCGCTCCAGCCGGCTCGGATGCCCCGGAAACCTCTGCAAACGCTACACCCTTCATGGAGACCAAAGGAATCACCTCGGACTCTGTATCCACTGGTACACCGCGACCCAAAGGAATCACCTCGGACTCTGTATCCACTGGTACACCGCGACGCTCAATGCGTGAGAGAAAAGCACCCGACCGGTTGAATCTTTGAAGATGTTTTTTTTCACGTTGACACATGTTCTATTTTCACATATTTTCATTATTCTCATAACCGTTTGCACACATATTTTCACATGTTTTGGAAATGTTGCTTTTGAAATGTCAATTCTGGAAATCTAGCACGTATTGCTCTTGGTAATTTTGGACTTAAAGGGGAGGATGTCATGTATGCAGTGCAAATATTCACCGTTGTATCCCTACACCGGGACCGGGTTGTATCCCTACGCCAGAGCTCGGATGGCGCTGCTGTAAATCGGGCCTTGAACGGCAGAGTGAATAAACGCGTACGACAATTGATCGTAGTTTGTCGAGATACTTTACAGTTTCCAGGAAAGAAAAAGTTTAGGTTTTTAAACAAAAACAAAACAAACGAGCAAGTACGAGAGCAAGTTCTGAAGCACACTCTTTAAAGACACGAGGAGGAATAGAGGAATGCCGTCTTGTCCGTATGCCTCGTTTGTGTCCAGAGAGAGGAGTACTTTTTGACTGCATGAAAATAAATTGTAGGGAGGGGAATTGGATTGGTAAGGGGTGCTTCAGAGGTGAAATGTTCATCATCCATTGTGGAATTGGAGGAGAAAAGGACCAAAAAGTGTTGCTTTATCGGTCGGAGAGACAGCGATAGTATCATCAGAACGGAAAAGCGAAGGAAAGATACAGTAAAGGGAGTTATTGGAGATACTTTTTGCTAAAACCAGAAATATCTATTAGTGGAAGAAGATGAGAGGTTATCACATTTATTTTGGATGAAGGGGGAAGGGAAGGGAAGAGGGCTGGTCCCGTCTGCTGGCATTATTACAGGATTCAAAGAAATGGGGTACGTTAAAACAGCGCATTCAAACAAGATAGCAATACCATCCATCACTTTCAAACAGCACGTACCATTTTAAAAGAGAATGTAACATGGGCCTCCCTTGAGGGATGCGACAAACTGTGGCTGCCAACCTGGGTGCCCACTCTGGAACTGGAACTCTCCGAGGTGAAGGTTACATGTTAAGCTTTTGTCAGATTTAACCAAGTCAACAAAACACACATTTATATACTGTACGTACTTGGTTTACTTTATCACCTTAACATAGTTTATTTTCAGGAACAGCAACCACTGTTTAAAAAGGCTATTACACTGCTTTCGACTGTATCACCATGGTTTACAAACATTGGTTGATAAGGAACGACTGGCTTGGCAAGCGAGGAGGTGTGAGCGGGGATCAGGAGGGGTGAGCAGGGATCAGGAGGAGGGGTGAGCAGGGATCATGGGTGGAGGGTGAGCGGGGATCAAGAGGAGGGGTGAGCTGGGATCAGGAGGAGGGGTGAGCAGAGATCAGGAGGAGGGATGAGCAGGGATCAGGAGGAGGGATGAGCAGGGATCAGGAGGGGTGAGCAGGGATCATGGGTGGAGGGTGAGCGGGGATCAGGAGGAGGGGGTGAGCTGGGATCAGGAGGAGGGGTGAGCTCGGATCAGGAGGAGGGGTGAGCTCGGATCAGGAGGAGGGGTGAGCTCGGATCAGGAGGAGGGGTGAGCAGAGATCAGGAGGAGGGATGAGCATGGATCTGGAGGAGGGATGAGCAGGGATCAGGAGGAGGGGTGAGCAGGGATTAGGTGGAGGGGTGAGCGGGAATCAGGAGGAGGGAGAGCAGGGATCAGGAGGAGGGAGAGCAGGGATCAGGGGGAGGGATGAGAAGGGAGGAGGAGGGGTGAGCGGGGAGCAGGAGGAGGTATGAGCGGGGAGCAGGAGGAGGTGTGAGCGGGGAGCAGGAGGAGGTGTGAGCGGGGAGCAGGAGGAGGTGTGAGCGGGGAGCAGGAGGAGGAGTGAGCGGGGAGCAGGAGGAGGAGTGAGCGGGGATCTAGAGGATGTGTGAGCGGGGATCAGGAGGAGGTGTGAGCGGGGATCAGAAGGAGATGTGAGCAGGGATCAGGAGAAGTGGGTGGAGAGCAGTTTCAGGGTTGAGTGGGGAGTAGTTTTCTGGGTGAGCAGGGAGGAGGAAAAGGGGTGTGCAAGGAACAGGAGAACAGTGAGAGGGAGCAGGAGGAGGTGGCAGGGGGTTTCCATTACCCATAAACTTGGAGTGCTCGCCAAGTGGCTTAAGCACTCAAGGTCGCACTCCAACAAAATGGTCGATAAGGAGCGGGCTGTCTTGGCAAGTGATAGCAAGCTGATTACCTCCGCCACCAAAGGTGAAACATACATAACAGAACATACCCCATGAGGATGGGGTGGGGGAGTTAACTTTCCCAAGATGAAGGACCCCTGGCCTGTGCTCCTCGGGAACCATTGTTAATCAAACGTGTGTGAACACCATGGGGCCGAACCGCAGGTCTCTCTCAATACACCACCCATCGCTAGCACATTCCACCCATCGCTTCACTGAATATGGAGAAGGAGGGATCTTCTTCATCTGCTTTTTAAGTGTTATGGCTTTGTCAGAGCCGCGAGTCTCCATATACGCCATGCACCCAGACATAACAGTGGTGTACAAAGGAGCCTTTATGTAATCCATAATACATAGGAATATATGGATTTCCCCCTGCTTTCTTTTTTAAATCTCAGAACTGCCTTGCAAAGTCAGAAATGCTTCTGGTTCAAATGGGCAAAAATGTTTGTCAGATCTGACACGCCAATCCTCACTTCTTTAATACTTTGAAATAGACTCAATCTGGGTCCACAGAGGGAATTTTAAAAAGAGATGGTTCAAATTGTTAGGTTTCCTACAAGTATTGCAGTTCCCAGTAGAGTGACACCCTATCCTATGGAGGTATGAATTAAGATGACAGAGCAGAAGGAGGGATGTCAGCCTTTCTTAAATAAATAAATACGCTTAGTTATAAGAATCGCTGATTAAAGTATATAATGGAAAACAAACACAGATTTTGATTATATACTTTAATTAGTCCTTGAGAGTAGATCGTGTTTCCAAGGCCAGGCACGTTTGAATAGGCTGACACAAAATTGTGGCTAAGACCCCCTGCAAGGTGATGAGCAGACCAAGGATAACGTCTTTTATGAAGGTAAGCTGTTATTTCTGTTCAAAAGGGGTGTTTATATTTATCCAAATACCCAGTTTTCATCTATGCACTCCTTTGAAGTTACCTTAGTATGCATGCAAAGTTCAGGACTGCTAGGTTTAATGGTTTTGGAGTTATGGAGGAGACACACTGACTGACACACAATGCCTTTTCTTATTATAGATACCTGAAATCCATCCCCCCTTCACAACATACTCCTACCCCTCCCTTCCCCACTCACCCACCAAGAAAAGGAACATACCATAGCGTTACAAGTGCAAGAGTGAAACTTATTGTTTCTTTTGTTTGGGTAGATGATGGAATCTCATACAAAAGATAGGATCGTATAGACATAGCATGGACCATAGACGCGTAGGAGACATCTCAATGTATTTAAGTAGGGAAACTGAAGCTTAAGATTGGTTATGTGTCTTCACACGGGGTTGAAGCTGTGTTAACTAGCGTAGGGATTAAGGCTAGTTTTCCCCCAGTATGTGATTGCCTCCTGTGGCTTTTCCCTACGTTTTTACAATGACAAGGCTGGCCATAAAACCTCCGTTTAAACAACAACCACTGTTACCGCCGACAATGCCCGGACATTGCCGATCGGCAAGTAAGCCACATGTTAATGATGCTCACTCCAAGCAAAGCCGGCAGGCCACGCCCCAAAGTTCGTCATTGGTTGAGCACGACCATGGGGTGATTTGATGGGGCTCGACGATTGGACAGAGTGACGTCAGAAGAGAAGAAATGTGGAAGAGGAAGAAGAGCGCGCCTCTTGGCTCTCTCTCAGTTGTTCTCTGGTGAAATGCTCGAGGAGGGGGCACCATCTTTCTCTGTTCGTGTGCTGAGGTAGTTTTTGGTGTGTGCTTTTGAGAGCAAGGAGCCCTTAGCTGCGTTGGCGGCTATTGAAGGAGGTTTTGAAGACTGCTGGGCCTGTGGTGGACTGAAGGATCTGCCGTGCATGGGAGGGACGGAGAGAGAGCAAAAGAGGGCTGTTTTTACAGCTCACTCAACGGCTCTGTGCACGTCACCGTCGCCGGCCGGCGCCATTTTGGGCACTCCGGCGTGGGAGTCAATGGGACCGGACCATCGCCGTCACCCTTGCAAAACAACTCGTTGGGACCAGCTCAGTGGCTGCACGATATTTAAAAAAACATTTATTTTACTTTATCATTCCCCTGTGTGTTCGTTTGTATTTGTGTCTGAGAGGAGGATCCTCAAAGTAGGAATTGCAATTGGTTTACTTCAACATTTATTTTGTCTTGCACTTATTTTTATTAAATCATTATTGTGGCATTTTTCATTTGTTGTGGTGTTTATGCGTTGTGGGTTCGGGTATAAACCCGTGTGATTCCGTTGAGGAAAACACCTTCGCTGCCTTCCATTCTGCGCGCACCATGAAAATAACCACCAAGATTCCAGGAGTTCGCCTCGGGAGTAAAAACGATCGGTCATTCGTCACCCAGTGGTCTTAATCGCTGGGTGACCCAACAATATTTCTGTGGCCATAGCCAAAAAAAGGAATATTCATAGGCGATTTCCCTGCCTTGAGTGGTAAAATAGAAATAGAGTTAAAATGTATTTGCTAAAATGAGATTATCTACCAAAAAGACCATTCGTTACAAAAATTGTTTGTAACAAGCGTTACTTATAGTGAGATTGCACTTATAGTGAGATTGCACTTTAACCATATCCATGCTCAAACACAAAGCAAAGATATAAAGCAGGTCTTGCAATAGTACTTAGCACCAATAACCCAGCCTTGAGGGGAAAAAAAAAATCAAAATTGCGTGACGACACCGAATAAATATTTAGTCATGGCGTTCATCTTTTGCAAAGAATGCACGCAACTTCTTTAAATTTAGTAGGCAACAGAGTACTTCTGGTAGAAAATTTAAATCAATGGGGACTGGGATGATACTTTGCATGACCATTCATGTGGATGCAAGATAGACCACAATAAAAGACCTGTTTAAGATGCAGACAGATACAACATAAAACAACACAAAACAAAGAAAACAATTTACCAGGAAGTATGTGACTGATAAGGGCATCTAGCAACCAAAAAGCCTGTTCTTCATTCTTCGTGACTAGCAGCAGGTATCCAGCGATGAAGTTCATGCCCTGAATGGTACAACACAGTAAGTTTTAATATGTTTTAAGGCTTGAATGTTCCACAGCAAAACAGTTTAAGATTTCATTGATGTTCCTTTTACACGAAATCACAAACTAGGTGCAGCCACCATGAGAGCAACGCTGGCAGATTGTCTTGGTGGGCCAGGGGAGGCTTGGAGACCTGGCAGTATCCGACAGCAGGATTGTGGTGGCCGTAGGCAGTAAGCACGTTGTAGAGGAAAGTACGAAGATGGGGATTTGCACCAGATTGGAAATGAACATTTTCTGGGAAAGTTCGATCAAGGTCTGTAGGATGCACATTTAAAAAAATTAATAAAATTAATAAAAGAGCATAAAGAAACTTAGCTAACAAAGATATCAAATCATGCACTCTTTTGTTGACCACAGCATCTAACTATAATTGTGCAGGATATTTATACTTGCCACAACACATTGTTATACTTGATTGGACAAAATCAGAACACCATTTTATTATTCCCGACAAGATGAAACATTGCCACAATTAAAGTACAAATTGGATGACGATGTACAGTGCATTCAGAAAGTATTCAGACCCCTTCACTTTTTTCACATTTTGTTATGTTGCAGCCTTATGCTGAAATCGTTTAAATTCATTTTTTTCCCTCATCAATCTACACTCAATACCCCACAATGACAAAGAGAAAACAGGATTTTAGAAAGTTTTGCAAATTTATTAAAAAACAAAAACTGAAATATCACATTTACATAAGTATTCAGACCCTTTGCTATGGCACTTGAAATTTAGATCAGGTGCCTCCCATTTCTCTTGATCATCTTTGAGATGTTTCTCCACCTTGATTGGAGTCCACCTGTGGTAAATTCAATTGATTGGACATGATTTGGGAAGGCACACACCTGTCTATATAAGGTCTCAGCTGACAATGAATATCAGAGCAAAAACCAAGCCATGAGGTCGAAGGAACTGCCTGCAGAGCTCAGAGACAGGATTGTGTCGAGGCACAGATCTGGGGAAGCCTACAAAAAAAATTCTGCTGCATTGAAGGTTCACAAGAGCACAGTGGCCTCCATAATTCTTAAATGGAAGAAGTTTGGAACAAGCAGGACTCTTCCGAGAGCTGGCCGTCCGGCCAAACTGAGCAATCGGGGGAGAAGGGCCTTGGTAATAGAGGTGACCAAGAACCCGATGGTCACTCTGGCTGAGCTCCAGAGATCCTGTGTGGAGATGGGAGAAACTTCCAGAAGGACAACCATAACTGCAACACTCCACTGATCTGGGATTTATGGCAGAGTGGCCAGACGGAAGCCTCTCCTCAGTGAAAGACACATGAAAGCCCACAGAATCTTGTTTCTCACAGTCTGAGTCCTTTAGGTGCTTTTTTGCAAACTCCAAGCGGGCTTTCATGTGTCTTTCACTGAGGAGAGGCTTCCGTCTGGCCACTCTGCCATAAATCCCAGATCGGTGGAGTGTTGCAGTGATGGTTGTCCTTCTGGAAGTTTCTCCCATCTCCACACAGGATCTCTGGAGCTCAGCCAGAGTGACCATCGGATTCTTGGTCACCTCTATTACCAAGGCCCTTCTCCCCGGATTGCCCAGTTTGGCCGGACGGCCAGCTCGAGGAAGAGTCCTGCTTGTTCCAAACTTCTTCCATTTAAGAATTATGGAGGCCACTGTGCTCTTGTGAACCTTCAATGCAGCAGAATTTTTTTTGTAGGCTTCTCCAAATCTGTGCCTCAACACAATCCTGTCTCTGAGCTCTGCAGGCAGTTCCTTCGACCTCATGGCTTGGTTTTTGCTCTGATATGCATTGTCAGCTGTGAGACCTTATATGGACAGGTGTGTGCCTTTCCAAATCATGTCCAATCAATTGAATTTACCACAGGTGGACTCCAATCAAGGTGGAGAAACATCTCAAAGATGATCAAGAGAAATGGGAGGCACCTGAGCTAAATTTCAAGTGTCATAGCAAAGGGTCTGAATACTTACGTAAATGTGATATTTGAGTTTGTTTGTTTTTTAATAAATTTGCAAAACTTTCTAAAATCCTGTTTTCTCTTTGTCATTGTGGGGTATTGAGTGTAGATTGATGAGGGAAAAAATGAATTTTAACGATTTCAGCATAAGGCTGCAACATAACAAAATGTGAAAAAAGTGAAGGTGTCTGAATACTTTCTGAATGTACTGTATAAAATAAAGGAAGACAGTAGGCCACCACACTGCTCTGGAATTGCAGCATGACTGCAGACAAGACAACCTGCTTATAGTCTTTTATAAAGAAAGGTGTGTTCTGTCATACAATGCCACAGTATAATAGTTGTATCCAATTTTCTTAACTGTCAAACTGAGCAAACTGAAGGCAAATACACAATAAACTATGTACATCTATGCAAGAAAGGTGTGTTAAAGGAAACAGCATGCTTTCATAAACTGGAGAGTTCATAGAACACCTTACCCCACGCAGCTTTCAGGTATATAATTCAATTGAAATAAAATAATGATTTTAAAGGCCGTATAAAAACAAGACCGATAGTCTAACAACGGCGTAATCAGGCTTGTTTGATACTATTACGTTTGTGGGGGTAGCCAATGGAATACCTTAGGCCAGGTAGGATAGTATAGGGAAGTGTGCTCCAAATGTCATGAAGAAGAAGAAACCTCCTGTAACTAAGTCAGGCCCGGATGTCGCGTAAGTGTATATTTGTCTCCATGCGAGGGGTGGAGCTATGCTAATTAGTTAGGGTATAAGGGTAGTGGAGATCGGTTTCTGAGGTTTGGGACATGGAATGTAGGGACAATGACAGGAAGATCAGGAGAAGTGGTGGAAGTATTGGTCAGAAGAAGAGTGGACATATGTTGTGTGCAAGAGACGAGATGGAAGGGAAGTGGTGTGAGAATGGTGAAGGGTCGGCAGGGACAGAAATAAAAGTTTGTGTGGCAAGGGTGCCCGGAGGGCGTGAATGGTGTTGGTGTCCTGTTTTCTGAGGAGTTTGTAGACAGTGTGGTGAGTGTGACTAGAGTGAGTGATAGGTTGATGATGGTGAAAATGATGATTGGAAAGCTCTTGGTGAACGTCATCTCGGGATATGCTCCGCAGGTTGGTCGGAGCGATGAAGAGAAGGACAAGTTCTGGTGTGCGATAGAGAAGCTGATGGAAAACGTGAAAGATGAGGAAGTTGTTGTGGTAGGAGGAGACCTAAATGGACATGTGGGAAGGAGTATGGATGGTTTTGACGGAGTTCATGGGGGTTATGGATATGGTGTGAGAAATGGAGAAGGTGAAAGGATTTTGGAGTTTGCTGATGGAGCCGATTTGTTGATTTGTAATACTCAGTTCCAGAAAGAGGATAATAAGCTTGTTACATACACGTCAGGTGGGTCGACGACAACCGTTGACTACCTGATGGTGCATAGGCGAGATAGGGGGGCACCTCCGGGATACAAAGGTGATCCCGGGGGAGGAGGCTGTTTCACAGCACCACTTGGTTGTCTGCGACGTAAGGGTGAAAGGTGCGAGGAGAGCTCGGCAGGTGAAGTACCAACCGAGAATGAAGGTGTGGAGGTTGAAAGAGGTGACAGTAAGGGAGGCATTAAAAGAGAGGCTGAGTAGGGTCGAGGATGATGTGGTTGAGCTTGAAAGTGGTTGGATGTCAATGAAAGCCAGTCTGTTGGGAGCCGTTGGTGAGGTATGTGGATGGACAAAAGGACCACCGAGGCACTCGGAAACAAGGTGGTGGGATGATGAAGTTGGAAAGAGGATTGACGAGAAGAGGAAGAAGTTCAAGGAGTGGCAGAAGGCGAAGGGTACGGGAGCAGAAACAGCAGAGCATGAAAGTTATAAGACAGCCAGGAAGGCTGCAAAGAAAGAGGTAGCAAAGGCGCAGGAGGCATGTAGGAAAATGTTCGAAGAACGCTTGGATTCGGAAGAGGGTCAGAAAGCAGTATTCAGGATTGCAAAGCAGATAGCGAAAGAGAGGTGTGATGTGATGGGGGTGAGTTGCTTGAAGGATGAAGTGGGACAAATCGTTGTCGACCCAGATGGAATTAAAGGAAGATGGAAAAGATATATGGAAATGCTGTTGAATACAGAGAATGAATGGGATGGCAACATTTAGAGTAACCCAGTTTTAGGACCGGCAGAGAAGATAACTGAGAAGGAAGTTGAGGAAGCGATAAAAGCAATGAAGGGTAGAAAAGCGGGAGGGCCGACGGGAGTTGTGGGAGATATGTTGAAGGCAGCAGGAAGTTGGGGTGTGAAGAGAATGACAGAGATCTGTAATCTGGTGGTGAAAGAAGGCCGCATTCCAGTGGATTGGGAACTGAGTACCCTCGTCCCTCTATACAAGGGGAAAGGTGACCCTCTGGAGTGTGGCTCGTACCGAGCGATAAAGTTATTGGAGCATGGAATGAAGGTATTGGAAAGGGTGTTGGAGAGGAGGATAAGGAAGAAAGTGAAGATCGACGAAATGCAGTTTGGATTCATGCCAGGAAGAGGAACGACAGACGCGCTTTTCATTGTGAAGCAGTTGCAGGAGAAGTACATGGAGAAGAGGAAGAAGTTGTTTCTTGGGTTTGTTGATCTGGAGAAAGCATTCGATCGGGTTCCACGCAAAGTATTGACATGAGCATTGAGGAAGTTAGGAGTGGAGGAATGGTTGATCAGAGTAGTGATGGCAATGTACAAAAGAGCGCGCACAGCTGTAAGGACGAAGGACGGGAACAGTGGTGAGTTTGAGGTGAAGGTGGGAGTGCATCAGGGGTCGGTACGAAGTCCACTACTACAGACTTGGCATTTAATATGGAATTTTTTTTTTTCTTGACTTGGGTTTACTTTCTGAACTCGGTATATCAATCTGGTGAGTTTCTTTTACGCGTCGGTGAATTATTTGTTAAAAGAACCATGTCACTGATTGTCTGTCGCAGCAAGAAGTCAATAACAGGATTATATCACAGGTGGCGTGACAAAATGTACGGACAGGTACATTTGACGATTCGCTTCACACTCGGGTTTTTTAAGGGTTGTTGCGTACTGTATTAGTGGAAAACAACTGCTGCACGTCTACAAAAGTTATTGCCGCTTCCCCTGGAGATGGTCCGTCAACTCGACAATGCTGTTTGTCATTTAGTGGTGGCTTTACGAAATTCCGGCATGAAATAGTGTGCTATTGCTTGGCAGTATGGCATCACTCAAGGTCAGGTGTCAAATATCCTGAAACGAAATGCTCAGAGGGGTGTCCCTACTCCAATACCGAGGCCAGGACGTCCCCGCAGAACCACAAGGAGGGATGATCGCCAGCTGCACCGGTTAGTCCGCAATGGCCGTACCAAGTCAGCTAATCGGCTTAGGGCTGAGTGGCAGCAACTGACAAATGTGCCTGTATCCAGAAGGCTAGTCAACCAACGACTGGTTCAAGCAGGCTATCGTGTCAGGCGTCCCCTGAGAAAGCCAAGTCTGACCAGACAACACCGCCAGCGCCAATTGCATTGGGCCAGAGAGCACCGTCAATGGCAGCCAGGACACTGGAATCACGTGATCTTCAGTGACGAGTCTAGATTTCTGGTCGATCGTCAAGATGGCCGCGTCTGAGTGCACAGACAAGTGCATGAAGCCTATAACAAAGATTGTATAGTGCCAAGAGTCCAAGCTTGAGGTGGTGGGGTGACCGTTTGGGCTGATTTTCATGCAGGGGGCAAAACTGACCTGGTTGTTCTGAATGGAAACCTGAACCAGTTCAAGCACAGGGCCATTCTGGAAGAAACATTGCTTCCATTTGTTCGTGCAGCCTTTCGAGGAAACTTTGTCTTCCAAGATTACAATGCACGGCCTCATCGTGCTCGCATGATCCAACACTTTCTTGCTGACCATGGTGTAGAGCATATGGAGTGGCCTGCCATGTCCCCAGATATGAATCCGATCGAGAACTTGTGGGCAGAATTAACGCGTCAAATCGACAACTTGGACCAGCAGCCTGCCTCTGTGCTTGAATTGCAGCAGGCTATTGTAACTGCATGGCAAGCGATTCCTGGCCAAACCGTGGCAAATCTCGTGAACAGCATGCCTCAACGTGTACGTGCTCTCCTGAATACTCGTGGGGGTTCCACGAAGTACTGAACTGTAATTTTACTGTCTGTAATCCCAGTCGTAATTTAACTTTTGTTTTTGTCAAAAAAATTTTTGCCTAATGTGCAAAATAAAGAGATACTTCTGGAAAACGCACAGAAGTTTTACACAGTACTGTCCGTTAATTGAGTTTGATATCAGTTGATATCACTTTCAAGGATCAATTTATTTGCTTCGAAATGTCAAATGTGGTTTTTGTTTCTTTTAAAGGTCACATTAACAAAATCTAGAATAATTTCAACATAATTCCAATGAACTTTTGGTTCTAAGTCATCTTGAAAAGTAAGTTCACCCCCACAAAAAAAATATTCCATATTAAATGCCAAGTCTGTATTTGTAGCTGTGATGGAGGTGCTGGCTCAGAACGTAAAGGAGGGTTTACCTTGGGAGTTGTTGTATGCAGATGATCTGGTGTTGATTGCGGAAAGTATGGATGGACTGAAGGAAAAGATGAACACGTGGAAGGAATGTATGGAGACAATAGGTCTGAAGGTGAATATCGGAAAGACGAAGGTGATGGCAAGTGGTAAAGCATGTGGTGAGGTGGAAAGAACTGGGAAGTGGCCCTGTGCTGTGTGTAGGAAGGGTGTCGGAGTGAACTCCATTCAGTGTACAATGTGCGCTGAGTGGGTTCATCAAAAATGTAGTGGTCTGAGAGGGTCATTAACCAGTGTGGCAGCTACATTCAAATGTAAGGTGTGCACAGAGGGAGCTGCAGATGGAGGAAATGTTGAGTTGGATCTTGGAGACGGCGTGAAGCTGGAAGGTGTGAAAACATTTTGCTACCTCGGAGACATGCTGAATGGAGAAGGTGGATCAGACTCGGCAACGGTTGCTCGAGTGAGATGTGCATGGAAGAAGTTTCGGGAATTGAGTGGCGTGCTGATGATGAGGGGAGTGTCGTTGAAGCTGAAGGGAAAGGTGTATGCTGCATGTGTGAGAAGTGTTATGATTTATGGGAGCGAGACATGGGTAATGAACATAGAGCAGCAACGGAGGTTGGAAAGGGTGGAAATGCGAATGGTTCGACGGATGTGCAGAGTATCGTTGAGAGAGAGGAAGACAAATGATGAATTGCGAAAGATGATGGGAATAGAGCCTGTGATTGATGCTGTGAAGTGGAACAGGTTGAGATGGTTTGGTCATGTGTTGAGGAAGGATGAAAGTGACTGGTTGAGAAGAGTGATGGAAATGAATGTAGAAGGAAGTAGAAGACGGGGAAGACCGAGAAAGACTTGGCTAAAGATGGTGGAAGAAGAAATGCGGGCAAGGGGGTTAACAAGGAGAGATGCAGAAAATAGGGCAAAATGGAGAAGATTGTCATGGGGACCGCAAGGCTAACCCCCTGCTCTAGCAGGGAAAATGGCCTTTAAAATGCATGTTGTGTTGTTGTTGTATAAGGGTAGATTCCCTGTGTGTAGTTGCCTCTGTGGTTTTCCCTTCGTTCCTTTTGACAATACCAGCCATGCATTCAGCACTTCAATTAAACCACACGATTGCCGACCAGATCCAAACACTACCACTTACGCTAACCAGCCGAGCCATCTCAAGATGCCATTTCAAGAGCCATCAAGAACCGAGCCATCTCAAGAAGCGTCAAGAAGGGCCGTGAGGCCCCGCCCCGAAATAAATGATTGATAGCCATAGACTGATGCGATGGCGCTCTTTGATTGGAGGGCGGGTGACGTCAGAGAGAACATTCTAGCGCCAGAGACAAAAAGGACACGTCCCGCCATTTTCGCTCTCTTGCGCTGGGCTTCATTACGAGCGGACACTCTCTTGGTTCCGACATTTATTACGGACAGTAAGTTTCGCATTTGCTCTTTTGTGCTGGGTTCGTGACGAGCATTCTCGCAGTTTATACACTCTTGGTTGTGTGGGTTGTGTGGTTATACAATGTTGCGCACATTCATCAGGCTTCCATCGTGTGCAGTCGCATATACTCTCTTCTGTCCTGGCCTTCATTGCGAGTGGACACATCCTTCTCTTTCCTCTCCTTGGTGTTGGCTCATGACGGCTGCGCTTCGTGTCGTGTGCACCTGGGAAGTTCGGGACGGTCGGAGCTCGGTGCATCCGAGCAAGAAGGACGTGGGAGGAGCTCTGGCCTGTTCGCTTCAGGTCGGCGGCAGGCGGTGCACGTGACTTCGCGCCAACAGGTGTTTTCCCGTGCAGAGACGCGGGACCGGTGACGGCCCAGGATGGTCAAGGACACCAAGATGAGTACCAAGCAAATGCTACACACCACATGTACTTTCATTTATTTCTCCGTGTCTGCATTCGAGTCCGCTGGAGGGTCCCTCGGTTAGGAATTTAGTGTCATTGTTTTTTTAATTGTATTGCATTGATTTTTATTAAACCCTTTAATTGTTGACTTTCATTTCCTTGTCTTGTCCGTTTATTTGTTTGTGGTTCGGAAAACCAGCGTCGCGTCTGGCCGTACAGGTAAGCTCTCGCTGCCCTCCAATACCCCCGTACCCCTCCCTCCCCCACCTCACGTGTCACTACCGCCATAGTTGGGTATACGCCTCGGATTTAAAGCTCGGTTGGCCATCCGTTACCCTGCGGTGTTCACTACAGGGTAGACACACGACAATACTTTAGTTGAAGAGGATAGTATGAATGATGAACCAATAAATTCCACATTCCTGTGCCACCTTCAGTCAAACGTCAGGCAATGCAGCACGTTCTCTATATTTTCATTACAACCAGCATCATTCATCATTCCAATCACAAATTAATACTATAGAATTGAGATATCAAAATATAATGTTAAATCATAATTGTATTGAGATATCAAACCAGCTAACTGTCATAATTTGATCACTTCCAGATTTGGGAGCAAGTTCCATGCCGATCGCATTTTAAAATCATAATTGCATTGAGGAATTTCTGAAACCTTTTACCTACCTTACGACACCCGCTGGGACCCCAAAACGTTGCACAGAAGGTTATTATATTTCCCTTTAATAAAATGTGCTATTGTAATGGTTGCTAAACATGTCCCCCTGTCATGTGACCAGATCCTCAGCTCAGATTGGTGTATGTTTGTGGGGACATACGGACAGACAAACGCTGTTATAGACGGCATTGCCATACGGGCTACATCATAAAAGTCATAGCGACATTGAAGTAGTCTCTCCACCACCTTATTTAAGCAAAACTCCAAGCACAGCAAAACTGGAGGTTTATTGAAGCGGTAGGAAGGCGATTTATGTTCATCAGTGTTCAAGTATATAATTTAATAAAAAAATAAAATAAAGATCATAAACATTGTATAAAAAAAAAAAAATTCCGGAAGTTTACCACCGTTGACGAAGCATCTTTTACACCACCCTATATAACACGATGCATTAGTTATTCGTGCCTGTTGGTTGTGTCCTTTATGGCATCCTTAAAAACAGTAGGTTACCCGTTTTGAATAATTTTCTATTTTGTTTGACTGACAGGCAGGCAGACAGGAAAAAAATTATCTCACTCCTCTCTGCACATGTGCGATCAGGACAAATTCAGAGCTGATGTACTGTTAAATGGCAGGTTTGTTTTCCGATCCAAGTTAAAAATACAACATTCAATTGAAATCAAGTTGTTCCTTGATCATAAACTGATGTTTGGGGACAGACGGACAAAGGTGAACAGATTGCTGAGAATTATTTTTGCTAATTACATTTATGATGTTTTCCTATAGTATACATTGTTTGGCAGGGATTGATTGAGCATGGGACCAAATATAAAGCAGAAGTTTGTGAAATTGACAAGACTAACGACAGTGTTTCACATAATTCTCCTCTGCAAAATTTAGGAGCTGCCAAAACAAATAAAGAAATATTATAGGAGTGTTTTGCTTACTGCATCCCCCATGAGAGGCAACTCATGAATTTTGGACTCAATATAAAACAACTTAATACAATTACCTCGTCTTTTCAAAAGACTCCGTGAGATCATTCACATTTATGAGCGAGTGCCAACAGTGGAAAACACTTCCAAAGGATGGCGTACTCTCTGATGTGAGAAGAGACAAAAAAGCAACAGAACAAAAGAGTTTATAGAACACTTTACCCTGGGAAGACTTGAGAAAAAGGACATGGGAAGGGCTACTCTTCACAATAAAAAAGGGGTTGTAGGGAAGACATTTAGTGTTTCAGTTTCCAGGCTTTTATATTTGGGATGTTTTTATTCTTCTTCGATTTGCACTCAGTCATAATTTTCAAGTCAGCTTCAACCAACCTGTGTAATATCGGGGATGGCTCGACTATCGGGGACGCTTTTTCGCAGTGGTTGTACCCCCCAATACAAGTCGGGAGCCAAATCTTCCACATTCTTCCCTGATGCCCGGATTTGTCAGGACAGCGTGGTCATGGTCAGAGGGCCGATCGGTCCCCATGGACCGCCCCCTTGTCTCTGCCTCTCTCTCTAACCCTCTAACTCTGTCGTGGCCCTGACGTTGTGCAAGCTGGGGTACACCATCCTGGATGAGGAGATCTCTGGGTCATTCCTACGAGATCGATCGACTGTCTCAGTACCCCGGGCTAGTTCGAGAAAACTGTCCAGAGCTATACAAAAACAACGACAACTACTAACTTGTGTTGAGTCAGACACTCCTCCCAAGGAATATGACTTGAATGTTATTATTAAAGCCAAAAAAAATGCTGGGTTTCTTGTCACATGCTCCTTAATGACTGGGGTAAGTAAGGATTTTATTTTGGGGGAGGGGGATGACGGGTGCAGGGGGATTTTTGTCGGTGTTTAAATAGAAGATATGTATGCAGAAAGAGTGATTTTCTGTTTCAACCATGAAGCAATGAAGCATGGAGGGAAATGCAATTTGCCGCGAGCGGACAGCGCTTGTAAATTTGTTTGGAAATCTGCAGGGGTACTACACCTCAAGCTCAGACGGTCTGCCCTAGCAGGAAAATTTTCAGGGAATATTTTCACCCAATTTACCACAAAGTGGGTGACTTTCAATTGGAATTTCACTTTCACTGGACCCTCCAAAGATTGTTAGATAGAACTTTATTCAGTATTTAATGCGAGCAATTGATTCAGCTCAATGCCCATCTGTAGCAGCTGTGATTGACGTGAGCGGAGCAATGACAGTGTTTGCATTCTGGGTATAGATGCCATTCCTTGTGCATCAAATTGCAAGTTGTTTTTTTTTACTACCTACTTCTTTTAATTGTGCTGTGGGATTTAAATCTGGACAGAGTTTAAGTTTATTTTGAATACAATGTTGAGGCTCGTGTAAAAGCTAGAACATAGAATGGATGATGAGGTAACAGTACAAAAGGAACAGTAGAAAAAGAGGGGGGGGGCACCAACAGCAGGGATGAGGGACAAAATAAAGGGAGACTTGGACAAATAAGGGATGTGGGGAAGAATGAGGGCTAAGGGATGGGGCACTGCGTGGATAAAATGGATAGAGCCGCAAACTCTCAGGATGGAAAAAAATGGAAACTTGGAAAAAGGCCGGCTTGGGAAGGGTTAACTGGGATAGAAAAAGATCATCGTTTTGGATGGGTGAAGGTCTGGGATTGTGGTGAACAGCTGTCTTGAAGGTTTGGAGGGAAGAATGAGATAGAGGAGAATGTGGAAGTCGGTTCCAGTGACAGAAAGAAAAAAAAAGAAAAAGGAACGAATGAGTGGAGGTGAGCAAAGATTCGGGATTTTGGGAGTTGCACCAGATTGGGAGTTGATGGTAGGCCACATGCACCCTGCAGGAATCTGGATCCCTTTAATTCGAGAAATCACTGTTTGTAATCGGTGTGTATAAGCAGAAGTGGTTGGCATAACCAAGGTTTCCAAAGTCAAAGAGGTTGAAAGAGGAAGCCAATCTTTCTTTTAATTCAGTCTTAATATCAGTATTGGGTCAGCTACTTTGAAAACACTTCCCCAATAAAGATACAAGAAAAAAAAAAAAGTAGCTCACTACATTTATAACCTATTTGGAAAAACGCTTTTAAAATGCAGTTTGCTACTTTGTTCAAACTTCTGATGGATGCATCCTCTGTGAAAAACGAAATAATTTTTAGCTTCTCTCCAGAAACCCAATTCAGGGGAACACAAACACAGACAGTTTTTGTTTCATATGCAGCTTGTGGCTGCTGGTTGCATCATTTCTGGAAGCGCAGCTGTGCCACTGATGCAGTGCCCATCGGAAGGATGACAGACTGCGTCAACCCACCTGGTGTTATTTCAACAGCACAACAGGGGCTCAAACTCAAGACCCTAAGATCTCAAGCCAGCCGCCTTAACTGTTAAGACAACACCAGGCTTATAACAGACAGTGAACGGAAGTCAGGAAGCCACATCAAGGTCCTTCTGGCAATGTAGTTTTCATACCTGTTAGTATTGGGGATGGAGGAGCAAGACTAGTCGGTAGCAATCGGTGATTGTATACACGTGTAACAATTTGTGGAGTCTATGATGGGGTCTCATCAGAAAGTAAACGTTTTGTCTGTGCTTGTTCATTCATTCCTCACCCAAACAACAAGCAACATGCAGCAACACCATGATTATGTTGCTGTGCCTGCCCCTCAGTTCTCCTCTGCATTCCTTCTTCCCAACCCCACCACTATCCCTGTGAAGTCAAATACAAAAAAAAAAAAAAAAACACCTTTAGAGGCCATTTTCCCCCGCAAGGCGGGGGTTGGCCTTTTTCGGGCACCGTGGTTGTTGTTGTTTTTTGGTCCCCTTTTTGAAGCAATGTTTTACGGCCGGATGCCCTTCCTGCCGCCAACCCTGTTCGTCGCCTTTTACGACAAGCAGGGATTTACCAGTGAACTGGTACTCAATTAGCCGACCTCGGAAGGATGACAGGCTGAGTCAACCCACCTGGCGTTAATTCAGCGATCGACCGGGATTCGAACCCAGGATCCTAGGATCCTAAGCCGGTACCCTGACCGCTAAGCCAACACCAGGCTCAAATACATAAGCTAATAGATAAAAATTAATCTGGTGTTAATAAAGAAGAAGGATGATGGGTGAAAGCTTGACATGACTGTGAAAGAGCCAGTTAATACTGAAAAAAGCCACTTAAAATTGAAAAAGAGTAGCAAACACTACTCGTGAGCTACTCCTGCACACTGCTTACAACCCATGTGCATAGTTTCCTTCCGATGCAAGAGATGACTTGACAACTGGACTGGAACCGTCCCTGATATTAGCAGGAATTGGAGCGACAACGCTACAGCAATTTCAACAAAGTGAAGGGAAGAAGACCACTCATTTTGCATTTTCAGAAGCATAGGGCTGCCGAAGCAGTTTCCGAGGCTACTGGGTACAATCCTGGATGGGTCGCCACTCTGACGCAGGATACTCGAATGGCTCATTCTTCCCAGTAAGCTGGTACTCATTTTGCCAACCTCGGAAGGATGACAGGCTGAGACAACCCACCATGTGTTAATTAAACGACATGACAGGGGCTCAAACTCAAAACCCTAAGATCTTAAGCTAGTCACCTTAAACGTTAAGCAAACACCAAGCTTCAACAAAGTGAACATTTATCGAAACTGCAAATCTAGGAATTACTCCTCAAACTCACCCAAGCTGACAACATCGTGCAGAGCAGAACTTTTCTCTGCTGCCTGCAGACTGGAAAAGTAATTGGGGTTTGCATCCAGCCTTGCCTGTGCACCACTAAAGGCAAGCCATACAACAGACCGCAGCGATGAAGGGATGCCCTTTCTTGAAAATCGTTTCACTGTTCATTGGACACAAATATGAAACATGAGGTTCAAAAACGGCTTTTACTGTAAATATGCATCTTGAAGGACTGCTATCACCAAATCGGTGACACCCACATCACACTTTACATGCCGTCCCTCAGGCAACCATGAAACACCGAAAATTATATACCTTTCAGAGAGCGTCGAATCATTAGTTTCTGACCAACCAAATTATCCCAGCGCTGGGCACGACGAACCAGCACGGACAAGTAGTGGGACATGAATTCCTCATAGGTCGCCAAGTCAAAATCCGCAGGGCGCTCAAAGCCATACATGTCCACACTGTGACAGTCGAAACAACACCAAGTTTAATATACTGTGTATGCACCTTAATCCTAGTTTTGTTTATTAATCATTCACATTTTGCTTTAACTGTACAAAGTCAAATTTGAAGGCAGTTATTGCTTTGCCACAATACAAGATAAAGACACTTTTCCAAAAGGTAGTGTGAAACTAATCCCAGTAATATTTAAAAGCAACACGCCAAACGTTCCTTTTGTTACTGGGATCTGGGATCTACTTCATGCAACTGGCATCATATCAATTTCAATGGAACACGCTGGGCGTTCTTCCGTGCAGAAAATAGATGTGAACTAGAACGGTACACAGCATACCTCCACCAAGCTGAACAGTTTACGTTTTATATCTCACCTACAGGCCGTATCTGGATTTGGACCGAAACCAAAATGTAATCAGCTTGTTCTTCTCACCTAATCAACTCATCCACCAGGTTTTGTCACAATCCATCCACAACTCGAGATATCATGCTATATATACATATATACAATATATATATATATATATACTAGGGGGAAAGCCTGTCAAAAATGACAGGCCAAGGAGCATCCTCACCACCCCCCATTCCACCAAATCACAGCGCAGTTGTAAAGAATATAACTCACAGGCTTGTGGATTTAATTTTGTTTCATAAATAAAAGTATGATTATTTTGGAAATATATTGTCGTGTGGCTGGCTCAGTTAAGACCGAGCGTCCACCACGGATGGAATCGAGCTTAACGAGGCGTTTCCCAATTGATGGCGGATCATACGTGAGACGGAATGAACTACGCCGCTTACCTTCATGGTCCGATGTCTTCTCCCTACGGGAAATAATCCAAACCGGAAACGAATGTGAAATGTACAGGGGAAAAGTATGAAAGGATTTATTTAATAAATATCGGGACAAGGAACGCGACGGAAGAACTAAAACCTAAGTTGGGACGTCCCCGCACAGACTTCAGATACGAAACAATGGGAAAGGATGAATAAAATAAATGTTTCGTCGTGTTGTTGAATGTGGCGAGTCTTATCTGTCTGCTGTCGTCCAGGCCCCAAACTCGCGTCTGGACGCGGCTCTGTGCTTAGCGGGAAGGAGGCCTCAGTCCACTTCGTTCGCGCGCTCCGCTAATCAGCGCATGCCGCCCGGCAGGCCCCGCTCGCACGATCGTCACTCCACCGTCTTTCGTCCAGCAGGCAAATTTAGATCATAAAGGAAGAGGTCCAAACGGAGACGAAAATCACGGGCAGAAGGGAGGTCTAGGCAGGAAGAATCCAGGAACGAGAAGGGCAAGGGAAGAGATCTGGGCAGGAAGGAACCAGGGACGAGAGAGGCAAAATGTCCACTTGCCAGTCGTTTTATCGGTCGTCTTCTGACGTCACTGGCGCTTTCTCCTCCAAACAGCACGTCGCTTCTAACCTTCCCAAATCTTCTGATGTCATCCGTCCCCTCCCATTGGCCGAGCGCTTGGCGCCCTGCTCCCATGCCATTGGTCGGTGGCCTGCTCTTTGCTTACCCCTCCTCTGGCCAATCACTAGTTCTCCTGGGCATGGCTCTCAGCCTGCTTGGTCAATGTGTGTTGCTATGCCAGCTGGTGATGTGGCTGGCTGCGGCCCCATCGGCGGTGCCCCGATGTGGCTTCCTGCCTGTTGTTCTGTAAGTCTTATTGTGGGAGAGGGAAATTAATTAATGTGTGCAGCTAAAGGCCTATCTAAGTGTCTATAAGAGTGCGTTGCCATACGGGACAAAGGGTAGATCACAGAGGTTTCACATACAATGGAGTCTTAGCCTTATCCTTATTCTACCTATCACCGGATCATCCTCGTATGATCACAGATACACACTTAATCCAACAAACCGCCTAAACACAGAACTTATTACAGGTGAGGTTCCCCATCACGACAGCCGGATATCTACCTATGCAGATCTACCTAAATCTAGATATTCCCCCCCACCCCAAATTCATAACAAAATTTATTTTCAACATGAGAATGGAACTTAAAATGGCAAATAAAACATTTATATGTTCGCAAGCTATGCTTTATCGGATTCGATCAGTTGCTTTAGAAATGATGATGGAAAAAAAAAAAATCATCTATCGCAGATGCTCCTTTAGATAAAGGAGCATGGATCGGCACGCTACATGCGCCTCACCTCACATCGCTACAGAGGCATAGGCATCTTTGACCATGCCTGTTTTCTCTGGGAGTGAGGGAAGGGTGGATTGGTGGGTGTGGGTTAGTGGGGGTGATGGTGAATTGGGGGTTGTGAGGGAATGGGGGCATCATGGAGGGAGGATGGGGTGGATGGAGGATGGGGTTGACTGGTGATGGGGTTGACTGGTGATGGGGTTGACTGGTGATGGGGTTGACTGGTGATGGGGTTGACTGGTGATGGGGTTGACTGGTGATGGGGTTGACTGGTGATGGGGTTGACTGGTGATGGGGTTGACTGGTGATGGGGTGACTGGTGATGGGGTGACTGGTGATGGGGTGACTGGTGATGGGGTGACTGGTGATGGGGTGACTGGTGATGGGGTGACTGGTGATGGGGTGACTGGTGATGGGGTGACTGGTGATGGGGTGACTGGTGATGGGGTGACTGGTGATGGGGTGACTGGTGATGGGGTGACTGGTGATGGGGTGACAGGTGATGGGGTGACAGGTGATGGGGTGACTGGTGATGGGGTGACTGGTGATGGGGTGACTGGTGATGGGGTGACTGGTGATGGGGTGACTGGTGATGGGGTGACTGGTGATGGGGTGACTGGTGATGGGGTGACTGGTGATGGGGTGACTGGTGATGGGGAGAATGGTGATGGGGAGAATGGTGATGGGGAGAATGGTGATGGGGAGAATGGTGATGGGGTGAATGGTGATGGGGTGAATGGTGGGGGAGGTCGGCCAAATATATATTTTGCTCTGACTGAATATACACTGTAAATAAGAAGTCAGAAACAAACAGGTATAAATAATAAGGAACTGAGAAATAAAGTTATATTTATTTTAAAATAATCAGTTCGAGCTGGAAGGGAAGGTCAACACAAATCTATCAAAAACTAGAATGGAAATTTGAACTGCCAGCCTTACAGAGCAGATATGCCGCCAATACACCGCTTCCCTTATTTATAGATTTTTGTAGACAAAGTCGGGGCTCATGTAAGAGCGAATACATAAAATACATAGAAACAAACAGAAACACACATAAAACATATGGGGACGGTACAAGCTACAACGCAAACAGGCACTACTCGGACTTTCATGAAAGAAAGCGGGATTTGAAAAAGGTGGATTTGGGGTGTATTAGCTCGCGTAGAAAAGATCAAGGTTTTGGATGGGGGAAGACAAGAGATGGTGGGGAACGGCTGTTTGGAAGACCTGGAGGGAGGAGTGGGATTGAAGAGAATGTGGGAGTTTGTTCCAGAGGCGGGAAAAAAGAGGAATGAAAGATTGAAGGTGAGCAGAGAGTCTTGATTTTGGCAGTTTAACCATAAGAGGGTTGCTGGCAGAACTTGTGCATCCTGAAGGAATATTTGGGGGACAGAGCACAGAGAGAGCTGGTGGAGCTAGGCTGGAGAGGAGGCGGTAGAAGACAGAAAGACCACCAACCTGCCTGTGGTGAGAGAGAGAAAGACCCTCAGAATCAGCCTCATTGTGGAAGATTCCAATGATTCTGAATGCTTTGGTTTCTACAGCGTGAAGCTGAGCTAGGTGTGAGGCAGGAGCACCAGCCCAGAGGGGAGAATGAGTATTCCATCGAGCTGTGGATGGAAGCCTTGTATGTGGTGAGGAGCTCAGGTGTGCCAAGGAAGGACTTTGCACGACGGAGGATGCCCAGTCGGCGACTGGCTTTGGAGGCCAGCTTGGAAATGTGGTTTTCCCAAGAAAGACCATGGCAGATAATGAGACCCAAAAGCTTGAATGACAGAACTTCATGGAGATGATTGTTCAGAAAGTAGATGGGAGGGTTTTCCAGACGGTCTTTTCAGAGAGACATAGTGAGAGTGTGAGATTTGTCAGGATTGAAAGACATGTTCCACTTGTTTGACCAGTTTGTGATATTGTCCAGGTCTGAAGAGAGTGAGGAGGCTGCAGACTGCCGATCTTAGGGTTGAGATATGGAGCAGCAGAGTGGAGTCATCAGCAAAAGGAAAGAGAGGATTTTCCAGAGTCGGAGAGATCATTAATGAAGACCAGAAAAAGCACAGGGCGCAGAACACTACCTTGGGGAACTCCAGCCAGAACAGGAAGGGGAGAAGAGATCATTCTATTCAGGGCCACACGTTAATTGCGACAGGAGAGGAAGTCCGCAAGCCATGCATGGAGATTTCCATGGATACCAGAAGAGAGTTTGGTGAGCAGGGCGGGGTGCCAGACCGTATTGAAGGCACGTGATATGTCAAAATTTCTCTGTCACACACCCAACTTGTCCATCAAGTTTCGTCTGAATCTGTCCATAACTTTATGATTTATCCTGCTCCCAAACAAACAGACAGATAGGGGTGAAAACATAACTTCCGTTAATCTTCGGTGAACGAGACATGACCTATGGTCTGCATTGTCGCTTCTCAGTCAGATTACACCTGCTTCTTTCGTATGCAGCACAAGCCTACAGGGGTAGCATCATTGGGCTGAAGTAATGATTAAATGCTCCCTGTAGGCTGGGGCAGGAATTTGGAGTTTTTCCAGGGTGCCGGCGATAGCTTGCCTACTCTTCACGAAAGACACCGTGGGATCGTTAACATGCACCAACTAATGCCAGCAGACGGGATACCCAGCTTAACGTCCATCGCATTGATGAATCATCCTGCCTGTGAAACACCAGGATGGCAGTTTATAGTCGAGTCAGGATTCGAACCCAGGCTAGACAGGTTAGAGGCGAGTGGGCGTACCTCTAGGCCTAGGCCATCATGTCAACCCAGCCAGATTAGATTAGGACTTCGCCAACCACAGTAACAACTTACTTCTCTCCATGAAATGACCCATTGGAAACCGTAGCCATTGGGAAGGCGTAATGAAGCCAAAGCAATGTAATAACAACAATAACAATCGGGCAAAATGAAACAAGCAAACGACGGAGAGATGTTGATCGCGATGAAGTCCTTTCAGGAAGCTTGCGAGCAGGTGCGACTGACGTCAGCACGCTAACACTTCCGGGAACTCTCAGGTGAAGAAGCCTTTCTCCTCATGAGAATAATTCAATTCGTCGTTAATTAGCGCATTGTTCACACAGACCGCTTGGAATGTCATTTGTTCCATTTAAGGTTCGCCAAGCATCGAATATAACAAGCAAGTTAGATATAATCTAATAATTTGCGCACACAAGGTTTTTGTTGCATGTCCAAAAATGTATATTCAACGACAAATAAAATGTTTTGGTGAATGTAAAAAAATGATTAACAACTCTAACGATGCAAATAACTATCAATTACTTGATCGGCTTCAATATGTGTTGAGTTGAGCAAAGCAGACAAATACAGGATGTGCGTGCGGAGAAAATAGAAAATAACATTATGTGGTCCCTAAAAAATCACTGCCGCAAACTATACTGCCATGGCCATGATTGGCATTGCCACAGTAAGACGTGAGGTTGAGTGAAGGCAATTACGTACTAAAATCATTTTAACATTATAAAATTATTTCAAGACGGTACAGTAAAGAGAAATATAACGTTTTTTCAAAACAAATGGTCTATAGCTATTTAAGAAAGCTAACAAAGGGAGAAATATCAGAAATGTGTATCAAAGGAACCCAATCCTTCCCATTCACGTGATGACGTCATGCCGTCATGCCGACGTCTGAATAGCACGTGACCCCTCGTATCCAATGCATTGCACCATATAGATATAGTCAGGTTCACTATGTTAACAAATATAATTTCGTTCAAAATTTTGGTAGATGAGCAAAACTATACATTTTTGGAATATTCAGAGCATGAGGAATCCAAAAATTAATGTTTACATTTGCGTAGACACCTTTGCGAAAATGACACTCAGGACAGTGATGAAGATAGTCAGGTTCACGATGTTAACAAATATAATTTCTTTCAAAATTTTGGGATTAGCAAACCTGTACATTTTTGGAATCTTCAGAGCATGGAGAATCTGAAAATCAATGTTGGCATTTGCACAGACACCTGCATGGCCGCCATTTTGGATTTTGAAAATGGCCGCCATAAAATACATATTTTGTGCGATCTCGGCTTCTTGTCAACCTAGAGACTTAATTAAATATGCTAATCCTATGTTTTCTGGGTCAGGGAATCCAATAAAGGCCTCAAAATAGTGCTCAGGATTATAGAAAAGCAACAAACAAAGGTCATTGAAAACCATTGTCTTTATATTTGTGATACTAGGGCATGCCCGTACTATATCTATATCTAAAATTATATCCCCCCCCCCCTCTATTTACATGAAATGGTTTGGTCCAAAGCGAACGGCTTGCGAGTATGGTGACAATCCCCCCCCCCCCCTCTATTTACGTGAAATGGTTTGGTCCAAAGCGAACGGCTTGCGGAGTTTGGTAAAGAAATCGCCATAGCATGCACAAACGCGCAGGAAAGCGAAAGAATCGCAAATTAGTTTTAATTAGTTTTAAAACATCGTTTAACGCCAACATAGCGGCAACATAGTTTGCCAACGTGAAATAAATGAATACGCTCTCAAATGTGCCGTCCGAGGCAGAGTCTGTTCGCCACGTTCGGCACACGTGATAGCTCGCTGCTCTCTGATTGGTTGAATCGTTTTTTGGACATAGCTCGGTAACTACTTCTCCGATTAATATGAAACCTTGAAAAGGCACATCCTCGGGTCCCCAGCAATATACCTGGCAAGTTTAAAGTATATCGGACCCGTGGTTGTCGATAAACAGCGGTCACAGACATACAGACATACAAACATACAAACATACAAACATACAAACATACAAACATACACACAGAGATTACTGGAATTATAGATAGATTGTGGCGGACACGAAAGCTCACTGGCGTGATGGCATCATTCCGCGCACCAAGTGGGCGGCGGCCACGCCCGAGGGGTAGGCGTGGCCTCGGGATATACACCGGGCGCGCAGCCCGGAGCGCTCCAGTGCTACAGTGGAGCTCTTGCAATAAAGACTCTTTTAACTTACCGCGTTGGCCGCTTCCTCCTTGCTAAGTAGCGCGCGTAGCACCGCGCTTCATTGGTGACCCTCCGACACATTCTGGTCAGCCGTCGCTGACCACCCGAACACGCCACAGCAATGGCAACCAACGCGGTCACAATCAAACTCCCCGAGTTCTGGGAGGCTCAAGCTGAAGTTTGGTTCCTGCAGGCAGAAGCCCAGTTCCGACTTCGAGGCATCACGGTGGACGAGACCATGTACTGCCACGTGGTCGCCTCCCTCGGGCCCGGCACGGCCGCCCGCGTCGTGTCGGTCCTGAGGAACCCACCGGCCGACGGCAGGTACGAGGCGATCAAGCGTCTCCTCCTCGCCACGTTCGGCCTCACGGTGGACGCACGGGCCGACCGCCTCCTGGACCTCCCCGAGCTCGGTGACACGCGACCGTCGGTCCGCATGGACCATATGCTGTCGCTGATGGGTGACGAAACCCTGGATTTTCAGCTCCGAGCGCTGTTTCGACGCCAGCTGCCGGCACGAGTACGCCTCGCGTTGGCCGGTTCTGCGACGACGGAACCCCGAGCTCTCGCTGCCGAGGCCGACAAGTTCTTCGCGGCTTTGGACACGCAGGCGAGTTTTGGCGCGGCCGTCGCGCATCCCGAGGCTGATGCACACCTCGTGGCTGATGCTGATGCACACCTCGCGGCCGCCTCCACGCCCCGCCCACCACCGCCGCCGCGGAGAAAACCGCGGCCTCCGCCGCCAACCTGGTGTTTTTTCCACGCCCAGTTCGGCCACGAGGCTCGGCAGTGTCGCCCGCCGTGCTCATTCGGCAGGTTGGGAAACGCCCGGGCCGGCCCTCGGTAGTGGCACTGAGCGCCGGCCATTCGAACAGCCTCCTGTTCATAACGGACACCTTATCCGGGCGCCGTTACCTGTGCGACATGGGAGCGCAGGTGAGTGTCGTTCCCGCCGGTATGTCCGACAAGCAAACCGCGGGCCGGGGCCCCGCGCTGCTTGCTGCCAACGGTACGTCCATAGGCACATACGGAAAATGCTGCCTCTCTCTACGGTTCGGAGGGCAGGTTTTCCGGTGGTCGTTCGTCACTGCCGACGTACCCATGGCACTGCTCGGCGCGGACTTCCTGTGTGCTAATGGGCTGTTGGTGGACGTAAAGCACAGAAGGCTCATCCAGGCCGAGACGTTCAGCTCGCTCGCTTGCGCGCTGCCCAGCTCGTTGAGCAGCTCACGGAGCGGCTCATCGAGCGGCTCGCCGAGTGGCTCGGTTCCGGCCAGGTTGATCTGTACGCTTCCGGCAGCGGACGAATTCACCCACCTCCTCGCCAGCTTCCCGGCCCTCACGCGGCCCACCTTCTCGGCGGGGGCCGTCAAGCATGGGGTGGAACACCACATCCCCACTGCCGGGCCACCGGTCTACGCCCGGGCACGCCGCCTTGAGCCGACGAAGCTCAGAGTAGCTAAAGCGGAGTTCGCTACGCTGGAGCGGCTCAGCATCGTGCGGCGCTCCGAGAGTGCTTGGGCGTCACCGCTCCACATCGTGCCAAAGCCCGGCGGGGGATGGTGACCGTGAGGAGACGACCGGCATCTCAACGATGCCACCACCCCCGACCGCTACCCTGTCCCCCACATCCAGGACTTCTCCGCCCGGTTGGCGGGCATGTCCTTCTTTTCAAAGGTGGACCTCATACGTGGCTACCATCAGGTCCCCGTCAGGCCGGAGGACATCCCGAAGACGGCCGTCATCACGCCATTCGGACTTTTCGAATTTCTTCGGATGCCCTTCGGGTTGAAGAATGTGGCTCAGGCGTTCCAGCGACTAATGGACAGCGTCTTGCGCGACTTGGATTTCGTGTACATCTACCTGGACGACATCCTCGTCGCCAGCGCGTCCCGCGAAGAGCACCTCCACCATCTCCGCACGCTCTTCGAACGCCTGGGCCAGCATGGCTTCATCGTGAACCCCGCCACGTGCCGGTTCGGTGTCGCCGAAATCGACCTTTTGGGGCACCGCGTCACCAGGCACGGGGCCATCCCCCTACCGGCCAAGGTGGAGGCGGTGAAGGGGTTTCCGCGCCCCCGCACGATCAAGGGGCTCCAGGAGTTCCTGGGCATGGTAAACCTTTACCATCGGTTCCTACCCCGCATCGCCCAGCTCCTGCGCCCCCTGCACGAGGCCCTCCGAGGGAAGCCGGGCAAAGGTGACGTTACCTGGACCGAGCAGATGGACGCGGCGTTCGTCGGCGCGAAGCTCGCCTTGGCCAACGCCACCATGCTCGCGCACCCGGCGCCCGATGCACCGATCGCCCTCACCACCGATGCCTCGGACTACGCGGTGGGCGCGGTGCACAAGCAATGGGTGTGTGGTGCTTGGCAACCGCTGGCGTTCTTCAGCCGGCAGCTTCGCCCGCCCAAACGCCGTTATAGTACCTTCGACCGCGAGTTGCTCGGGCTCCACCTGGCGGTCAGGCACTTCCGCCATCTGCTCGAGGGCCGTGCGTTCACGGCCTTCGTCGACCACAAGCCACTGGTCTTCGCGATGGGCAAGGTCGCCGAGCCGTGGTCGGCCCGGCAGCAGCGTCACCTCTCGGCCGTGTCCGAATATACGACGGACATCCAGCACGTCGCGGGGAAGGACAACTCGGTGGCGGATTGCCTTTCCCGGTCCGTCGCCCACGCAGTCCACCTCGGCATCGACTATGCCGGGATGGCGGCGGACCAGGCCGCCCACCCCGACGTCCAGGCCTTGCGGACCGCCATCACGGGCCTCCGCGTCACCGAGGTGCCGTTCGACGGCGCGGGCACGGCCCTCTGGTGCGACGTCTCCCTCGGGCGGCCTCACCCCATTGTGCCCGCGGGCTGGCAGCGCCAGGTTTTTGACGCCATCCACGGCCTGTCCCACCCGGGCACGAGGGCCTCCCAGAGGTTGGTCGCCGACAAGTTTGTCTGGCATGGCCTCCGGAAGGCCGTCCGCGGCTGGACCAGAACGTGCCTCGCGTGCCAGCGCACGAAGGTGCACCGTACCACCCATGCCCCATTGGCCCCGTTTACGATGCCGGAGCGTAGGTTCGACCACGTTCATGTGGACCTGGTGGGACCTCTGCCCCCCTCGCAGGGTTTCACCCATGTCCTCACAATCGTGGACCGCACCACCCGGTGGCCGGAGGCCGTGCCTTTGGCAGCGACGACAGCGGCGGACGTCGCGCAGGCGTTCATCGCCACCTGGGTCACCCGGTTCGGCGCCCCCTTGGACATCTCGTCCGACCGCGGCCCCCAGTTCACCTCGGAGCTCTGGGGGGCGGTCGCGCAGGGGCTCGGGGTCCAGCTGCACCGAACCACGGCCTACCACCCCCAGGCCAACGGCCTGTGCGAGCGGTTCCACCGCTCCCCTGGGTCCTGCTGGGCCTCCGGACGGCGCCCAAGGATGACCTGCACGCATCCGCGGCGGAGTTGGTCTTCAGACAACCGCTGCGGGTGCCGGACGAGTTCCTCCCCGACCCCACGGCACCATGGTCCGCGGCGCAGGAGTGCTCCGCGCTGCAGGAGACCGCCCGGAGGTTCGCCCCGGTGCCGACGGCGCACCACGGGCACCCACCTACGCACGTCGCCCCGGAGCTTCGCACCGCGGAGTACGTCTTTGTCCGGCACGACGCCCACCGGACACCACTGCGGCCCCCGTACAACGGGCCTTTCCGTGTGCTGGAGACCGTGGTGAAACATTTCACCTTGGACATCGGCGGTATTCCCGACCGCGTCTCAGTGGATCGCCTCAAGCCGGCCCACCTCGACGTGGACCACCCACCGCCGGTGGCTCGGCCCCCGCGTCGAGGCCGCCCCCCTGCGGGCGGACCCCTGGCACCACCCAGCCCCGCCGGCATGCCGCCCCCCGGTCCGGCACCCATCCCGGGTGCAGCCGGAGGCATCCCAGCTGGCATCCATGCACCCCGGACGCCGCCAGTCGCCAGAGGGTGCTTCGGCCGGTCATCCGTTTGCCCCGCAAACTGGCCCTCCAGGTGCACGGGAATTCTGGGGGGGGGCGCATGTGGCGGACACGAAAGCTCACTGGCATGATGGCATCATTCCACGCACCAAGTGGGCGGCGGCCACGCCCGAGGGGTAGGCGTGGCCTCGGGATATACACCGGGTGCGCAGCCCGGAGCACTCCAGTGCTACAGTGGAGCTATTGCAATAAAGACTCTTTTAACTTACCGCGTTGTCCGCTTCCTCCTTGCTAAACAAGTAGCGCGTAGCACCATGCTTCAATATAACTGTATTACATAATACATGATATTGCAAGTCCTTTGAAGTTATAGGTTGTTATAGGAAGTTATAGGTAGTATCAGATTGAACTATAAGTCCTATACACAGGATCTACGAGGTCTATACCGTTCAGGAATTATGCTTTTACAGATCTTCATCACTGTCCTGAGTGTCATTTTCGCAAAGGTGTCTACGCAAATGTAGACATTAATTTTTGGATTCCTCATGCTCTGAATATTCCAAAAATGTATAGTTTTGCTAATCTACCAAAATTTTGAACGAAAAAACATAGTGAACCTGACTAATAAGCAGACTTCTTGTGGTAACCCTGTTGCCCATATAATGGCAAATGGAAATACTATACATGGGCTAACTGACTCATAAAAGACAATTGATAAATATGTGTAAATATTGAAAGTCCATTTCTACAAGCGTAAGATAACTGCTTTATACATCCGTCAAAAGCTGCGTGGCATGCTCTCGCGAGATCTCACACGATCCCGTTGGAGTGGAAGGGCATATGGTATTTCCCAAAACACGGAACCAACAGGAACAGGAACATATAGCTTTACAAATCCATCAACAACTGTGCAGGGGACAAGTGTAGCCCTTCTAGGCGAATGGTGTGGTAGTCTAACAAAGCCAGATGTTTGTCCTCCGATGTTTGTCAATCCACTTCATCAAATATGCAAAGCTTTCTCGATATACTTTATCAAATATTCGATTTGATGTACCATACACTTTACATAGGGTTATACTGGGTGGTTTGCTATTGCCTTTCCAGCATCATATATAAAGCTGATATTTATTATGTCTGTACATAAGATGCATCCCAGTATCTGCTTGCAGTCTGCAAATATGCCCCACTATGTAGTCCGTCAGGCTCCGACACCAAAATTGAGCCACCGGTACCACTCGGGGTGGCCAAGGTTCATGGGTACCATATGAAAGCTCGGCTATTCAGGAACACATTTCTGCCTGGTAGCAGTCTGTAAGTAGTAGCTTTCACCCTGAAATATGATGTTGAAAAGGCCCCCTACTGGTTCGATTTTTAGCAATATGTATATGTTGTACAGACATACTAGGCGTCAGAAGATCACATGTAAGCTCTTGCAAACAGTTTATTTTACATTTACAGCCACCATACATTACACTGTAATCATCATCATCATCAAAATTAAAATAACTTGACTTTTCATCAAAAGAAATGAATTCATTTCATCAAAATAAATGCACATAATCATGGAAATCATTAGCATCATCAATTGCAGAGGAATAATTAATAAAGATCAAGTTCATCCATATCATCAGCATCATCCTGCACCACCATGTCCTCTCCCTCCTCAGATGGCTGGTTGTCACATGTCTTTAGTTTGCAGAGCTCGGAGCACCTGAGGTTATTCATCAAGCAGGTGCACCCAGGCAGTCGGCATGGCCTGGAACAGTCACAAGAAAGGAGTTCTATTTCAGCTTCTAGAGGTGGTGAACTCTCTAACCAGTCTACTTTAAGTTTCTGTTTCCCATCATGTTCTTCATATTTCCAACCATGACCATTTGGTGATGGGATGTTAGCTCCGGCTTCAAGGTTCCTTCTCCATATGGCAGTTTGGTAATTTGCTCGAAGGATGTGCTTGTGCAGGGCATCTGCACAAGGTGGCAACTGGTGAGGATCGACGTGGCCATTTTTTCTGGTGAACAAGTGATAACGCAGCTCATTTATTTTCTTCACACTGGACTTGGTAGCATATAGTCGGCAGGTAAAAGCCTCTAACCTCTCAAGGTGTGACGGAGATACTGTCCAGTCTTTTCCGATCTCTGTGAACATGCACTGAAGGTCAGGATTTTTCTTCAACATGTTCAAGGAAGTTGTGGTTGTGTGCTTCCCCTTTTCTCCCCATCTTGTCTTCCGCTCCCTCTTTTTGTATATTTTGTTTGTCTGGTTGATTTGTTTGTGAAATAAATGTTAGCTCTTTCACGAGCCTCGATTCAGTATACAAAAAAAAAAAAAAAAAAAGGGAAGCAATCTTGCCACATCCAGATAATTTGCTGACACTGTCACATCCAGTGAACACATGTATTCCTATTAATGCTTTGCAGAGAGACGATCCTAGCACAGATGCGATTTTTTAAATGTCCATGTAATGTGACTTTGCCTGGGATCCATATTTCAGATACAGTGTTGCACTGATGTCTTCCAGGCCAGTAGGAGCAGAAACACATCAGTGCCATCAGCTACGAGTACAATAGACTGGAAGCCTTGAACTGCTGCATGTGCCACATGTAAAATGAGTCGCATATCTGCCTCTTCCTGTGAAGAGCAGAGCTCTGGGACAAGAACACTTCCTTCGTGTGTGATTTTGAAGCAGTTCTCTCCAGAGGTTATATAGAGAACCTTTCCTCTTAGTTGTTCTGTGTATTTTGGCGCATTCCACTCTTGTACAATAAATTCAATGAGACTGGTTTTGTTTGGAGTTGCTGAGAGAAATTTCTTCCACTGGACTACTGTCTTTTTTGCTGTGATGTTCATCAACCGTATAGATCCAGTGTTTGATTGTCTGGCTTCTCTTTCCACTTCTTTGTTGGAATTCGCTCTGTACGTGTCAAAGACAATATTGTTACGGACACGGTTTTTGGATGTTATTTTACCGAGCGGTGGTGTATTTAACCGCGTCCGAACAGTTACTCCCCGATTAGAACCCGATTCCAACCGAACGTTGACTAATCGCGCTACAGATATTCAATTGGGAAACCTCTAAAGCGACCGAAAGAGAAGAAGAGAGAAGAAAGACAGAGTTTGGAGGAAGAACAGATTTATGATACACACACCAGCAATATTTTAGAGCGACCAATATTATTTACAGCAATAGATGGAAAAGAGCAGTCACACAGTGCATTGTTAACTTATTCTATTTCATTTACTTAATCCCCAAGACAAACGAGTAGGACAGGACGTTCACACTCACACGGTGGATATTGCAGGCAGGTAATGGCTCGAGGTTGATTGCTTGAGAGGAAGGCAAGGTCGGAGGCAGCAGCTTTCAACCCCTCGCGGTTTTGGCGGGAAAACCTCCGTCGCGTATCCGCGGCCGTCACGCGCTGGCTCGGCACACCTGCTCCTCTTCCTGGGGTGGAGCCGTCTCCCTCCGTTCAGCGCGTCTCTCCAACGACAGGGGATATTGCAGGCAGGTAGGTAGGGCTTGCGGTGGATTGCGCTCCTCTTCCAGGTCATCCCCCAGCGTATCTCTCAGGGCCTCTCCGTAAAGCAGTTCCTTACATTCGCTTTTATCACCTCCGGCGGAATTAAGCCGCCGGCTCCGAGGGCACGCCTACCGGGTCACTCACCGCGGTGTTGATTGGCTGTTAGGGCCGGTTCACTCCTGCCCTCTTCTGACGAGGTGGAGACACGCCTTTCTTCTCCAACCTTACCTCGTGGCCAATGGTGGTTGAAGAGAAAAACCGACCAAAATGCGGAAGGCAAATGGAAGGGAGGTTTTGGGGAAATTGGAAGGGCCTACGCTTATTTTGTTTGATACAATGCAAAGTCAATCTAGTGGAAAACACATACTTAGCCTACATGGAATAAGGAAATACACTATTTAAAAGATATATCGTGACCTGCGTGTATGTTCTATGAAATTAATTAGGAGGACGGCTGCGACCATTATTTACATTACCAGGATGTTACCATACCAAAACCATACTCTTCACATCCGTTACCCTTCCTCCAAAATTGTTACACTCCTCAAAACCCGTTACACTTCTCAAAATCGTTACACTGCACCCTCCTTTCTTCAGGCACGTCCTCGGGCCTACTAGACTTAACTGAGTGTGACATGTAGGTGTAATTCCCTCTACAATTAACCTGACCCTGAGTGTGACAATTTTAAAACACAAATAAGTATGTCCCCCTATTGCATTGCATCCTGTCTAACAGACTCAAGCCCACAGCTAACCGAATTACGGAATTATTCTGAAACTATACATTTACGGTGGGGAGCATTATTTACAATGACGTGATTTCTTATTTACAACGCAACCCAGGACCTGTGTGTTTTTTTCTTTTCTTTTTAGGGAACAAGAGAAAGAAATTCCTGTTGGGAGGGAGGAGACAGCACGCATTGCATCGATGCACCAGTACCAATACCACCAAAGCACCCAAAAGCACCCAAAAGCACCACAAGCACCACAAAGCACCACTCGGTGCGCAGTCACCATGGTTCATAATAAACACAACAAAACAACTGGTGGTGGTCTTCTCCTTGTCTGCTGGGCCGATGTTCTTCCTGACGTCTTCTGGCTTCATGCGGCCTATTTGGACATAATAAAAAGCACAACTTGTGTTCGTTTTTTATTATTATTTAGGGCCTCAGGGGCCAACTAAGGGTGGTCCACCTGTTTGGCATAGGTGCCACCTTACCGAGGTCCGCAAGCAAGATTCCCTGGCCACTATGGCCGGTCTCCAACAGAGGTGCACTGCCCCAGAACCTGGGGTCCATCAAGTGGTACTTGGCCGCCGAACAGCGGTCCATAAAGTGGTACATCAACGCAATGCGTGCTGGTTCTGGGAATCTCGGGCGCACAATGGCCACCTCACGCACGCTCCCCTCGGCACCCAATGGCGCACAGGTCATGTGGGAGACAAAAGAAAGACAATTGAGCGAGGGGTAAGGTCACAAGGGTACACGTCAAACAAGGCAATGCAAGGTGAAATGCGTACGGAGGGCGAAGTGAGAAAGCTCGTCCCTACCGTACGTCACCCCCCTGTCACCTACACTACCCTTGCTCTTACCCCATATTTACAAAATCTACCCATTTACAAATTCGTCACTACTGTCACGTCTTCCCCATATTTCCCTTATACCAAATTCGTCACCACAATCCCTCTACTTCAAAATTTGCCATCACCAAATTCATCATCAATCCTCATAAGGAGGCAGAGATGGAACATCAAAGCACAATGTCACACCCACGTCATGATGCGTCTCACAATCCAAACATTTGCATCATAAAAAATAATCAAAACATGGCATGGTGTGGAGTACCTGTCACCTCAGGTGAGTGGATGCAGATGGTGTGAGGAGATCCTTCATCCTAACTATCCTCTAAATGATTTTAACACACTTTACACTACCCGGGGTCTTTCCCTGCCAATCCATTGGCAATCTTACTCTATGTGGTTTTAAAAACCAATTCCCATTGACCAAACTGTGGTGCTTCTCAATTTGGGGTCTCACTCCCCCGATTCATCTCCCTGTGCTCTAGCACAATTTCTGGGCTGCGACGTGTACCTCTCCCAACAGGTCTACCCACCTGCACACCTCCACCACTGTAGTTGCCACCCGAGCTTACCTAGCTCCTCACCCTAACCTAACTAACTGGGGAAGACCCCTCTTGGATCTGTCACCCCACTGGTGCCCTCTGGCACTGGGCTACCCGGGTCCGTCCTCCGGATCCTCGGGCCCCATCCACAACAACTACTACCGGCTCCCAGAGCCCACCTGCGGCCTCACCTGGCCGACATCCTCACAGTGGTGGAGTGCCCAAACCAACTACACACACTAACAGGCTACACGCCCAGCCATTTCCACAACACTAATGCACCCATCCAAAGACCATTCTTCCACTCGCACCACAGATGCCAATATCCAACCACAATTTACCTATACCCTCTACCTAACACTTACACTACCCGCCCCGGGTATCCGTGATGGGGGTCCACTCTTCCCCCATTCACACCTTCGCACCATCCACTCCACTCCACAATTTCCACCATACTCACTCCACGACCATCCATTCCAATCCTCCAGACCATTTATTCCATACACCTGTCTTTCATTCACCTGTCGTTGCACACCTGTGCAATCCTACCTGGTGCCACCTGCACCCTCCTCCTCTTCCTGGACCATTTGGTCAACGCAACACGCAATCACCACTACTCCCTCATACACTGCTCCACTCACCTGTTCAGTTGCACACCTGTGCAATCACACCTGTTCCATTCTCACCTGTTCAATCCTCACACACACGGCATCATCTCAGCTAACTACTCCCCTCTGAAACTTGCGCTTCCCAGTCGTCCCTTTAAACTATTGCGCTCCCACGTCATTATAATCCACACTAATCTACCTGCGTCCCCACTACAGGTATCAGTCACTAACTAATCTTAACGTCACCTAAGGTCATCTTCTCTAGATCCCTACACACCATATCCTAACCCACCCGGGCTAGTTTTCACTGCCATACACCCCATAATCTAGTGCTCCTTTGCCCCCCCTCTGTGAGGGATGGTGGATTTGCCATCCCACCACATCGGGGGTCTCTCACTATCAATTTTGTTCGTCCAGATTCCATAAGTCAAAAATTTTCTATTTACTGCCAATTCTATTCACTTTTCTAAATTTTGTATCAAATCACTACTATCACTATCACCCGTCTACTTATTACATCCTCTCGGTGCGCCAATTCACAGCTACAGCCCGGCTTCGTACAGCCGAGCAATGAACGCGGGTCGTTTTGTGCCAGCGGCTGGATACGTCCCGCATTCGGGGCAGGGACGGAGGCTTACCCGGGCCGAGATCCCATGCACCACTTCGGCGTGGAGCCATCCAATGTCCCGATCTCGACCTGCCGGCACGTCTCAATAGAAAGTGGTCGCCATGACGACCCTTCCTATCGAGCTGCCCGCTCCGCCTTGTGGAGCCCGGACGCGGCCGCTCCACGCGAGGCCCAGCGTGGATCGCGCACGGCGGTCCTTTCGAACCCGCCGTGGCTCGGATCTCCGCTGGTTCTCGCGGCACGCGAAGCCCGGCACGCACCGAGGGCCCGATCCGGCTAAAAGTCGACCTAACCTTTAACCCGGTTACCGTCGACGCTTCACCTGCAGGCCTACATGCATACGCTACCTCTTTCTTGCTCATACATGCAGCCGTTCCCATTCTCCTCGTACCTTTTCTTTCACACCTCGGTACACTCATTCCGCTCACCGACTTGGTCACACACCTGACCACCGAACACTTTGGCACACATTCGTTGCTCGCACACCTCACCAATACACCGCTTCGCGCCCCCTCCTCGGTCACCTCCTTTGTGACAATCACAGGTGTGCTCTCACCCGCACACCCAACCACGTGTCTCACTACCAATTCCAGCGTGCATTCCCACTCACGCTCTACCCTTCCAGGTGTGCATCCTTCCATCCCAGGTGTACATCCTCGCTCACCTATCACAACCAGCTCACTCTCCTTGTCACTCTCACTACTCTCACCTCCACTCTCGGTCGCGCACTCACCCTTACTTTCGACGGCACACTCTTTCCTCATGCACCCGTCCGTTACACACCTTTCTCGCGCACACTCTCCCGTTACACCCTCTGTAACACTCACCACAGACGTACACTTTCTCGTTACATCCTCTGTAACACTCACCACAGGTGTACACTCTCTCGTTACTTCCTCCGTAACACTCACCACACCGCGCTTCCATGTACCCCCTCGCACACGCGCTTCGACCGGCTCACTCCTGACGGCACACTCACTCCTCGGCGTGCACTTTTTCCTCACACACCCCATGGTCGGACATTCTCGCACACCTCTTTTTTCGCACACCTGTCCTGTCACACACTTCACCAACGGCCTTTCACGAACACCCGGATCCAAACCAATCCCCAAGCCGACTGAAGCTTTCCTCACATCATGTACATTGCCACTCACCTCCGTACTTCGTCTCCGCACCTTCTTTGCCACCTGCAAACTCTTTATTTGGTCAGTAAGCATCACATCATGATTTGAACACAGACCTTGTACACATTCCATCACCTCCTCCTGGATTTCTCTTTTAGTTTCTGTTCGTCCCTTCTTAATTTCACTCACCTTTTCTCCCACTTCCTCTAATTTTTGTTTAACCTCTTTTATTTCTCGGTGCGTCCCCTCAAGTTCGTCCTCTAAGGCTACCGTGACCGTCTCTATGTGCATCCTCACCTGCCGGTCCTTTGTCTCCATTATCTCTGTCACCTCCTCCACCCTCATTGTCAGTTCCTCCCGTACCATCTGACATTGCCTCTGCGTCGCTATTAATTCGTTTTTAATTTCTTTTTGTGTCGCCTTTAACCCTCCTAGTACCGCAGTGTTCTTTTGAACCTGCTCCACTAACTTAGTTTGTCCCTCTGTCAGCTGCTCCACCTCCTCCGTCAGATCTTCTATTCCCCCTTGTAACTTAGCCGTATTATTCCTCACTTCTTTCTCTATACGCTTTTCGCCTCGCTTTACCTCCTCGCGTAGCCCCGAGACCTCCTCACTCACCCCTTTTCGTATTTCCTCCATCTGGTTCCCCATCTGTTCGATTTCCCGGGCGGATTGTTCCCCCATTTCCCGCAATTTGTCCTCCATCCTATTTTCTAACCCCATTAACCCATTTTTCACCCCCTCTAACTGATTCTCTTGAGCGGCCATTCTGTTTTCTACCCCCATTAACCCATTTTTCACCCCTTCTATCCCATTGTCTAATCCCTCAAATTTCTTGTCTAACTCCTTAAAATTATTGTCTAACCCCTCAAATTTCTTGTCTAACTCCTTAAAATTATTGTCTAACCCCTCACCGGTACCCCTCGCTTCGTCCCTCATTACCCCCATTTGGTTTCCCATTACCCCCATTTGGCCCTCTAATCGCTCACTCTGAGCATCCATTTTTGCTTCTAGCCCCATATTTGCCATTAGTATGGTTGCATTAATCTGCGCCATGAGGTCCCGCACATCAATTCCCGCTATTTGCGCAGCGGGCGCGGCTACCCCGCGCTCGTGCGAGCCGCCCCTTTGTGCGTCTGATACCACGTGCGCGAGAGCGCCATTTTGCGCGTCTGACACCCCCTCAACCGCCTCCTCATTGCTCTCCTCCTCCCTTTCTTCCACATACATTTCCCCTGGTTCCTGGGTTACCCCTAACCCGTCTATCTCCCCCACCGACATCCGATCGCCTTGATTGTCCATGGCGCGATCTCAAAATTCGGGTTTTATAAAACAACACAATTTCGGCAGCTCGTAATTTTGACCAAAATTTTTTTTTTTTTAATTTGGGCCTAACAAATTTAGTCCCGGGTCCGAATCCGACTCCTCGACACCAATTGTTACGGACACGGTTTTTGGATGTTATTTTACCGAGCGGTGGTGTATTTAACCGCGTCCGAACAGTTACTCCCCGATTAGAACCCGATTCCAACCGAACGTTGACTAATCGCGCTACAGATATTCAATTGGGAAACCTCTAAAGCGACCGAAAGAGAAGAAGAGAGAAGAAAGACAGAGTTTGGAGGAAGAACAGATTTATGATACACACACCAGCAATATTTTAGAGCGACCAATATTATTTACAGCAATAGATGGAAAAGAGCAGTCACACAGTGCATTGTTAACTTATTCTATTTCATTTACTTAATCCCCAAGACAAACGAGTAGGACAGGACGTTCACACTCACACGGTGGATATTGCAGGCAGGTAATGGCTCGAGGTTGATTGCTTGAGAGGAAGGCAAGGTCGGAGGCAGCAGCTTTCAACCCCTCGCGGTTTTGGCGGGAAAACCTCCGTCGCGTATCCGCGGCCGTCACGCGCTGGCTCGGCACACCTGCTCCTCTTCCTGGGGTGGAGCCGTCTCCCTCCGTTCAGCGCGTCTCTCCAACGACAGGGGATATTGCAGGCAGGTAGGTAGGGCTTGCGGTGGATTGCGCTCCTCTTCCAGGTCATCCCCCAGCGTATCTCTCAGGGCCTCTCCGTAAAGCAGTTCCTTACATTCGCTTTTATCACCTCCGGCGGAATTAAGCCGCCGGCTCCGAGGGCACGCCTACCGGGTCACTCACCGCGGTGTTGATTGGCTGTTAGGGCCGGTTCACTCCTGCCCTCTTCTGACGAGGTGGAGACACGCCTTTCTTCTCCAACCTTACCTCGTGGCCAATGGTGGTTGAAGAGAAAAACCGACCAAAATGCGGAAGGCAAATGGAAGGGAGGTTTTGGGGAAATTGGAAGGGCCTACGCTTATTTTGTTTGATACAATGCAAAGTCAATCTAGTGGAAAACACATACTTAGCCTACATGGAATAAGGAAATACACTATTTAAAAGATATATCGTGACCTGCGTGTATGTTCTATGAAATTAATTAGGAGGACGGCTGCGACCATTATTTACATTACCAGGATGTTACCATACCAAAACCATACTCTTCACATCCGTTACCCTTCCTCCAAAATTGTTACACTCCTCAAAACCCGTTACACTTCTCAAAACCCGTTACACTTCTCAAAATCGTTACAATATCAATACGAGAGGACTGAGAAGCTTCGTTGACAGCCTTTGAGGGGCGATGTCACCAAACGTCTTGTACTCACTTTTTGTCTTGTGCACAAGTGCCATTCAATCAATAAGACATGCCGACTTTGGTTGTATGAATTCCATGGGTGAGATGTTTTTCCTGAGTTCCTTGGCGAGAGCTGATTTGTTGGTTTTCCTTGGTATGCCATCTGCAGTAGCTAGAGACCATGGAAGTGGACCCACGGGATGCTTCAGAACCTCACGCATGTCAAACTGTCTTGTCTGTGCCATCACTAGCATATTGCCAAACAATTTGCTGGTTGATCGTACAATGATTTCCTTTCCACTGCCAGACTTCAATCTTGTTGTTTTGTTTACATCAGTGAAGGTTTTAAGCTTCAGCTTTGGAAGCCAGTCATAAAAATTCACTCGAGGAGGATCACTTCCTATACAGTCTTCCTTGAAGGCATTGTATGCTGTCAGACCATGCGTCTTTGCTGTTAAAAGATCTGTGGTAACAGTCTCTAGGGCTACAGTAGCATTGCTTATGTTGATGAGGTCTTGCGATTCTGTGAAGGGATTTCCGAGATCACTGATGGTGTCCACTAGTGATGAAACAGCTCATTCATCCTTTGAAATACGTGATTGTTGCAACTCAGCATATTGTAAATCAGTGTGATTCATGGAAATAATGTCTCTTAAAAGCCTAACATAGCTGCTTCTATACTCTGCAGTGAGATAGTAACGAGAGACTGACCTCGTATTCAGGCTGAATCTACAAGTTCCTCCAGGGGTCTTGGTGTCTTTGTTGACAGTCTCCTCAATTGTTGGTCAACAGGTATCCTGCCAAAGGTGTTTTCGGGTCCAATCTGTACAGAAAACATTCCTTCCATAAAACGCTCAAAACAGCTGGATACCTCTTTGGCAACTGAGACATTTCTGCTAGTAAGCTGTCAGGTAGCGAGCGTAGTTGGTTTTATCATAGGCAAAACACCAAGGAATACATTCACGAATGCATTCCATTATCAAGCCAGTTTCCTTCCATCGATGCACGGATCAAGTCAAGTAAAACACTCACCATGTCGGAATAGCTCATCCAGTATTCAGACAATGGGCCGTTGTTGTGTCTCAATTCATCAAGATAGCTCAAGAAGTGATGCAGCAGTATCTTTACCTGCTCATTTTCCAGAGTTTCTTCAAAAGTTTTCTGTGTGATATCATCATGCAGATGACGTACCACTTCTAGTCCCGCTTCCAAGGATGCCATGAGATTGGGGCAATTATCCTGCATCTACAAAATTAACTGTTTCCAACCCAGGTGAGGCAGTGCTTCATAAATGTACTTGTGGGTTCTTACTGCCCAGTAACAATGACGACCTTCCATCACACTGGAAACCGAGCCATCAGCAACAATGCCTGCTTCGATAACAATGTTTATAAGACCACCGTCTTGGAATATTTTACCAATGACTGAGAGGAAGTTTAGAATGGTGTGGAATGTGCCCATTCTCAATATCACATTCTCGTATTTCTCAGCATGTTTCCAAGTGATCTCAGTAGCCTTTGCATACAGTGCTTGATCAAATACAAGAACAATCTCATCAAGGCTGATACTGACTGACTGGTTGAGTATTTCATACACAGTAGACATGTTTGTGGCTGGTGCATTGATTGTTGGAAGATATCCAATGTTGTCCTGTGAGACCTGTATGTCCCCCCTGGTTAAAATGTTGAATCCAGTCCAACCCATGACTTTTTGATCATCGCTATTGACCTGTTTTGCAAGAAACCAAATAAGATTCCTATTCAAAGATGTTTGTGTGACTTCTGTATAATCAGCATCAATCGTTTTCAAGCTGCGAGGTCCAATTCTTTCACCAGAAATATAGATGGGTAAAGAAACATCTTCGACACTGAGGCGCCGCTTCTTTGACTTCTCAATCTCAGGCAAAGGTTTTTTCAGTGGAAAGGGTCCAAAAACCTTGGGCTGAACTGCTATGCCATTGACCCGATGTGATGTCCCTTCCCCAGTCAAAGTCTCTTCTAGTCTGTCAATTTTGTCCCATCCCAAAGTGGTAAAAACACCAGGCTGTATGTTTTCAGGCAGACAAACAGTTTCATTAGTGTCAGCAATTTTTCTGAGGCAAATAGCAGTCTCATTTTCTTCAATGACTGTGCATGACACACCATGTCCAAGTCGATTTAACATCTGTATAACTTCTGTATTTCCTGTCAAAGCCTTCACTGCACATGGAAGTAAAATATGCTTGGGTGGAACTTGAGACCCACAACTAACAGCATACACCAGATCTTGGGAATAATAATCCACCAGCATTTTTATCCGTTTAGATGGATTCGTTGGATTAATTTATCTACTCAATAAAGCAAACAGGAACCCCTGCACTTATTTTGGCACTTTGGAGGTAGATTCATCAATGGCAGAGTAGAGGAATGGCTACTGCCTGGTCTTGCCTTGAGATTTTCTCACTGATCTGAGATGCAAGGCTGCTTTTTGCAGTGTATGGCTGACTTCTGTCGACATACTATGTGAGGTTTCAAGTTCTGTTTTCAGCCTCACATTCTCTTCTGCTGAGGTTCTCAGGAAAGACCAGCAATTTTCCTTTACTGTCAGGAAATATGTGAAGAGTATTGCCAAATTCAGCCTGTAGTTTTCGACGTATGTGCTTTTTTTGTAGTCTTTTATGTTGCAGGCACCTCATGAGCATGCACATATGTTACAAGAAGACGAGTCAGCTCAGTTAGTGGGACAATCCTTGGAGACTGAAACAAATCTTGTCTTGTGTGTTGGAAGAGTTGGTCATATGATGCAGCTTCAGCTAGCTTATATTGAGCATCAGTATCACTTTCCGCTGTGTCTTCTTCATGAGCTGGGTTCTGAAGGTCTTTGGTATTGGTGTAGAGCCTGGAGCACGATTTATGGTATCAAACCTCAGCAGCAACTAGTTCTCTTGTTGCCACAGCAAGAATACCTGTGTCCTGTCTCTGCATAGCGATGTTGCGAATAGTAGCATCAGCTTGAAGCTCTACACACTTTGTCAGTGGTTCTCTTGTTCATGTTCCTTTAATGTACTTTGAAGTTTTCCCAGGTGGACAATATGCAAACTTTATCCAGGTGGACTTTATCTTTATCCTGTAGCGGTTACCGCTGGATGCACACAATCGCCTTGCACCGGCCAGAACACGGCCAGACGCGCCTCTCCCGGGCATGCCCGGACTCACTGTTCCCGGGCACGCCCGAACCTCCCGGGCACGCCCGGTCTCGTCTTTCCCGGGCATGCCCGCTATCGCCTTTTCAGGGCTCGCCCAGAGCGTCCGGGCATGCCCGCTATCGCCTTTCCAGGGCTCGCCCAGAGCGTCCGGGCATGCCCGCTATCGCCTTTCCAGGGCTCGTCCAGAGCGCCCGGGCACGCCCAGCCTCGACTTGCCAGGCCGCAGCCAAACTCACCAGGGGCAGGTCCAGACTCGCCTTTCCAAGGCTCGCCCTTGACACCCGGGCATGCCCGGTATAGCTTTTGCCGGGCAAACTTCCCGACATAAATGTGTATATATATTGCTGCCCGATAAACGGGCTTGTCAGAATACCTGAGCTGTTTTGTTTCAATAAAGCAACTCGGACGAATTCCGTCTTTGGTCGCGTCAATTCTTTCGACTCGCGTTGGAGCGCAGTTCCTTCATTGGTGACCTATCGACATGGATACGGCAGTGACGCTTAAACTGCCTACCTTCTGGGAGGCTCAGGCGGCTGTTTGGTTCGCTCAGGCGGACTCTCAGTTCGCCCTGCGAGGCATCACCGCGGACGACACCCGCTTCCACCATGTTGTGGCGGCGCTCGGTTCCGCCACCGCGGCCGCGCCTTGAGCCTCCTCGAGCACCCGCCGGCTGCTGACAAATACGACGCGCTGAAGACACTCCTCCTCGACGCTTTCGCCCTCTCACCGGCAGCACGCGCACGGCGCATGCTCGCTCTGCCCGAGCTCGGCGACACGCGCCCGTCCGAGCGCATGGACTATATGCTCTCGTTGCTCGGTGAGCACTCTCCGGATTTTCTGTTCCGCGAGCTGTTCCTTCGCCAGCTGCCTCACCCGGTACGCCTCGCCCTGGCTGGCACGTTGATCACGGATTCCCGCGCCCTCGCCAGGGAAGCCGATAAGATCTCCTCGGCGGGCCAGCACATCGGCGCGGTTACCTGGAGCCCGCCGCCGTCCGAGGCGACGCCCACGACACCCGAGCGCCCTGCGCGGTTGGAGGCCGAACTGCCGGTGCAACTGGCGGCCGCCACGCCGCACCACCCGCTTCCGACATGACGGCCGGGGCCTCCACCTGACCGGGCGTGGTGTTATTACCACGCCAGGTTCGGACACAAGGCTCGGACGTGCCGGCCCCCGTGCACTTTCAGCAGGTCGGGAAACAGCCGGGCCGGCGTTCATTCCCAGCCATGAGCGCCGGCCACTCGGGCAACTTGCTGTTTATTCGGGACAAAGCTCCACACGGTCTCCACGTTTTTCTAAGTTAAGTTTGTTCACAATTGTATTTTGTCGAAACTGTATTTATCTTTCGTTGTGTGAAGTTATTGTGTGCAACTTTGGTTGTTTCTCGGTGTTTATCTTTCATAAATTGATCGTCTGTTTGCCGTGTCGCGAGCAAGGCCTTTGCCGCGTCGCGAACGATTTGAAATCGAAGTTAAGTGATTGTTCCCATTTGTATTTTCGTTAAAACTGTATTTATTTATGGTGTTGTACGTATATTGTGTCCCGACGAAGATTTTTCGGTGCAAATCTTTCATACCTGTATTGAAAATCGTGTTAATTAGTGTCGTGTCTTGAGGCCTTGTACAGTGTGCACTGTACAACCTTGAGGCTTTGTTTTTCTCTCAGTGGTCCGTCGTTTGTGATCCAATAACTTTCGTTCTCTGTATTCCCAGTCTTTTCACCCATAGCCTACTTCCTTGTGTAAATCTCAACTCAAAAAAAAAAAAAAAAAAAATTCCTTCTCTGTTCTCATTCGTTTATTCATTCTTATTCGTTCGTTCGTTCTTCAACCACGTGTTTCTCCCCCATTTCCCCAGATAGTTTTCACTCATTAACCTTCAATGTTTACACTTTCCCCTCAAGTTATGTATTCCGTCATATATTATAACACCTTTTTCTTCTTCTTCTTTAAAAGGCTGCTTTCGACTTGCTCACCAAATCAATTCATCCCAAAAAAAATATCCATCTCCTATAGTGCCTTTTTTCTACATTCCCTAAACTCTCCTGCACTCCATCCTCCATCCAGCGTCCTTAAACGTATTTTTAACTCGAAGGTCACAAGAAACTCATTTTGCAATAAATGTTCGTTTCCCATAAATCGTACACTTTCAAAAATCCAATCTCACCCCTCCCCTCCAAATCTTCCCCATAACCCCTCCCCTCCAAATCTTCCCCATCACCCCTCCCCTCCAAATCTTCCCCATCACCCATCCCTTTCAAATCTCCCCCCTTGCCCCCTCCCTCCTAAACTACCCCCTCACCCCTCCCCGCCAAGACGCCCCCTCGCCCCTCCCCTCCTAGACTCCTGCCTCACCCCTCCCCTCCAAATCTCCCCCATATCCCATCCCTTTCAAATCCCTCCCCTTGTCCCTTCCCTCCCAAACTCCCCCCTCACCCCTCCCCTTCAAATCTCCCCACCCTCATTGCTTCTCAATTTCCCCCCTCTCACTCCCCCTCCTCAAAGCGTCCTCCCCGCTTCTTCCCCCTTCAAACTCTCACCTCCATCTCCCCCAACCTTCTGCCTCGCTCTTCCCCCTCCTCAAATAACACCTCATTGTGGCTCACCCAATCACCATCAAACCTTTTGTCCGCCCCATCCTTCCCTTTCTCCGAGCTATTCTGAAATCTCTGACACACCTTCAACAGCTCTCCCTACCTCTTCCACCTCTTCCACATCTTACCCTACCCCTCCTCCCCCCTGTTCTGTATCTGATGCTCCCCCTTCCTCTTCATTAACGGTATGGACCTCAAACATCCGGGGCCTTCGTTCAAACTTAACTGATCTCTCCATACAGGTTGCTTCTGTCAAACCAGACGTGATCTGCTTAACAGAAACTTTCCTCCTTTATGATGTCTCTGATTCCATAGTATCTCTCCCGGGCTACTCCCTCCTCCGGTATGATAGACCTGAGCCTCGTCCTGGAGGCGGGGTTGCTATCTTTATCAAAAACTCTCTTCCTCACTCGCCCTGCACTGCACTCTCTCCACCTCACCCCCAGGAATACCTCTGGCTACGGCTTCCCCTTCGCTCCCACCTCTTGTTCATATGTGTGTTGTACCGTCCACCAAACAGTGATGACTCCATCTACATCTCGCTGTCTGATGATATGGACCAACTTCTATCTACTCATCCCAACTCTCTCTTCCTCATATGTGGTGATTTCAACTGTCATCATGCCAGTTGGCTGGGTGTGGGTACCTCTCTCACCAGCCATGGCTCCTCAGCAAAGGACTTCTGCGACTCACTGGGACTGACACAATCTGTCAATTTCCCGACCCGGATCTCAGTCAACGGAACATCTTCTCTTCTGGACTTGGTTATGACTAACTTCCCTGAAAATGTCTGCTGCTCTTCTTCTGCTCCGATCAGATCATCTGATCATGTCCTTGTTAAAGTGGACATCTCTCTGACCATCCTCAGGGAGCCTGCTCAGCGTCGACGAGTCTGGCATTTCACTCAGGCCAACTGGCACGGTCTTCAAGCAGCCATCAATCATCTGGACTGGTCTCCCATCTCTACCACCTCTGACATCAACTCATCCTGGGAATTCTTCCAAAGTAAATTGCTCTCTCTCATGCACAGATTTATCCCATCTCGTCTTCAGTTGTCATACCCTTCCTCCCGTCCATGGTACACGGAATCTTGTGGTGAGGCTGTTGCCCAGAAACAACTTGCCTTCGTCTCCTGGAAAGCAAATCCAACGGAAGGAAATCTCATTTCCTTTCACAAAGCCCGAAACAAGTGTGTGTCCACCCTCAGGAGAGCCAGGAAACAATATCTCTCCGTTCTCAAGACCGAACTCTCTTATCTGTCTCCCTCTTCCAAATCCTGGTGGCGTCTGGTCAAATCCGTTTCTGGTGTTTGTTCCCCCTCCATCCCCTCCCTTACCTCAAACGGCTACACAGCTGACTCCGCACGTGAAAAAGCTGAATGCCTCAACTCTGTGTTTGCCTCTAAATCTTGTGTCCCAAACCCATCCCTCTCTGTACCCACCATACCCAGTCGTACCCTGCTGCTCCTGGACTCCGTGTCCTTTCCTCCTGACAAGGTGGAAAAGTTTCTGTCAACCCTCGACTCTGATTCTGCAACTGGACCCGACGGCATCAGCCCACGGGTCCTAAAATCCTGCTCTGCTGCTCTATCTCACCCTCTCTCTGTTCTCTTCACCCTCTCTTTTGCTCAAGGTCAACTGCCATCTGCTTGGAAATCAGCCAACATCACCGCTTTGCACAAAAAAGGTGCAAAAACAGATCCTAGCAACTACAGACCAATCAGCCTTCTCCCAATTATCAGCAAAGTCATGGAATCCATCATTGCTTCGGATATGAAATCTTTCCTCTTCTCCAATGGCTTGATCTCTGATCATCAATTTGGTTTCAGACCAGGTCATTCTACTCTGGACATGCTGCTTCTGCTGTCTCAACAATGGATGGAGGTCCTCAATGCCAAACAGGAAATTAGAGCTGTCTCCCTCGACATATCACGTGCCTTCGACACGGTCTGGCACCCCGCTCTGCTCACCAAACTCTCCTCCTTTGGTATCCATGGAAATCTCCACGCATGGCTGGCGGACTTCCTCTCTAGTCGTCGTCAACGTGTGGCCCTGAATGGGTTTCTCTCATCTCCTCCTCCTGTTCAGGCTGGAGTTCCCCAAGGCAGTGTTCTGGGCCCCGTGCTTTTTCTGGTCTTCATCAATGATCTCTCTGACTCTCTCGAAAATCCTCTCTATCTCTTTGCTGATGACTCCACTCTCTGCCGCTCCATTCCTCTTCCCTCAGATCGGCAGTCTGCTGCCTCCTCACTCTCTGAAGACCTGGACAAAATGACAGACTGGTCAAACAAGTGGAACATGTCTTTCAATCCTGACAAATCTCTCACTCTTACTATGTCTCTCCAAAAAGATCGACTGGACAACCCTCCCATCTACTTTCTCAACAATCCTCTCCAAGAAGTTCTGTCGCTCAAGATTTTGGGTCTCACTATCTGCCATGATCTTTCTTGGGAAAACCACATTTCCAAGCTGGCCTCCAAAGCCAGTCGCCGACTGGGCATCCTCCGTCGTGCGAAGTCCTTCCTCGGCACACCTGAGCTCCTCACCACATACAAGGCTTTCATCCGCAGCTCAATGGAATACTGTTCTCCCCTATGGGCCGGTGCTCCTGCCTCACACCTAGCTCGGCTTCACGCTGTTGAAACCAAAGCTTTCAGAATTATTGGAATCTCCCGCGATGAAGCTATCTCTGAGGGCCTTTCACTCACTCACCGCAGGCAGGTAGGTGGTCTTTCTGTCTTCTACCGACTCCTCTCCGGCCTTGCACCCCCAGCTCTCTCTGTGCTCTGTCCCCCAAATATTCCTACAGGTCGCACAAGATCTGCCAGCAACCCTCTGATGGTTAAACTGCCGAAATCTCGGCTCTCTGCTCACCTTCACTCTTTCATTCCTCTTTTCTCCCGCCTCTGGAACAAACTCCCTCACTCCCTTCAATCCCACTCCTCCCTCCAGGTCTTTAAAACAGCTGTTCACCACCATCTCTTATCTTCCCCCATCCAAAACCTTGATCTTTTCTACCCCCGCTAATTCACCCCAGATCCACCTTGTTTGAAATTCCAACTTCTTTCCTGGAAGTCCTGGCAGTGTCCATATGTTTTATACCTCTCCCACCGCCCCCTTCCCATGCCCCCCCCCCCCCAAAGCCCTCGCCCTCTCTCAGATCTCTCGATGTCTCCATGTCTCTCGGTCCCTGCTCTCAAATGTTGTGTTTGTGTCCTTCCCCCTCTCTCCCCATCTTGTCTACCGCTCCCGATGTTATATGTTTTATGTGTCGGTTTGTCTTTGTGTGTGATTAATGTTCGCTCTTTCACGAGCCTCGATCTTGTATACAAAACAAAAAAAAAAAAAAAAAAAAAAAAAGCGTCTGGGCGGCGTTTCCTGTGTGACACCGGCGCCCAACTGAGCGTCATACCCGCCTCCGAGCAGGACAGGCGGGACGCCGTTTGCGGCCCCTCTTTGGTCGCTGCTAATGGCTCGGCCATACGCACTTTCGGCCCACGCGTCGTCACCCTCTGCTTCGGCAGCCAGCGTTTTCAATGGACTTTTGTGACCGCCTGCGTCCCCATAGCTTTGCTGGGCGCCGACTTCCTCTGCGCGCACGGGCTGCTGGTCGACGTCAAACGTCGTCGCCTTGTCAACGCCGAGACCTTCAGCTCCTTGGCGTGCACGATGAGCAGCTCCGCGCCGACCGAACTGGCGTGCGCCCTCCCGGCAGCGAACGAGTTCGCTCGCCTGCTCGCAGAATTCCCGGCCCTCACGTGGCCGACGTTTTCGGCCGTCGCGGTGCGGCACGGGATCGAGCACCACATACCCACTACGGGCCCGCCGGTCTACGCCAGGGCCCGCCGCCTCGACCCGGCCAAGCTCGCCGTGGCGAAGGCCGAGTTCGACACGTTGGAGCACCTCGGCATCGTGCGGCGCTCCGATAGCGCGTGGGCCTCGCCACTGCACATCGTGCCAAAGCCGGGGGGTGGATGGCGCCCGTGTGGCGACTACCGCCGTCTCAACGACGCTACCACCCCCGACAGGTACCCGATCCCGCATATTCAGGACTTTTCCGCCCGTTTGGCGGGATGGGTCATCTTTTCGAAAATTGACCTGATACGGGGCTACCACCAGGTACCTGTCCTGGCGGCCGACGTCCCGAAGATGGCCGTCATCACGCCGTTCGGCCTGTTCGAATTTTTGCGGATGCCGTTTGGCCTCAAGAACGCGGCCCAGGTATTCCAGCGCTTGATGGACGGCGTGCTGTGCGACCTGCCGTTTCTTTTCGTCTATCTGGACGATATCCTCGTCGCCAGCACGTCGCACGCCGCGCACCTCCTCCACCTCCGAACACTGTTCGGTCGCATCAGCGAGCACGGCTTAATTGTCAACCCGGTCAAATGCCACTTCGGCGCGACGACCGTTGATTTTTTGGGCCACCGCATCACCAAGACCGGGGCCGTGCCGCTGCCGACCAAGGTCGAGGCCATCACCACGTTCCCGCATCCCCGTTCCATCAAGGCCCTCCAAGAGTTCCTCGGCATGGTGAATTTTTATCACCTATTCGTGCCCCGCGCTGCTCAGCTCATGCGGCCCCTTTATGAGGCCCTCCGGGGCAAGCCGGCCAAGCATGACATTGTTTGGTCCGCGGCCATGGACGCGGCCTTCGCCAGCGCCAAACGGGCCCTCGCCGACGCAACGCTGTTGGCTCACCCGGTGCTCAACGCGCCCATCGCCCTCACTACGGACGCCTCCAACTACGCGGTGGGCGCCGTCCATGAGCAATGGGTGGACGGGGTTTGGCAGCCACTCGCTTTTTTCAGCCGGCAACTCCGGCCGAACGAGTTAAACTACAGCACGTTCGACCGCGAGCTGCTCAGGCTATTCCTGGCCGTTCGCCATTTCCGACACCTCCTGGAGGGCCGCCCGTTCATGGCTTTCGTCGACCACAAGCCGTTGGTCTACGCAATGGCTAAGGTCACGGAGCCGTGGTCGGCCCGCCAGCAGCGCCACCTCTCCGCCGTGTCGGAGTTCACCACGGACATCCGGCACGTCGCCGGCAAAGACAACGCCGTGGCCGACTGTCTTTCTTGGGCCAGCGCGAACGCGGTCCACCTCGGCGTGGACTTCGCGCTCATGGCGGCCGACCAGACCACCGACGCCTCGGTGCAGGCACTCCGTGCGGCGGACACGGGCCTCCGCCTGGCCGACATTCCCTTCGCGGGCACCGTCCTGCTCTGCGACGTCTCCCAGGGCCAGCCTCGCCCCATCGTGCCCGTTTCCTGGCAGCGCCGCATCTTCGCCTCCATCCACGGCCTTTCTCACCCGGGCCGGAAAGCTTCTCAGAAGCTGGTGTCGGCGCGTTTCGTCTGGCACGGCCTTCGACTAAACATCCGCGACTGGGCCAACACCTGCACGGCCTGCCAGCGGGTCAAGGTCCACCGCCACACCCAGGCCCCGCTGGCACCTTTCGCCGTGCCTGAACAGCGTTTCGACCACGTCCACGTGGACCTGGTGGGTCCCCTGCCCCCCTCGCGGGGGTTCACCCACCTGCTCACCATGGTGGACAGGACCACCAGGTGGCCGGAGGCCGTGCCCCTCGCCTCCACCACCACCGCCGACGTGGCGCAGACATTCATCGCCACCTGGGTCGCGCGTTTCGGCGCACCAGCGGACATCTCGTCCGACCGCGGCCCACAGTTCACGTCTGAGCTTTGGGGCGCGGTCGCCCGTTCGTTGGGGGTCACGCTGCACCGCACCACGGCCTACCACCCCCAAGCCAATGGGTTGTGCGAGCGGTTTCACCGCTCCATGAAGGCCGCACTCATGGCCGGCCTTCAGGACGACGGTTGGGCCGACCGGCTGCCGTGGGTCTTTTTGGGCCTTCGCACGGCCCCCAAGGAAGACCTCCAGGCATCCGCCGCCGAGCTCGTCTACGGCCAGCCGCTCCGCGTCCCGGGCGAATTCGTGCCCGACGCTACCAGTCCCTGGTCCGCCGCTCGCCAGCGCTCGGACCTCCAGGAGGCCGCCCGACGATTTGCCCCCGTGCCGACGTCCCGCCACGGTGGCCCCCAGTCCTACGTCCCCCCGGCGCTTCGCACAGCAGAGTACGTCTTTGTGCGTCATGACGCGCACCGGGGGCCACTCCGGCCGCCGTACGACGGGCCCTTCCGGGTCCTGCGACGGGGCGACAAGTCTTTCATCGTCGACTTCGGCGGCCGGCCGGACCGGATTTCTGTGGACCGCCTCAAACCGGCGCACATGGACGTCGACCGACCACCACAGTTGGCCCTTCCTCCGCGGCGAGGCCGCCCCCCGTCCACAGTTCCCCCTGCTCGACCACCCACCACCACGTCGGACCCCTCCCCACGACCCTCCAGGGGTCGCTTCGGCCGGGTCATCCGGACCCCCCTTAAATTGACCCTGCCGGTGCAGGTCGATTCTGGAGGGGCGTGTGTAGCGGTTACCGCTGGATGCACACAATCGCCTTGCACCGGCCAGAACACGGCCAGACGCGCCTCTCCCGGGCATGCCCGGACTCACTGTTCCCGGGCACGCCCGAACCTCCCGGGCACGCCCGGTCTCGTCTTTCCCGGGCATGCCCGCTCTCGCCTTTCCAGGGCTCGCCCAGAGCGTCCGGGCATGCCCGCTATCGCCTTTCCAGGGCTCGCCCAGAGCGTCCGGGCATGCCCGCTATCGCCTTTCCAGGGCTCGTCCAGAGCGCCCGGGCACGCCCAGCCTCGACTTGCCAGGCCGCAGCCAAACTCACCAGGGGCAGGTCCAGACTCGCCTTTCCAAGGCTCGCCCTTGACACCCGGGCATGCCCGGTATAGCTTTTGCCGGGCAAACTTCCCGACATAAATGTGTATATATATTGCTGCCCGATAAACGGGCTTGTCAGAATACCTGAGCTGTTTTGTTTCAATAAAGCAACTCGGACGAATTCCGTCTTTGGTCGCGTCAATTCTTTCGACTCGCGTTGGAGCGCAGTTCCTTCAATCCAGTTATTTTCCAGTTTTCCCTTTATCTTTATCTTAAAACTTTATCCAGTTTTTCAAGGTGGACAGAATATGCAAACTTTATCCATCACAGTTGAGCTTGAAGATGATGTTGACTGACGCAAACAATATTCGCTTTTTCTCAACTTCATCTTTTTTTGTTGCTTCACGTTTATCTAGGTCCCGTTTCATAGTGAAGAGCTTCCGACATTTCAGATGATAATGCACTTGTGGTATCTGCCCTTCTTGTGCATTTTCTGCAATTTCCAGCAAAGGACGATGCTGTCGTAACCTAGCAGCTCTTAGGAGGGAATTCCAGGATTCCAGATCCCTCGGTGAAGTGAGACGAGTATACGGATCCTCACCAGTTATGTGAATAATGCAAATCGTTTCTGTGCTGTGCATTTTTGAATTGACCTAAAATAAATAAAATGGCATTAGAAATAATCACAGCAATTTCTGAAGTGTCAAAAAAAACATTAAAGAAGTCAGGAATCCAACAAGAACAATATACTGTATATTGGTGAAAAATGTATATCTTATTTTCTATATTTGAGAAATTAAAAAATAGCATTTGGAGGAACAAGCAGGGTGTAAGCTTTCATTTGGTACCTTATTTATATGTATATTATATGCAGTCATCACATATATGACCAGAATCTTTGGAGTTAAAATGACTTACAAGGACATTTGTATTACACATCGAACTGATAGAGGTTCCTTTGAACAACTAGTTTTGAAATGAAAGCTACTCATTTGAAACTGCTACCAGGCATAAAAGGGTATCCTGACACACAGAACGATCAAATTATACTAATGAACCTTGACCACCCAGTTGGTATCGATGCACCCCTCCACCTGACGGACTAATTGTCTTTGTAAAGCTTTTTATCACCATTCACTCACATTCACTCACTCATTCACTGATGTAAAGGTTTCGTACGCACTTTTAAAGTGTGCTAGAAAGTTGAAATTTGGCATACTGATATAACTAACTCCAAGCCACAATTTCGGGAAAAACAAGATCGAAAGTCCAACAGCGGCATAACCGGGCTTGTAAAATATTATAAACCACAAACACACATGATTAGAGCTTTTTAAACAGTCGCTAATGCTGTTTATAACATTAAACCAAAAACATTTGGAGGGATCCAGATATCCAGGAGGTAAGTTTTACTTACAGAACTAAGGGAAGATCTACTGTAATCTAGATTATACCCCACAAGGATTTGGTACGTACTGTTTTGTTGGAAGAGACGTAACGCTGATGCTTTCGATATTCGATGGTCATTTTAACAATCGGTTTGTTTGTGTTTCACACTGAATGAAAAACGTAAAGTTTGAGCATGGCGATAAAGATATATGACAGGTTCGACGATATGTTTGGCATGAATGGCATATTATGCTGCACAATGTCTAAGACAGGGGTTCCCAACCTTTTTTGTGTTATGGACCCCATGGCTCCCAGAGCACATCCCCAGCACCCCCCTCCCTTTCGCGAGGGTCGAGCGGCAGAGCGCGTGTAAGCAGGATAGGGGGGTCTGAGTGAGCAGTATGAGTGAGCAGTTTCCCCCCTCCACCCCCCCCCCCCCCCCCACCAAAATTTGATTTTGAGATGCTCTGTGGTGCATTCTGAGAGGTGTTTTTTTCCTTTAATTGGCTATTTTATTTGTATGAGAATTGGTAAATTATTACACAGAAAATGAGGAATTCCAAGTAGCCAACATGAACATTTAGTTCCATAGTTTATTTCTGTTCATTACTGGCTCCCAACTACATCGTTTTTGGAAGAAGCAAACAAAGCAACGTCGCTCGAATGATGCATGTTTGATATGAGATTTTAATATTATCAGTAGCAACACTATGGACAGCATAAAATAGAACTGTCACACAAGAAAACAGTATGAAAAGGTTCCAAGTCAAAAATATGTGAAAACTAAAAACCTCTGTTGTGTCTGTATTTAACGCAGTGTGTTATAATCTCACAAAAAGAAACTCAATTCGACAACAACTCAGGTAATCAAAACTAGGGACATGGTGCATGCGCCGTAAAAGTGAATTAAAAACTCAGTGGGATGGCTGAAATTGCATTTTCGCTACCAATTGGGGTATCCGTGGTTGAGTCACAGTCAGGGCACAGCGGAGGTCATCTTCCATGTGGAGCCGATTACGCTGTTTTGATTTGATATTCAACAGCATGGAAAACCCCGCTTCGCAGAGATAAGTAGATGAGAATGGCAGAAGCACCCGAATAGCTATCTGGCTGATATTAGGGTAGCGACCCATTCCCACACAAAACTCCGTCAAGCTCTTCTCTTTGAATGTGTCTTTGGCAAATTCATCGTTTCGGAGATCCAGGAATTCATCTTGCATTGCCTCCGGCAAATTACCCCATGGCCCCCCGAGGAATACACTATAGCCCCCCAGGGGGCCTTGGCCCCCAGGTTGGGAACCACGTGTCTAAGACGTCATTTTCTTATCTGGGAGAGGGGCGGAGCTTATGCTGCACAATGTCTAAGACGTCATTTCCTTATCTCGGGGAGGGGCGGAGCTTGGATTGGACATAAATAAACAGCTCATACTGCTCACTCATTTTTAATTTATTTTTATTGTGTCTACATGTAGGATGCACCACAGTTTATGTTTTTGGAATGCAAGCAAAATGTACTCGTAATAACCTATACTGGCTCAGTAATGCCTCCCATGGAATCATTTTTAAATCACAAGCCTGGTGTTGGCTTAACGGTTAAAGGGGAACCCAAACGCTCAGACCACCTGGACACTCAAATCCGATTTGATTTCTACTGGAAACTCTACTGGTTCCTGTAGAAACCAATATAAACCGTGATTTCCAATAGAGACCCATGGAGATCTCCTACTGGTCTCTATTTGTTTCTATGGGATTTTCGACTTGGACAGTTCCCATGGAGCTTCCAGTAGAAACCAAACTGGGCGGGAAGTATGATAATTGTCAATAATAATCGGTTCTTCAGGTAAGTTTTTAATGCCCCTATTGTTGTAGAATCTTTCAAAAGCATTTACTACAAATAAAATGATAGGATTATAATTTATCATTCGGATAAATGGTTTGGCGTGTTATTGTAGACATCTGAACTAATATATCATGATACAGAGAAACTAGGTTCATAATCCACATACTGTATTATTATATGTGCTCATCATTTGTCCAAAAATGTCCTTTCCATTCATGTCTGCTAATCTCTTTGTCCTGCGTGTGATTTATGTACAAGCTCTTGCATGAGTCTTAGATCACTGAAAAAATAACTTTTCGTCTGTTTGAACAATACATTTTTTTTTTCAGGATAACAATTATAACTGATATTTTAAAATTGTTCCTTAAATTATATAAACAATTGAATTTTATTTTGTATTTGATTGACAATTCGTTTTCAGGTTATTGCTTTATTCAACTGACATAAAACTACATCCTTTTCTCCTAAAGGTGACATTGTTGTGCAGAATGCCCACATGAGGGAGACAGGGATTGGACATAGGAAGAAGAGCATTAACAGACATGAATGAGGTCACATTAGCTAAGCTTTGCGAGATTTACAGATTTATTATACGCTCAAATGGTTAAAGCTTTCAACAGTGGAAAGAAGCATTGCACTGTGAAGTGGAAGCAAGACAAGACGTGTACATTACTATGTAAGTCCATGTCTACTACTTCATTAAACGATGTTAATGGGATGTATTTATAGTCAAAGTGAACATGTGATTGAAAATTATTCTTTAAACAGAGAGCACACGAAGTTAAAAATACAATTGCTGTTTTAAATACCTTTTGGAGTTGACATGACATTATGTAAGTTACCTGTGCATAATGACTCGATTGAGTTTGATTGCTACATATATTGATGATATCTCTATCTGTATTACCTGTATAAATGTTGCTCGAATGTGTCTGAACGGGGGTAAACGTCATCAACACAGCAGGTGTAAATACTGAATGATTACTCATTTAACAAAACTCTTGGGGAAGTTCAGTCATTCAAACTCCTGAGTCTATGCACCTATCACTCTACCATCGCAAACAGGTCGGTGGTCTCTCTGTCGGTGACTGGTGACCGTTGTCAACCGCCTCTTTTCTTGTCTTGCCACACTCTGCACTTTACCTGCTTTGTCCTCCTCTCCTTCCCCCCTTTGGTTTCTGCAGGATGTACACAGTCCACCATCAATCCCCTTCTGCTGAAACTACCTAAATCCAGAATCCCTGCACACTTCCACTCTTTTTTTTCTCCCTATGGAACCAACTTCCACATTCTCTTCAATCTCGTTATCCGTCCACGTCTTCAAGACAGCTGTTCACCACCATCTCAGATAGTCCCCAACACAAAACCATGATCTTTTTCTACCCTCGTTATACCCTCCTACTCCATCCCAATCCCTCCTCCTTCCAAATTTACAGTTTTCCCTTCTGAGAGTTTCCTTCTGTATCTAACTTGTCCACCCTATGCATCCTCTCCTGTCCCGTCATTCCCCCCATAGCTTGTCCAAGTCTCCCTCTATCTTGGCCATCAACTCTGTTGTTGTTTCTCCCCCCCCCCCCCCTCTCTCTCTCTCTCTCTCCCTCTGTTGTTCCTTTTGTCCTGTTGTGTTCTGATACGTTCAGTGTACTAGTACCAGCTCTTCCGTGAGCCTCGACGATGCACACAAAAAATAACAAAAAACTACTGTTCAGCCTGTAGGAGGTATGTGCTCTACCAGAGTGCTGTTGCATTTTCAATTGCGATGTTTTTTTTGTCTGCCACACACCTTCATCTATATGTTCTCAAAGGCAAGAAACCTAACTCTGTTTTTCACAAAGGCCCTTGGTTTTAAATATCGTGGTTTTTTAAAACATCATCATAAATGTTTTAAAACATTTAAGTGGTTTTCACGACATTATCCAGCAATGTAACCCCCGCGATATTTAAAGGGTTTACTGTCAGTAAAAATCCGGTCAAAAATGACGAGTTGGAATATTTTATTCAACGGCGTCCTCAGCGTTGTGAGCATGCCAAAGTCTGAAGCCTGGGCCTAGTGTTAGGTGTGCCTATATCTTCTTTATTTATTAGACATCCTACAGACGTAAATGAACGTTCGTTTTACTCGGAGCGTGTTGCACATCATGTGCAGCGAATTTCACCTCCCTGCACCTTGTATTTGTTATTTTTTTTAAACGCTTCTGTACACCACCCTTGAGGCTCGGTTTGCAAGCTACAATTCCAATATAAGAGACATAATTACTCTTTTATGGAAAATGTTTTTCGAGCTTGTTTTATCCTCAAAAATAGTCCATAGTGAACACACATTCGTGTTAAAAGATTGGCCTTTAAAACCTACCCTTATGAAGGGTTCTGCACAAACACAAACTGACATTGTGCTTTATACGGTAGATGTAAGCGAGTTGAGTCTGTATGAAGCCTTTTATTTTATTTTTATACTAGTACCCGACTGCAAAGCCGCAATGAGCCGACGAAGCCAAAGCCCCTTGCCACTATTTTACCCATCACTATGGCATCAGTAGGTTAGGTAGTTGGTAGTAGGTAGGTGTAGTAGGTACCGTACCTAGTTCAAAATGACACCATTTGCATTCTGGATGAGATTAAAATTTATAAAATTTCCTTCTTGATTAATTCGGTGAATTCCGTCTCAACTCCGGATATTTCCGGCCGTGAAAAACGATCCCCTACGGCCGCGAGATTTCTAAAAAAGAATTCTTCGTCAATTTTAGAATATTTGACGCCGTTTTCAGCCTCCGAAACGCGGTACCGGTAATAAGCTTTTTTGAAATATTTTTTCAAATGCTCGAATCTCATTGGTTGTGGTGTTTGGTGACGATTTTCGTTGAAGATAACCAGGGCCCATGCGGGCCCGGGGAACGAGGTTGGTCTTAAAGTATTTTAATTACAAATTAGAGGTGCATGAAATTGTGAATCAAACAAAGACGGGTGAAACAAACTCCTATTGAACTTTTTCGCAATTTTTTTATGCATACTTCCGCATCCGGAAGATGGCGGCCTCCATGGAGCGAATTGGTTTTTGAAATATTTTTTCAAATGCTCGAATCTCATTAGTTCCGGTGTTTGGTGACGATTTTCGTTGAAGATAACCAGGGCCCGTGTGGGCCGAGGTTGGTCTTAAAGTATTTTAATTACAAATTAGAGGTGCATAAGATTTAGAATCAAACAAAGACGGGTGAAACAAACTCCTATTGAACTTTTTCGCAATTTTTTAATGCATACTTCCGCATCCGCAAGATGGCGTCCTCCATTGAGCGATTTGGTGGGTCAAAGCTTCGAAATTCTCAAGGGATCCACCAAAATCTGGCTTTTCAACATAATACGTACGCGTTCATTCACAACACCGGCTTCGTCGGCTACGAGTACCCGACTGCAAAGCCGCAATGAGCCGGCGAAGCCAAAGCCTCTTGCCACTATTTTACCCATCACTATGGCATCAGTAGGTTAGGTAGTTGGTAGAGGTAGGTGTAGTAGGTACCGTACCTAGTTCAAAATGACACCATTTGCATTCTGGATGAGATTAAAATTTATAAAATTTCCTTCTTGATTAATTCGGTGAATTCCGTCTCAACTTCGGATATTTCCGGCCGTGAAAAACTATCCCCTACGGCCGCGAGATTTCTAAAAAAGAATTCTTCGTCTATCTTAGAATATTTGACGCCGTTTTCAGCGTCCGAAATGTGGTAAAAAGCTTCTTTGAAATATTTTTTCAAATGCTCGAATCTCATTGGTTCCGGTAATTGGTGATGATTTTCGTTGAAGATAACCAGGGCCCGTGGGGGCCCGGGGAACGAGGTTGGTCTTAAAGTATTTTAATTACAAATTAGAGGTGCATAAGATTGTGAATCAAACAAAGACAGGTGAAACAAACTCCTATTTAACTTTTTCGCAATTTTTTTATGCATACGTCCGCATCCGGAAGATGGCGGCCTCCATTGAGTGATTTGGTTTTTGAAATATTTTTTCAAATGCTCGAATCTCATTGGTTCCGGTGTTTGGTGACGATTTTCGTTGAAGATAACCAGGCCCGTGCGGGCCGAGGTTGGTCTTAAAGTATTTTAATTACAAATTAGAGGTGCATAAGATTGTGAATCAAAAAAAGACAGGTGAAACAAATTCCTATTGAACTTTTTTCAATTTGTTATGCATACTTCCGCATCCGCAAGATGGCGGCCTCCATTGAGCGATTTGGTGCGTCAAAGCTTCGAAATTCTCAAGGGATCCTGCAAAATCTGGCTTTTCAACATAATACGTACGCGTTCATTCACAACAACGGCTTCGCCGGCTATAATTCGAAAGCACACCCTTGGGTTGACCTGAAATTCACTGTACCATATTATTGTAACACACGCGAGAATGGTCTAGAGGTCAGCACACTCGCCTTTAAGCTGTCTAGCCTGGGTTGGGATCTTGATCCAGCTATAAACTGCCATCCTGCTGTTTTACAGGCAGGGTGCATCATAAATGTGTGTGCTGTCCCTCAGATGGACGTTAAACGGGAATCCTGTCAGCCGGCATTAGTTGGTGGACGTTAAAGATACCATGGTGTCCTTCACAAAGAGTAGGCGAGTATATCAATGTCAGGCCAGTTCGTGACGACGAGGGCAAATCTCCTCCAGGCCGACCCCATGAGAAAAGGTGGGTTAATAATGGTCGGTCAAAGAAGAAGATTCTCTGATCGAGCTCCCTCAGTTCTCTCAGCCCTCAGACGCCAGCAATTGCAGGATACACATGTACTTCCAGGAACCCCCTTCTGGTTAAAGTCCAAAATTCCAGGCTTTCCAGACATGTCCACTCTTTTGTTCCTGTTGTCTCTCATTTGTGGAACTACCTCAATGACAACCCCACATGAATCCCAAATAACCCAATCCTGTTACTTACAAGTTATAGTTTCCTCTTTTCTCTTTTTCTATTTGTATGAAAATGAAATGTGGATGTTAAGTTAGACTTGGTCAATGGTGAAAATGCAATTTAAATACTGTACATGGAAGACAAGTAAATTGATGGAATAATTTAAAGGCTTGTGGGTCGTCTCCTTCTTTGTCCACTTTGCATTTCCCTGTCAGATAATATGATACCAGAAATATGTAAAGCAATAATACTTAATAATGGTGATATATTACACAGATGAATCATGTCTGACCAAACCTTCTCAGCAGTGAAGTTCGGGCCGTGTGAGAGTTGCGAGCGTGTGCATGCCCTGCAGGAAGTTTGGTCTCGTGGAAAAGCTTACAGTCTTTGTACAGAATGTACACAGTTGGTAAGATACCACACCCCACGACCTCAAAAACATCATGCATACATATTGTCGTGTGTCTACCCTGTTGTGAACACCGCAGGGTGACGGATGGCCAACCGAGCTTTAACTCCAAGGCGTATACTGAACTATGGTGGTAGTCACACGCGTAGGGGGGGGGGGGGGATAGGGGGAGGGGTAGTGGAGGGCAGCGAGTTCCTTACCTGTACAGCCGAATGCGCCGAGGGTTATCCGATTCCCACAAACAAATAAACGGACAAGACACAGGAATTAAAAATGCAACAGATAATGGTTTAATAAAATAAATGCCAGGACAACAAAGAAAGTGTGGTAAAACGAATTCCTAATTGAGGAGTCCCCACACAGACTCAAATAGACACAGGGAGAAATAAATGAAAGTAAAAATGTAGTGTGTAATGTTAGCTGGTACTCAGCTCTGGTTTCCTCAAGCGGCCCTCAAACTCTGTCGGTCGTCGAACGGGTCCCCGAGTCTCTGCGCGGGACAGAGAGAGAGAGACAGAGACAGAGACAGAGACAGAGACAGAGACAGAGACAGAGAGAGAGAGAGAGAGATGCATCCACCTTTCCAGCAGCCTGGAACAGCAAGAGCGAAAATGCGACCAGGACAAGAGAGTGCAAACAAACTGGGAGCGCTCACGAGGAGGGCCAGACCAAGAGAGAGAGAGTGCAAATAATAAGTGCGACTGTTCATAATGAATGTCAGAAGCAAAAGAGAGCGTATAACTGTGACCGTGACAGGATGAAAGCCAGGACCAATAGAAGAAAAAAAATGGCGGTCCTCTGCCTTTTTGTCCCTGGTGCTAGAATGTTCGATGATGACGTCACATGTGCTCCAATTGTGCCTCGCCATTGTGCCTCGCCATCGCATCGCTCCAACCAATCGCTCTTCAGGGCGTGGCCTCACGACCTTTCTTGCTGCCCATTGAGAAGATTCGAGCTGGGTGGTGTCGTAGTAATGTTCGGATCCGGTCGGCGATCGTGTGGTTTATTTTAGGCGCTGATCGCATGACTGTGGTGTGCGTGTCATAAGGAACAAAGGGAAAAATACAAAGGCGACTACACACAGGGAATGTTACCTTTATACCATAACTAATTAGCATAGCTCCACCCCTCGCATAGAGACAAATACACATTTGCACGACTCCGGGCCTGACAATTACAGGAAGGTTTCTTCTTCTTCGCGACATTTGGAGCACACTACCCTATACAATCCTACCTGGCCTAAGGTATTCCGTTGCTATCCCCACAAACGTAACAATATATATATATCTATATATATATATCTATATATATATATATATATATAGAAATATATATATATATATATATATATATATATATATATATATATATATATATATATATAGAAATATATATATATATATATATATATATATATATATATATATATATATATATATATATATATATATATATATATGTATATATATATATATATATATATTATATATATAAAGACATGGCATTTAATATGGAATATTTTTTTTGTGGGGGTGAACTTACTTTTCAAGATGTCTTAGAACCAAAAATTCATTGGAATTATGTTGAAATTATTCTAGATTTTGTTAATGTGACCTTTAAAAGAAACAAAGACCACATTTGTCATTTTGAAACAAATAAATTGATCCTTGAAAGTGATGTAAACTGATATCGAACTCAATTCATGGACAGTACTGTGTTAAACTTCTGTACGTTTTCCAGAAGTATCTCTTTATTTTGCACATTAGCCCAAATTTTTTTTAACAAAAACAAAAGTTAAATTACGACTGGGATTACGGACAGTAAAATTACAGTTCAATACTTCGTGTAACCCCCACGAGCATTCAGGAGAGCACGTACACGTTGAGGCATGCTGTTCACGAGATTTGCCAAGGTTTGGACAGGAATCGCTTACCATGCAGTGACAATAGCCTGCTGCAATTCACGCACAGAGGTCGGCTGCTGGTCCAAGTGGTCGATTTGACGCGTTAATTCTGCCCACAAGTTCTCTATCGGATTCATATCCGGAGACATGGCAGGCCACTCCATATGCTCTACACCACGGTCAGCAAGAAAGTGTTGGATCATGCGAGCACGATGAGGCCATGCATTGCCATCTTGGAAGACAAAGTTTCCTCGAAAGGCTGCACGAGCAAATGGAAGCAATGTTTCTTCCAGAATGGCCCTGTACTTGAACTGGTTCAGGTTTCCATTCAGAACAACCAGGTCAGTTTTGCCCCCTGCATGAAAAGCAGCCCAAACAGTCACCCCACCACCTCCAGCTTGGACTCTTGGCACTATACAATCTTTGTTGTAGGCTTCATGCACTTGTCTGCACACTCGGACGCGGCCATCTTGACGATAGACCAGAAATCTAGACTCGTCACTGAAGATCACGTGATTCCAGTGTCCTGGCTGCCATTGATGGTGCTCTCTGGCCCACTGCAATCGGCGCTGGCGGTGTTGTCTGGTCAGGCGTGGCTTTCTCAGGGGACGCCTGGCACGATAGCCTGCTTGAACCAGTTGTTGGTTGACTAGCCTTCTGGATACAGGCACATTTGTCAGTTGCTGCCACCCAGCCCTAAGCCGATTAGCTGACTTGGTACGGCCATTGCAGACTAACCAGTGCAGCTGGCGATCATCCCTCCTTGTGGTTCTGCGGGGACGTCCTGGCCTCGGTATTGGAGTAGGGACACCCCTCTGAGCATTTCGTTTCAGGATCTTTGACACCTGACCTTGAGTGATGCCATACTGCCGAGCAATAGCACACTGTTTCATGCCGTAATTTCGTAAAGCCACCACTCCATGACAAACAGCATTGTCGAGTTGACGGACCATCTCCAAAGGAAGCGGCAATAACTTTTGGAGACGTGCAGCAGTTGTTTTCCACTAATACAGAACGCAACAAACCTTGTATACCCGACTGTGAAGCCAATCATCAAATGCACCTGTCCGTACATTTTGCCACACCACCTGTGATATAATCCTGTTGTTGACTTCTTGCTGCGACAGACAATCAGTGACATGGTTCTTTTAACAAATAAATCACCAAAGTGTGAAAGAAATTCACCAGATTGATATACTGAGTTAAGAAAGTAAACCCAAGTCAAGAAGAAAAAAAAATTCCATATTAAATGCCAAGTCTGTATCTATATATACACACATAATGGTGTAATGGTTCAATAAATAATGGTTTAATAAATAATTAACATAATGGTTTAATGGTATATACATGAACACATAATACATACACACACATATACACAAATACACACACACATACAAAATACACACACACACACACACACACACACACACACACACACACACACACACTTACATACAAACATACAAACACACACACGCAGACATACACACACACACACACACACGCACGCACGCACACACACACACACACACACACACACACACACACACACACACACACACACACACACACACACACCTCTTCAGACCTCATTTTACAGCTCTGCAGCCAAAATATCTCCCACGTTATTTGATACTGTGGCGGACACGAAAGCCCACTGGCGTGGTGACATCATTCCGCGCACCAAGTGGGCGGCGGCCACGTCCGAGGGGTAGGCGTGGCCTCAGGATATACACCGGGCGCGCAGCCCGGAGCGCGCTAGTGCTACAGTGACCTCTTTGGAATAAAGAACTATAAACTCACCGCGTTGTCCGCTTCCTCCTTGGTAGCAAGTCACGCGCGTAGTACCGCGTGCTTCATTGGTGACCTCCGACATTCGAGTCAGCCGTCGCTGACTCCCCGAAATCGCCGCAACAATGGCTACCAACGCGGTCTCCATCAATCTCCCCGAATTCTGGGAATCACAAGCCGAAGTTTGGTTCCTGCAGGCGGAAGCCCAGTTCCGACTTCGAGGCATCACGGTGGACGAGACGATGTACTGCCACGTGGTCTCCGCCCTCGGGCCCGGCACGGCCACTCGCGTCGTATCGGTCCTAAGGGATCCACCTGCCGACGGCAAGTACGAGGCGGTCAAGTGTCTCCTCCTCGCCACGTTCGGCCAAACGGTGGACGCACGGGCCGATCGCCTCTTGGACCTCCCCGAGATCGGGGACACGCGACCGTCGGTCTGTATGGATCATATGCTGGCGCTCACGGGCGACGAAACCCCGAACACTCTATTCCGGGCGTTGTTTCGACGCCAGCTGCCAGCACAAGTCCGCCTCGCTTTGGCTGGTTCCGCGTTAACGGAACCCCGTGGGCTCGCTGCTGAGGCCGACAAATACTACGCGGTTTTGGACACGCAGGCGAGTCTTGGCGCGGTTGCCGCTCCCGAGGCTCCCGAGGCTCCCGAGGCTTTCCCCGATGCACCGCACCTTGTGTCCGCCGTCACGCCCCGCCCAACACCACCACCACCGCCGCCGCCGTGAAGAAAACCGCGGCCTCCGACGCCGCAGCTGCCCGCCTGGTGTTTCTTCCATGCCAAGTTCGGCCACGAGGCTCGGCAATGTCGCCCGCCGTGCTCATTCGGCAGGTCGGGAAATGGGCGAGCCGGCGCTCGGTGGCAACGGTGAGCGTCGGCAATTCCAACAGCCTGCTGTACATAACAGACACCTTGTCCGGGCGCCGTTACCTGTGCGATACGGGAGCGCAGGTGAGTGTCGTTCCTGCCGGTACGTCCGACAAGCACACCGCGGGCCGGGGCCCCGCACTGCTTGCCGCCAATGGTACTTCTATATGCACGTACGGAAAACGCCGTCTCTCCCTGCGGTTCGGAGGTCAGGTTTTCCGTTGGTCGTTCGTTTTGGCCGACGTGCCCATGGCACTGCTCGGCGCGGACTTCTTATGTGCTAATGGATTACTGGTCGATGTAAAGCGCAGAAGGCTTGTCCAGGCTGAGACGTTCAGCTCGCTCGCGTGTGCGCTGCCCGGCTCGTTGAGCAGCTCACAGAGCGGCTCATCGAGCGGCTTGCTGAGCGGTTCCGTTCCGGCCAGGTTCATCTGTACGCTTACGGCAGCGGACGAATTCGCCCGCCTCCTCGCGGGTTTCCCGGCCCTCACGCGGCCGACCTTCTCGGCGGGGACCGTCAAGCACGGGGTGGACCACCACATCCCCACCGACGGGCCACCGGTCTACGCCCGGCCACGCCGCCTCGAGCCGACGAAGCTCGCGGTAGCGAAAGCGGAGTTCGCTATGCTGGAGCGGCTCGGCATCGTGCGGCGCTCCGAGAGCGCGTGGGCGTCCCCGCTCCACATCGTGCCCAAGCCCGGCGGGGGATGGCGACCGTGCGGAGACTACCTGCGCCTCAACGACGCCACCACCCCCGACCGCTACCCCATCCCCCACATCCAGGACTTTTCCGCCCGCTTGGCGAATATGTCCTTCTTTTCAAAGGTGGACCTCGTGCGCGGCTTCCATCAGGTCCCTGTCAGGCCGGAGGACATCCCGAAGACGGCTGTCATCACGCCATTCGGGCTTTTCGAATTTCTTCGGATGCCCTTCGGTTTGAAAAATGCGGCTCAGGCGTTCCAGCGCCTCATGGACAGCATCTTGCGTGGCTTGGATTTTTTGTATGTCTACCTGGACGACATCCTCGTCGCTAGTGCGTCCCGCGAAGTGCACCTACACCATCTCCGCACGCTCTTCGAACGTCTGGGCCAGCACGGCCTGATCGTGAACCCCGCCAAGTGCCGGTTCGGTGTTGCTGAAATCGACTTTTTGGGGCACCGCTTTACCAGGCACGGGGCCGTCCCCCTACCGGCCAAGGTGGAGGCGGTGAAGGGGTTTCCGCACCCCCGCACGATGAAGGGGCTCCAGGAGTTCCTGGGCATGGTAAACTTTTACCATCGGTTCCTGCCCCGCATCGCCCAGCTCCTGCGCCCCTTACACGAGGCCCTTCGAGGGAAGCCGGGCAAAGGTGACGTTACCTGGACCGAGCAGATAGACATGGCGTTCTCGGGTGCAAAGCTCGCCTTGGCCAACGCCACCATGCTCGCGCACCCGGCGCTCGATGCACCGATCGCCCTCACCTCCGACGCCTCGGACTACGCGGTGGGCGCGGTGTACGAGCAATGGGTGCATGGAGCTTGGCAACCGCTGGCATTCTTCAGCCGGCAGCTTCGCCCGCCCGAACGCCGTTACAGCACCTTCGACCGCGAGTTGCTTGGGCTTCACCTGGCGGTCAGGCACTTCCGCCATCTGCTCGAGGGCCATGCGTTCACGGCCTTCGTCGACCACAAGCCACTGGTTTTCGTGATGGGCAAGGTCGCCGAACCGTGGTCGGCCCGGCAACAGTGTCACCTCGCGGCCGTGTCCGAGTACACGACGGACATCCGGCACGTCGCGGGAAAGGACAACCCGGTGGCCGATTGCCTTTCCTGGGCCGTCACCCACGCAATCCACCTTGGCATCGACTATGCCCGGATGGCAGCGGACCAGGCCGCCGACCCCGGGGTCCAGGCCCTGCAGACCGCCATCACGGGCCCCCGTGTCACCGAGGTGCCCTTCGACGGCGCGGGCACGGCCCTCATTTGCGACGTCTCTCTCGCAGGCCCCATCATGCCCGCAGGCTGGCAGCGCCAGGTTTTTGACGCCATCCACGGCTTGTCCCACCCGGGCATGAGGGCCTCCCAGCGGTTGGTCGCCGACAAGTTTGTCTGGCATGGCCTCCGGAAGGCCGTCCGCGGCTGGGCCAGGATGTGCCTCGCGTGCCAGCGCGCAAAGGTGCACCGACACACCCAGGCCCCCTTGGCCCCGTTTACGGTGCCGGAACGTCGGTTCGACCACGTTTACGTGGACCTGGTGGGACCTCTGCCCCCCTCGCGGGGTTTCACCCATGTCCTCACCATGGTGGACCGCACCACCCGGTGGCCGGAGGCCGTGCCTTTGGCGGCGACGATGGCGGCAGACGTCGCGCAGGCGTTCATCGCCACCTGGGTCGCCCGGTTCGGCGCCTCCTCAGACATCTCGTCCGACCGCGGCCCCCAGAGCTCCGAGGTGAACTAAAATGGTCCAGCTGCACCGAACCACGGCCTACCACCCCCAGGCTAACAGCCTGTGCGAGCGATTCCACCGCTCGTTGAAGGCCGTGCTCCGGGTCACCCTCCGCGATGGCAGCTGGGTCGACAGGCTCCCCTGGGTCCTGCTGGGCCTCTGGACGGTGCCCAAGGAGGACCTGCGCGCATCCGCGGCGGAGTTGGTCTTTGGACAACCGCTGCGGGTGCCGGGCGAGTTCCTCGCCGACCCCACGGCACCTTGGTCTGCGGCGCAGGAGCGTTCTGCGCTGCAGGAGACTGCCCGGAGGTTCGCCCCGGTGCCGACGGCGCACAACGGGCACCCTCCTACACACGTTGCCCCAGAGCTTCGCACCGTGGAGTACGTCTTCGTCCGGCACGACGCCCACCGGACACCACTGCGGCCCCCGTACGACGGGCCTTTCCGCGTGCTGGAGACCGGGGTGAAACATTTCACCCTGGACATCGGCGGCACTCCTGACCGGGTCTCCATAGACTGCCTCAAGCCGGCCCACCTCGACGTGGACCACCCACCGCCGGTGACTCGGCCCCCGCGTCGGGGCCGCCCCCCTGCGGGTGGACCCCCGGCACCGCCCAGCCCCGCAGGCACGCCGCCCCCCGGTCCGGCACCCATCCCGGGTACAGCCGGGGGCATCCCTGCACCCCGGACGCCGCCGGTCGCCAGAGGGCGCTTCGGCCGGGTCATCCGTTTGCCCCGCAAACTGGCCCTCCAGGTGCGCGGGAATTCTGGGGGGGCGCGTGTGGCGGACACGAAAGCCCACTGGCGTGGTGACATCATTCCGCGCACCAAGTGGGCAGCGGCCACGCCCGAGGGGTAGGCGTGGCCTCAGGATATACACCGGGCGTGCAGCGCGCCAGTGCTACAGTGACCTCTTTGGAATAAAGAACTATAAACTCACCGCGTTGTCCGCTTCCTCCTTGGTAGCAAGTCACGCGCATAGTCCCGCGTGCTTCAATACAATCATTTTGATTTATTTAATTCTGAAATGCCCCAATAGTAAAATAAAAATCCTAATTACAATTTAAAAACTTTGACTTGAATGCTATTTCGGCAAGTGTTTTAGCTTGTGTGTCAGATGAGATCATTTCAATTTATGAAATTATAACTAACTTATACATATTTTTTGTGCATACAGTACTTATACATTTTTTATTGAGAATACTGTACTCAGCATTCAATACATGGATACGTGTTACCAATACAACACAAGTAAATGCACCAATGCAAGAATAATGCTGATTGAATGATAAATAATAATGATTGTATGTTTTTGGTTATATCTTAGCGGCGCATTCTGTATGATAAATAAATATTAAAAAACGTACAGCAAAACATCCCAGAAATAGCCGCAATTCAGGACCAAGGCGAGCACTCGGTTAACTTTTACATTTCAAACCTGCCCTGGAGGCACCAAAAGCTCAAAAATGTCAGTAACAATGACGAGTTGACGCCTCCAAGGCAGCTTTAAATTCTGAAAGTTTGAAAGGACACCACCGCGTGTCCCAGCTGACGAATAGATCGAGGGCAAAAGGTAGGTTCGAGCCTGTAATGTTATTGTAATAATTATATAATTTGCATAATTTTATGAACATTTAAATCCTATATCGCTGCATACTTTATCCGGACTGCTAGACATGGTGAATTAAAGAGATAGTTTAATAGTTTTGCTCACTCATGGCCATGTCCAATGCGATATTTTCCGCAACGGAAATGCCAAAGATTAATTGATATCTAATTTTTTTAATGCTTGATTAATACTTTAATAGTGGACTGTATAAAAAGTCCGATTAATAAAGCTGCAATATATATATATATATAATATTAAACAATCACTCGGCATAATCGTTGGAGTTCAAACCAATTGTTCAAACTCCAACTACGTCTCACATACCGAAGACTTTTAAAATGGTTTGTGCTGCTTCCTTCCTTGATGTTCAGCATTATAAAAGAGTAGACACAGACAAATAATATAAACACGAAAGCAATGGCAAACCACCCAGTATAACCATTGCCAAGACCCTGCTTCGGCATCACCAGCGCTCTGTGGAGTACATCGACATATATATATATATATATATATATATATATATATATATATATATATATATATATATATATATATATATTGTCACGTAACTCTAGTTAACACCAGAGTCGCGGATGGCCTAAATGGTCTTATTCGGAGGCACAACCCAAACACGGATTTTACTATGGCCGCGCGGGAGGGAGAAGGAAAATGGAGGCTGTGGCAAAGCTTTCCTGGAGCGCGCCGACTGCAGCTTCATTCCTGTAAGGGGATTAACTCAACACGGATACCAAATTCAATGTACAAAAATAAAGATTTATTCTGGACCCGATACAATGAAATGCGACGGCAATCAAATAAACGAAATCCTATATTTGGGATCCCGCACACCAGACTCAACAAATACAGACGGGGGGATGGATGAAAGGAAAATAATGGTCTTGTCGTGTAAAATGTAATCACGGATGCGGCCTTATCTCGTCTGTCGTCTTGCGTTGTTTGCCGTACAACACGGCCCCGTTCGGCGTCCCACGTGGCCTTCTCCAACCACCTCCGAGCACCACCAGGCCTCGCTCCAAGCACCACAGCAACGCGAAGGCCCGAGCCAGCACCCACTCCGTTCGCACACGAGGCCCCAAAGCAGGAAAAGCACCGCGCGTCCAACGCAGGCTAGCGGCTCCAAGCAAGGTCAAAAGCAAGCGAACTCCACTCGGGCTACACCTCAGCCCAACTCGGGCTAACTCGTGCTGCAAACTCCTCTTCTGCTCACGCGCCAACCAGCTCAACCCTGCTTGCCAACTGCGTGCACTCCAGCGCGTCTCAAGACTCACTGCCAGAAGCAACTGCTCTGAATCAACTGCCACGCACCAACTCTCCACACCCCGATTACACAATCGCGTTTGGCGCTCGCTGATCTCTCCTGACCAACTCCCGCGCAACTCTCTGCACCAACTCTCTGCCTGTGCGAACCCAACTGCCGCGCAACTGCTCTCATGAACCAAAGTCCTGCTGCACCTCGTATCACTCCGCGGCGGTGACGTCAGCCTTGGCGCACCACCCAATCAGTGCCCTCCACCGAATCACAGGCCTGTGGTGTGGTCATAGCACGTGGCAATCGAGGTGGATAGGCCTGTCAGAGGTGTAAATGGCGGCGGCCATTATCGGCGGTGTCCCGGCCTGGTTTGTTCCTAAATCATGTCAGGGAAGGGCGTTATTTATTGTTGTACTAAAGGTCCTAACTAAATGTCTAAGTGGTGTGCAGTGCCAAAAGGGACAAAGGTTTGGCAAACCAGGTGAGGACACACAGGGGCGCTACTCTTTAATCCCTAACTCTACTTAACACACGAACCTCCTGGTAGATTCACAAATATACTCCTTACCCGACAAAACGCTGACACATGAAGAACTTATTACAGGTAGTTTTCCTTACACACGAAGCATGTTACCTACTCAGATCTAGCTGCTCTACATATTGCTCAACCCCACCAGACATAACAACATATTATATTGCTGATAAGTTTTAGAACACCTCAATTTTTCCAGTTTTTATTGAAATTTACGCTGTTTAATGTCCAGTGAATAACCTGAAATGGTACAAAGGTAAGCAGTAAACTGCTCGAGGTTAAAAAAAAAGTTTAGGTTAGCAAAAACGGGAAAATAATGTAAATTGCACAGTTATATTGTAAAAAGGAAGGCCTTCTTCAGGGAACAAGTATTGGGTTAACAACTTACAGCTGTTCTGCAGCAATGCAAGTAAATTAAGCCTTGAAAGTTGATGCAAACAATTCCTACAGGTGTCCCAACCTCTGCTGATTACTTGATTACAAACCCCCTGTCTGTATAAAAGCAGTATTGGAACAGACTATTATTACACCCTCTGAAGCATTATTTGGACAATAATGCACTGCAGGAAGTAGTGTATTGGAAACTGGTGGAAACTCTGACAGGAAGAGGTTTGGCAGACCCATAGCCACAACAGAATCAGAAGACACGTTTCTGAGAGTCAACAGCTTGCGTGATAGGCGGCTCACAGGCCAACAGCTTCAAGCACAGCTTAACACTGGTCGAAGTAAGCAAGTCTCAGTTTCAACTGTGAAGAGAAGACTTCGAGCTGCAGGTTTGACAGGTCGAGTGGCAGTAAGAAAGCCATTGCAAAGATAGCAAAATATGAAAAAGAGGCTTGCCTGGGCCATGAAGCACCGCTAGTATACTACTGAAGACTGGACGAAGGTCTTATGGACCGATGAATCAAAATTTGAAATCTTTGGTTCATCACGCAGGGTTTTTGTATGCCGTTGAGTCGGCAAAAGGATGGTTCCTCAGTGTGTGACACCAACTGTCAAACATGGAGGAAGAAGCGTGATGGTCTGGGGCTCTTTTTCTGGATCCAGAGTCAGCGATTTGCACAGAGTGACTGGCACCCTGAACCAAAAGGGCTACTACAGCATTTTGCAGCGCCATGCAATACCCTCTGGTATATGCCTTGTTGGTCAGGCATTCATCCTACAACAAGATAATGAGCCTAACACACCTCCAGGCTATGTCAAAACTACCTTCGAGGAAAAGAACAAGATGGTAGGCTTCAAATCATGGAATGGCCAGCACAGTCTCCAGACTTAAACCCCTTCGAGCTGGTTTGGAATGAACTGGACAGAAGGGTGAAGTCAAAGCAAGCTACAAATGCAACACATTTGTGGGAACTTCTGCAACAGTGTTGGGAAGAACTTCCTGAACAATATTTGATTTCCATTGTAGAAAGAATGCCACGAGTGTGTTCGTCGGTTATATCTACAAAAGGTGTCTACTTTGCTGTCAAAAATGTAAATTATATTTTGTTAAACAAAATGATTCTATGATTTATTTTTATCTCCAATTGTTTATTTGTTCTACTTGCAACGGTACCCACCCTATGGGTGGGGCTTGAATTGGGAAGCCCAAATGAAAAGGCAAAATATCAGAAATTGAAGGCTTTTTTTTTATTTTAAACGATGCATATAAACAGCCGTTGAATCATATCACATGCAAATCATCAAAATCTAAACAGTACATGGCGCCCATTTTGAAAAAAGATTGAATTCTGCAAAACGGAAGCGGCTGCTGCATGTCTTTCTCAGTCGCACGTTTATGTGTGAAGATTGTGCACCGAATCTCTAACACGGAAGCGGCCGCTACACCTGTTTCTCAGTCGCTTTGCACACGCTGCCATGTTACTTCGGAGCCGCACGTTTATATAGGAAGAGTTCGTCAGGAGTCGATCGACTCTCTCCTGGTACGTAGAATAAACAGTATTTGTAGAATTTCAACAAAAGCCACATTAAAGCGCGGCGTTACGCGCACTGCTTGCAAGCAAGGAGGAAGCGGACAAGCGGTAACTTATAAGCGTCTTTATTTCAGGAGCTCACTGTAACACTAGCGCGCTCCGGGCTGCGCGCCCCGTGTATATCCTCAGGCCACGCCTACCCCTCGGGCGTGGCCGCCGCCCACTTGGTGCGCGGAATGATGTCACCACGCCAGTGGGCTTTCGTGTCCGCCACACGCACCCCCCCCAGAATTCCCGCGCACCTGGAGGGCCAGTTTGCGGGGCAGACGGATGACCCGGCCGAAGCTCCCCCTGGCGATCGGCGGCGTCCGGGGTGCAGGGATGCCAGGTGGGATGCCCCTGGGATGGGTGCAGGCCGGGGGGCGGCGTGGGGGCTGGGCGGTGCCGGGGGTCCGCCCGCAGGGGGGCGGCCCCGACGCCGGGGTCGGGCCACTGGCGATGGATGGTCCACGTCGAGGTGGGCCGGCTTGAGGCGGTCTACAGAAACGCGGTCAGGAGTACCGCCGATGTCCAGGGTGAAGTGCTTCGCCCCGGTCTCCAGCACGCGGAAAGGCCCGTCGTACGGGGGCCGCAGTGGTGTCCGGTGGGCATCGTGGCGGACGAAGACGTACTCCGCCGTGCGAAGTTCCGGGGCGACGTGCGTCGGTGGGTGCCCGTGGCATGCCGTTGGCACCGGGGCGAACCTCTGGGCGGTCTCTTGCAGAGCGGAGCGCTGCTGTGCCGCGGACCATGGTGCCGTGGAGTCGGGGAGGAACTCGCCCGGCACCCGCAGCGGTTGCCCGAAGACCAACTCCGCCGCGGATGCGCGCAGGTCCTCCTTGGGCGCCGTCCGGAGGCCCAGCAGGACCCAGGGGGGCCTGTCGACCCAGCCGCCGTCGCGGAGGGTGGCCCGGAGCGCGGCCTTCAATGAGCGGTGAAATCGCTCACACAGGCCGTTAGCCTGGGGGTGGTAGGCCGTGGTTCGGTGCAGCCGGACCCCGAGCCCCTGCGCGACCGCCCCCCAGAGCTCCGAGGTGAACTGGGGGCCGCGGTCGGACGAGATGTCTGAGGGGGCGCCGACCCGGGCGACCCAGGTGACGATGAAAGCCTGCGCGACGTCCGCCGCCGTCGTCGACGCCAAGGGCACGGCCTCCGGCCACCGGGTGGTGCGGTCCGCCATGGTGAGGACGTGGGTGAAACCCCGCGAGGGGGGCAGAGGTCCCACCAGGTCCACGTGGACGTGGTCAAACCGGCGTTCCGGCACCGTGAACGGGGCCAACGGGGCCTGGGTGTGCCGGTGCACCTTGGCGCGCTGGCACGCGAGGCACATCCTGGCCCAGCCGCGGACGGCCTTCCGGAGGCCATGCCAGACGAACTTGTCGGCGATCAACCTTTGGGAGGCCCTCGCGCCCGGGTGGGACAGGCCGTGGATGGCGTCAAACACCTGGCGCTGCCAGCCCGCGGGCACGATGGGGCGAGGCCGCCCGAGGGAGATGTCGCACAAGAGGGCCGCGTCCGCGCCGTCGAACGGCACCTCGGTGACGCGGAGGCCCGTGACGGCGGTCCGCAAGGCCTGCTTGTCGGGGTCAGCGGCCTGGTCTGCTGCCATCCGGGCATAGTCGATGCCGAGGTGGACTGCGTGGGCGACGGCCCGGGAAAGGCAATCCGCCACCGGGTTGTCCTTCCCCACGACGTGCCGGATGTCCGTCGTGTACTCGGACACGGCCGTGAGGTGACACTGCTGCCGGGCCGACCACGGCTCGGTGACCTTGCCCATCGTGAAGATCAGCGGCTTGTGGTCGACGAAGGCCGTGAACGCACGGCCCTCGAGCAGATGGCGGAAGTGCCTGACCGCCAAGTGAAGCCCGAGCAACTCGTGGTCGAAGGTACTGTAACGGCGTTCGGGCGGGCGAAGCTGCCGGCTAAAGAACGCCAGCGGTTGCCATGCTCCACGCACCCATTGCTCGTGCACCGCGCCCACCGCGTAGTCCGAGGCGTCGGTGGTGAGGACGATCGGTGCATCGGGCGCCGGGTGCGCGAGCATGGTGGCGTTAGCCAAGGCGAGCTTCGCGCCTGTGAACGCCGTGTCCATCTGCTCGGTCCAGGTAACGTCGCCTTTGCCCGGCTTACCTCGGAGAGATTCATGCAGGGGGCGCAGGAGCTGGGCGATACGGGGCAGGAACCGATGGTAAACGTTCACCATGCCCATGAACTCCTGCAGCCCTCTGATCGTGCGGGGGCGCGGAAACCCCTTCACCGCCTCCACCTTGGCCGGCAGGGGGACGGCTCCGTGCCTGGTGACACGGTGCCCCAGAAAATCGATTACGGCGACGCCGAACCGGCACTTTGCGGGGTTCACAATCAGGCCATGCTGGCCCAGGCGTTCGAAGAGCTTGCGGAGGTGGCGTAGGTGCTCTTCGCGGGACGCGCTGGCGACGAGGATATCGTCCAGGTAGACGTAGACAAAATCCAAGTCACGCAGGACGCTGTCCATCAGTCGCTGGAACGCCTGAGCCGCATTCTTCAGACCGAAGGGCATCCGCAGGAACTCGAAGAGTCCGAATGGCGTGATGACCGCCGTCTTCGGGACGTCCTCCGGCCTGACGGGAACCTGATGGTAGCCGCGTATGAGGTCCACCTTTGAGAAGAAGGACATGCCCGCCAAACGGGCGGAAAAGTCCTGAATGTGGGGGACGGGGTAGCGGTCGGGAGTGGTGGCGTCATTGAGACGGCGATAGTCCCCGCACGGTCGCCATCCCCCGCCGGGCTTCGGCACAATGTGCAGCGGCGACGCCCAAGCACTCTCCGAGCGCCGAACGATGCCGAGTCGCTCCAGGGTAGCGAACACCGCTTTTGCCACCGCCAGCTTCGTCGGCTCGAGGCGGCGTGCCCGGGCGTAGACCGGTGGCCTGACGGTGGGGATGTGATGGGCCACCCCGTGCTTGACGGCCCCCGCCGAGAAGGTGGGCCGCGTGAGGGCCGGGAAGCCGGCGAGGAGGCGGGTGAATGCGTCCGCTGCCGGAAGCGTACAGATCAACGTGGCCGGAACCGAACCGTTCGGCAAGCCGCTTGGCAAGCCGCTCGGCGAGCCGCTCGTTGAGCTGCTCGACGAGCTGGGCAGCGCACAAGCGAGCGAGCTGAACGTCTCGGCCTGGACAAGACGTCTGCGCTTTACGTCGGCCAGGAGCCCATTAGCGCACAGGAAGTCCGCGCCAAGCAGTGCCATGGGCACGTCGGCGGTGACGAACGTCCATCGGAAAACCTGCCCTCCGAACCGCAGAGAGAGGCAGCATTTTCCATACGTACGGATGGGCGTCCCGTTCGTGGCAAGCAGCGCGGGGCCCCCGCCCGCGGCGTGCTTGTCTGACGTACCGGCGGGAACGACACTCACCTGCGCTCCCGTGTCGCACAGGTAACGGCGCCCGGATAAGGTGTCCGTTATGAACAGCAGGCTGCTCGAACGGCCGGCGCTCATCGCCACTATTGAGCGCCGGCCCGGGCGTTTTCCGACCTGTTGAAGGAGCATGGCGGATGACACTGCCGAGCCTCGTGGCCGAACTTGGCGTGGAACCAGCACCAGGTGGTGGAGCTGGAGGAGTGCGGCTGGCTCCGCCAGGCCGGTGGAGTTGGCGGGTTTCCCCGCGGTGGCGGTTTTCGCCGCGGCGGTGGGCGGGGCGTGGCGGCGGTCACGAGGTGCGTATCAGCATGCTGCGTATGCTGTGTAAGCTGATGCTGTGGATCAGCATCATCAGCAGCATCAGCCTCGAGGTCCGTGACGGCCGCAAAGTACCTGTCCGCCTCGGCTGCCAATGCTCGGGGTTCCGCTAGCACGGTCCCGGCCAACGCAAGGTGAACCTGCGCTGGAAGTTGGCGACGGAAAAGCGCCCGGAATAGAGAACCGGGGGCTTCGTCGCCCAACAGTGACAGCATATGGTCCATTCAGACCGACGGGCGCGTGTCGCCGAGCTCGGGGAGATCCAGGAGGCGGTCGGCCCGTGCGTCGTCCGTGAGGCCGAACGTGGCTAGGAGTAGCCGCTTGAGTGCCTCGTACTTGTGGCCATCCGGTGGGTGGCGAAGGACGGACACAACTCGAGCGGCCGTGCCGGGCCCGAGGGAGGCGACGACGTGGCAGTAGCGCATGTCGTCGCCGGTGAGGCGCCGAAGCTGAAATTGGGCTTCGGCTTGGACGAACCAGACTTCGGCCTGGGCCTCCCAAAATTCGGGAAGTTTGATGAAGTTGGCCATGGCAATGGCGTCGTGTGTGGAAGGATCACTCCGGCAGATCCAACGTCGAGGGTCACCAGTAAAGCGCGGCGTTACGCGCGCTGCTTGCGAGCAAGGAGGAAGCGGACAAGCGGTAACTTATAAGCGTCTTTATTTCAGGAGCTCACTGTAACACTAGCGCGCTCCGGGCTGCGCGCCCCTTGTATATCCTCAGGCCACGCCTACCCCTCGGGCGTGGCTGCCGCCCACTTGGTGCGCGGAATGATGTCACCACGCCAGTGGGCTTTCGTGTCCACCACAACATCACTGTTCATATCGGTAAATATTATTCCATCGTGTTTGGAAAAACTGGAAAATTGGAAAAACAATATAGCCTATTTTACTCCCAGGGGTCCCAGGAATACCCACCCAAAATATCGTTGCGATCGGTTGTGCCGTTTTTGCGGTACCTTTGAATGGACGGACGGACATTTGGTGAATTATAGTAAGATGCTTAATTTCAGAGTACATTGAGACATTAAACTCGTAAATTTCAATAAAAACTGGAAAAACTGAGGTGTTCTAAAACTTTTGACCGGTGGTGTATATACATATATGTATATATATATGTGTATATATATATATTGTATATATATGTATATATGTATATATACAGTGATCCCTCGTTTATCGCGGGGGTTACGTTCCAGAACCCCCCGCGATAGACGAAAATCCGCGAAGTAGCGACCATATTTTTATTTTATTATTTATATATATTTTAAAGCTTTATTACCCTCCCCACACTCTTATTAACCTTTCCCACACTCTTAACCTTTCTCACACTCTTATTAACCTTTCCCATACTCTTATAAACACTTCCTATACTCTTAAACACTTTTTACACTCTTAAACATACGTAATTTTAACAACATATAAAATTCTAATGGGTACTCACCATTGAAGATACTGTAGCTACCCATGGGTCCCCCAAGCAAGACCAGCATCAGAATCTCCTTGCTCCAGCCGGTGACGTCACCGGCGGGGATCCCCGGCGCGAGAGTGGCTGGTCACGTGACCGCTAAAGCGTGCCGCGCTTTGCGGGTATAATCAGCTACACCTGTTGATCACGTGACCACCGAAGCACGCCACGCTTGAGAGGCGTGGCTTTCGGTTTCTGGTTGTGCTTTATAATGCAGCCCGATATTAAAACGGGCTTTTCAGTGTTCCCGAGTTGGTTTTGAGAATAAATATCTTCTCGGACGAGTTTGTGTCTTGCCCGTCATTTTGTCCGTATCAAGCAAGAGCCCCGGCTCTTCAATACTACAACTTGCGTGATGAAGATGATGATGAATTAGCTGTGCAGTACTGATGACGATGAAGGTGATGACGATGATGAATGTACTGCACAGCCAGAAAGAGCATTACAGTTACCCATTACGTGGGTAACTCGCGCAAGTGGAAGCTGCCGCATCTGCGTTTTCCATACGCACGACTCTTTGTCTACCCTTCTACTGTACACTATGTACAGTATTTTATTTCTTGTAATATGTTTTAATTACTGTATTTTTCTTATTTCTTTACGTTTTTTAATTTTTTAGGCTAGAAAATGCTTATTTTACCACAAAAATATTTAAAATAATAGTATATAAAAATACATTTATACCGCAAAATCCCGCGATATAGCGAAAAATCCGCGATATAAATTTACATATACTAGCGAGAAAAACCCGCGATGTACCGAAGCCGCGAAAAGTGAACCGCGATATAGCGAGGGATGACTGTATATATATATATATATACCCCACTTTGCATATACCCCGCCCACTTTGCATATAAGGGGATATTGAGATGATTATATCACTCTTGAGGAAGATTAACGGAGGCGTGTGGCTTCACATGTTGTTAATCGAAACGTTGAGTCATTGTTTGTTCAATTAAAGGTTGGAGATCTTACCATGGAGTCATTTGGATTTACTCCCAACCGCAAATCTTTGTGTATATATATATATATATATATATATATATACATATATATACATATATATATATATATATATATATATATATATATATATATATATATATATATATATATATATATATATATATATATAGATATACTACTGTGTTCAAAAAGTATCCGACCTTTATTTTTCGTGCGTAAAAAAAAAGAACTAGGGAGGCGTTGATTGGTGCACGTATGTAGGCGATCCTAATGCGCACGCGTGAATTTTTTCCCACCTGCAGAAGCTGTCATTCGACGGCAGACCGCCGATGAGTGAGGACATGTGAGTGAGCGCCGTCGGATTTTCGTTTTTGACAAAATGACGGAAAAACTTGAACAACGCTACTGCATCAAATTTTGTGTAAAGCTTGGCGATTCCCAAGTGGAAACGATCCGCAAGATTCAACACCGTTCATTCCATTATGAAGGAGGATTTGGGCTTCAGGAGAATCTCAGCGAAGTTCGTACCAAAGCTGCTAACGATTGAGCAGAAGCAACTCCGTTTTGAGATCGCACAGGACATGCTGGAGACTGTGAACAGCGATGCCAGCTTCCTCAACACAGTGATCACTGGCGATGAGTCCTGGGTTTATGGGTACGACCCAGAAACCAAGTTGCAGTCATCACAATGGAAGCATCCAACATCCCCGAGGCCAAAAAACACAAAATTTGATGCAGTAGCGTTGTTCAAGTTTTTCCGTCATTTTGTCAAAAACGAAATCCGACGGCGCTCACTTACATGTCCTCACTCATTGGCGGTCTGCCGTCGAATGACAGCTTCTGCAGGTGGGAAAAAATTCACGGCGTGCGCATTAGGATCGCCTACATACGTGCACCAATCAACGCCTCCCTAGCTTCTTTTTTTTTATGCACGAAAAATAAAGGTCGGATAGTTTTTTGAACACACTACGTATATATATATATATACATATATATATATATATATACATATATATATATATATATATATATATACATATATATATATATATATATATATATATATATATACATATATATATATATATATATATATATATATATATATATATATAATATATATATATATATATAAAAATCAACGACATAAGTGTGACAATATATATTATATATTATATATATTATGTATATATATTATTATATATTATATATATTATATGTATATATATATATATATATATATATATATATATATATATATATATATATATATATATATATATACATATATATGTACAGACTTGGCATTGAATATGGAATATTTTTTTTGTGGGGGTGAACTTACTTTTCAAGATGACTTAGAACAAAAAGTTCATTGGAATTATGTTGAAATTATTCTAGATTTTGTTAATGTGACCTTTAAAAGAAACAAAAACCACATTTGACATTTCGAAGCAAATAAATTGATCCTTGAAAGTGATGGAAACTGATATCGAACTCAATTCATGGACAGTACTGTGTTAAACTTCTGTACGTTTTCCAGAAGTATCTCTTTATTTTGCACATTAGCCAAAAAAAATTTCAACAAAAACAAAAGCTAAATTATGACTGGGATTACGGACAGTAAAATTACAGTTCAGTACATCGTGTAACCCCCACGAGCATTCAGGAGAGCACGTACACATTGAGGCATGCTGTTCACGAGATTTGCCAAGGTTTGGACAGGAATCGCTTGCCATGCAGTGACAATAGTCTGCTGCAATTCACGCACAGAGGGAGGCTGCTGGTCCAAGTTGTCGATTTGACACGTTAATTCTGCCCACAAGTTCTCTATCGGATTCATATCCGTGGACATGGCAGGCTACTCCATATGCTTTACACCACGGTCATCAAGAAAGTGTTGGATCATGCGAGCACGATGAGGCCGTGCATTGTCATCTTGGAAGACAATGTTTCCTCGAAAGGCTGCACGAGCAAATGGAAGCAATGTTTCTTCCAGAATGACCCTGTACTTGAACTGGTTCAGGTTTCCATTCAAAACAACCAGGTCAGTTTTGCCCCCTGCATGAAAAGCAGCCCAAACATTCACCCCACCACCTCCAGCTTGGACTCTTGGCACTATGCAATCTTCGTTGTGGGCTTCATGCACTTGTCTGCGCACTCGGACGCGGCCATCTTGACGATAGACCAGAAATCTAGACTCGTCACTGAAGGTCACGTGATTCCAGTGTCCTGGCTGCCATTGACGGTGCTCTCTGGCCCACTGCAATCGGCGCTGGCTGTGTTGTCTGGTCAGGCGTGGCTTTCTCAGGGGACGCCTGGCACGATAGCCTGCTTGAACCAGTCGTTGGTTGACTAGCCTTCTGGATACAGGCACATTTGTCAGTTGCTGCCACTCAGCCCTAAGCCGATTAGCTGACTTGGTACGGCCATTGCAGACTAACCGGTGCAGCTGGCGATCATCTCTCCTTGTGGTTCTGCGTGGACGTCCTGGCCTCGGTATTGGAGTAGGGACACCCCTCTGAGCATTTCGTTTCAGGATCTTTGACACCTGACCTTGAGTGATGCCATACTGCCGAGCAATAGCACGCTGTTTCATGCCAGAATTTCGTAAAGCCACCACTCCATGACATACAGCATTGTCAAGTTGACGGACCATCTCCAGAGGAAGCGGCAATAACTTTTGTAGACGTGCAGCAGTTGTTTTCCACTAATACAGAACGCAACAACCCTTATATACCCGATTGTGAAGCCAATCGTCAAATGTACCTGTCCTTACATTTTGTCACGCCACCTGTGATATAATCCTGTTATTGACTTCTTGCTGCGAAAGACAATCTGTGACATGGTTCTTTCAACAAAGACATCACCGAAGGGAAAAAGAAACTCACCAGATTGATATAATGAGTTCAGAAAGTAAACCCAAGTCAAGAAAAAACAAAAATTCCATATTAAATGCCAAGTCTGTATATACATACATATATATGAAAGGAAGAGGTGAGAAGAAAGGAAGAGGAGGGGAGATATGTGAAAGCAGTCGGTCAGGCACAGCAAGGTGCTTCGACTAAGTGGGAAGGTGTGTGGGTGAGGATGTTGAAGTGGCAAGAGATTTGGAGGATGGAGCCAATATTGTTGAATTTCCTGTTGCGGGCAACGTATGATGTGCTTCCGTCACCAGTAAACTTGAGATTGTGGGGGTTGTTGCAGGAGGAGAGATGTTATTTGTGTGGAGGTGTGGGAACGGTGCAGCATGCACTGAGTGCATGTTCAGTAGCATTGGCAGCAGGACAATACAGGTGGCAACATGATCAGGTGCTGGAGGTGGTGGTGCAGATGGTGCAACAAGAGGTGCTGAGGTCGAGAGAAAGAAGAGTGGAGAAGGAGACTGATGGGGGAGAGGTGTGGTTTGTCAAAGAGGGCCAAGTGGTAAGAGGTGGAAAGAGGAGGAGGAGGTGCAAAGCAAGAGGGCTGTCAGATGCTTGTGATTGGCAGATGGTGGCAGACCTAAAGCCACAATTGGTATTCCCAGAGGAGATCTGTGTGACAAGGTTGCGGCCTGACATTGTCATTTGGTTGGGTGCAACAAGACAGGTCATCTTAGGGGAATTGTCGGTACCTTGGGAAGAGAACATGGAGGAGGTGCACGAGAGGAAGAGAGGAAAGTACAGTGAGCTGGAGGCAGAGTGCCGGGAGAAGGGTTGGCGAGTTTCGTGTCAGCAATTTGAGGTGGGTTGTAGAGGGTATATTGGCAATTCCTTTTCTGCATTTCTTGCTCGGCTGGGAGTGTGTAGGACAGAAAGAAGGAGGATGTGTGACAAGGTGGCCCAGGTTGCCTTGAATGAATGAATGATCGTTTTAAGGCCATTTTCCCCGCTAAAGCGGGGGTTAGCCTTGCGGGCCCCATGACAATCATGGTTCCCTGTTTGAGGCAATGTTTTTTTTATGGCCAGATGCCCTTCCTGACGCCAAACCCTTATTCGCCTCTCACGATGCGTAGGGATATGGTGTACCTATTCTAAACCAGGTACACACCTGGATCATTCATCCCAGCAAACTGGTACTCAATTTGCCGACCTCGGAAGGATGACAGGCTGAGTCAACCCCCCTGGCGTAAATTCAGCGATCGACCAGGATTCGAACCCAGGATCCTAGGATCCCAAGCTGGCACCCTAACCGCTAACACACCGCTAAGCTAAGCCAACACCAGTTGCCTTGAAAGGCTCATTTTGGATATGGAGGAAGTTTATGGAGGCACGTCGAACGGTGTAGGTTGGTTGTGTGTGTTTTTTTCGTTTGTTTTTTTTTTGTTTTTTTTGGTTACTATTATTGTTTCTTATTTTGTGTATATGAGTGAATGGGTGAGGGTGTGTGTTTTTGCATGAATGAATTTTTGCATGAGTGTGTGTTTTTGTATGTTGAGTGGTGTATGTTGTAAGGGTAGGTGGTTGGTTGGTTGGTGTTGTGTGTGTGTATGTGTGTGTATGGGTGAGTATGTGTGTGTATATGAATGATCTGGTGTGTTTTGTTGGTGAGTGGTGAAGGGTATAAAGGTGGGTGTTTGAGTGTTCCACCATGTTTGTTTGGTGCTGTGGATTCTGGATGCGGAGGTGTTGTTGTTGTAGTCTGCGTTCGCACTGGCTGGGGGTGGGGGTATGTACGCATCCAGGTGTAGTTGCTGCATGTGGATGTGTATGTGCCCCTGCTGGCTCACCTTAGCTGACCGTATCGAGGTTGAAGGGCCGAAACGGGATGATGCTGAGGACCTCGACTGAGGACCCGGTCAGTGCGGCACACTTGTGACCAGGTGTGTTTTGAACTTATATATACAGTCACATGAAAAAGTAAGTACACCCCATGTAAAGTTTTGACTTTTTCAACATATTTCAACATACAGCTATTTGATCTTCATTTCAACAATATTGATAGATAAAGGTGATATAATATAACAAATATCATGAAACATTTACATACATATAATATATATATATATATATATATATATATATATATATATATATATATATATATATATATATATATATATATATATATATATATATATATATATATATATATATATACACATACATATTTATATTGTCGTGTTCACACCCGGGATTAACACACCTGGGTGACGGATGACCAATCGAGCTTTAACTCGGAGGCGTATCCAAACTATGGCGGTGTGTTATCTCTTCAGCACGCGCGAGGGTGAAGGGTGACGAGGCTTACCTGCACGGGTTTCTCTTGGCATCCTCAAACCCACGACAATTAAACAAGACAGATGAGAAATTAAAATTCAGCAAGTAATAGGTTTAATAAAAATAAATGCCAGGGAACAAAGAAATGTACGGTAAACTAAAATTCCTAAATTGAGACGTCTCCACATGGACTCATGAAACAGACACAGGAAGAAATAAACGAAAGTAAAAATGTGTGTGGTGCATTTGCCTGCTACTCCGTGGTCTCCTCAAGCGGTCCCCGAACCCCGCCGACAGCTGCATGGGTTCCCGAGTCCTTGGGCGGGAAATGCGCCGTGGCGCGAAGTCGCGTTCCATCAGCTGCCCGCACGAGGCAGCCAAACTTTCTCCTCTGCCGTCCCACGCTCCACAAAGCGCCGAGGTCTCTCAGGCGCACACGCCACGGAACACCCCCATCACGAAGCCAGCACCACCGGGATCAGAGAGAAGGATGCGTCAGCCTTCCACCCGCAGCCAGGAACAGACAGAGCGCGCGAATGCAACCACCTACAACCAATGTCAGAACCAAGAGAGAAAATGCGACCAGTTCATAACGAAAACCCAGCGCAAGAGCGAGGTGTGCGACTGCATGCTATGAAAACCCAAAGCCAAGAGAGTGCACGAACTGTGACCGCCTGTTATGCCAGCCATGAACCAAGAGAAAGAAAATGGCGGGACGTGTGCTTTTTGTCCCTCGTGCTGGAACGTTCCATGATGACGTCCGCGCGCGCTCCAATCAACGAATGCCATCTCATCGCTCCACGGCCACGACCAATCATCACCTTTCGGGGCGGGGCCTCACAGCCCTCTTCACACCCATTGAGATTACTCGGCTGGTGGCATCAGTGTTAGTGTTTGAATGTCCAGATCCGGTGCTTTATTTAGGATATTTAGTATAGATGCGGAGTGCATGGCTGGTGTTGCAAGTGTCATAAGGAACAAAGGGAACACCACAGAGGCAATTTACATACAGGGAATTATTCCTTATACCCTAATAATAAGCATAGCTCCACCCCTCTCATGGAGACAAATATACAGCCTTACGCGACATCCGGCCTGACTTAAGTACATGAAGGTGGCTTACACAACATACGGAGCACACTACCCTATACAATCCTACCTGGCCTAAGGTATTTCATTGCCTACCCCCCATTTTCATAAGATAAGGTATTTCATAAACGTAACAATATATATATATATATATATATATATATATATATATAAATATATATATATATATATATATATATATATGTATGTAAACATTTTATAGTTGCTTTCCCTATTCAGTAAGAAACTATGCAATTGCTGTTTAATTTTCAAGTCAATCGGATGAAAATTAATTATTTTTTAAAGTTTGACCTTTAGTTGACCTTTTGACCTCACAAATAGTTGGTTTCCCAAGTCAGTGATCCAATATGCAGATCCTGTTAAACTTTCAAGGCAATTGGTTGAAAAATGACGATTTTAGAAATTTGACTTCAAGATGACTTTTGACCTTTTGATCTCAAAATCAATAGGCTTCTCAGTTGCAGCTTTCTCTACAACTTGGTAAAGTTTCATGACGATGAGCTTAGAATTGTGACCTGTAGGCGATTGACAGACAAACAGACAAAATGAAAAATCACTCAGAGCGACACTTGGCAAAACAGAACAAAGTAGAATGACACTCAGTAGAGCATCCTTTTGACCTCAAAAATAATTAGTGGTTGAATTCAGTGACCCGATATATAAATAGACTTCAAAGTTTAAGTTAATCAGATAAATATTGACAATTTTAGAAATGTGGCCTATGTTGACTTTTTGGCCTATGTTGACCTCAAAAATAGTTGGTGGTTGGTTTCAGTAAGCTGATATGCAGATCCCATTCAGATTTCAAGGCAATCGGATGAAAATTGAGGATTTTCGAAATTTCAAAAATGTGGTTGACCTTTGGCCTTTGTTGACCTTTTGGCCTAAGCTGAACTCAAAAATAGTTGGTGGTTGAATTCAGTTAGCCGATATGTAAATCCTATTCAAATTTCAAGTCAATCGGATGAAAATTGAGGATTTTAGGAATTTGGAAAAAGTGGCTGACCTTTGGCCTATGTTGACCTTTTGACCTCAAAAATATATAGGATTTTGTCGGACCACGAAGTCTACCATTTTGTGAAGTTTCGTGAAGATCGGTTTAAAATTGTTACCTGTAGGCAAGTATAAGTGAGCGGACAGACAAACACACACACAAACAAACACACAAACACACAAACCGGAGTGAGCGATCAACATACCTGGAATTTTTTTTTTTTTTTTTTTTTTTGCCAAGTAATAACAGTCGATTGACCAATATACAGTACTTGAAGAATCTTTGATTTTGCAAGTAACAAAAAGACAAGGGTGAAAACTTAAACTAACCTCCATCCACCTTGGAGGTAATAACGAGAAAATAAATACAATGGACTTTACACTAAAATTATGACAACAGCAGGTTCATTTGCAGAATATCCATTACCAAAAAGAATATCTATTACCAAACAAAATATCCATTAACAAACAGAATATAAAACGTGCCTTAGAAGTTATCATCCATAACCACATTTGAGGTCATTTGACTGTTCGCACTGGGGTGTGGCAGGATTGCTCCAAGGGTGTGTGCTTGCCTAAGTATTATATCTGGTCTTCCACTGGATATCTGATGGCATGGGGTATAATTAAAACTGCCATTCTGGTGTGGTGCTAGCTGAAAGTGCTGCATGTAGTCTTTCGGCAGGAAACCTAAAGCTGATTGCCCACACCTTAAAGATCACACGGTATGTTTTGAAAAGGAATGGAAACAGGTATACCTACAGTCATGGCCAAGAATATTAGCATCCTTGAACTTTTTTTTTAAAATAATGCACCATTTCTTCCATAAAATTGTGGAAATTAAAAAACATTTTGGTGTCCACATATTCCTTTAGTTTGCAGTGGAACAAAACAAAAGATAGCTGAAAAACACAATCTTAGCTTATTCCACACAGAAATCCTAAAATGGCCCGGACAATATTATTGGCACCTTTTAGAAGTTGGTAGAAATAATTAGATTTCAAGGAGGTGATTCTCCTTAACCTTGGAATTTAACTCACCTGTGATGAGTTGCTGGTGCCTTCAAGATAAAAATCACTCATTCAACCAGTTTGAATAGAGAAAAGGAGTCATTCTGCTGTTTTGTGTCACTGTGTGTACCGCAATGAGCATGAAGAAAAGAAAGAAAACCAGAGAATTGTCTGAGGAGGTCAGACACAAGATTGTAGCCAAGCATGGACAATCTCAAGGATACAAGTCCATCTCCAGAGACCTTGATGTTCCTGTGTCCACCGTATGCAATGTTATCAGGAGGTTTAAGGCCCATGGCACTGTAGCCAATTTTCCTGGATGTGGCCGCACGAGAAAACTTGATCGAAGATTGCAGCAAAGGATTGTTTGAATGGTGGAGAAAGCACTTTGATCAACTGCCAAAACTGCTGAGTCTGCTGAGAGAGATGTAAGAAAGCCTGACTGGAGTTTGCCAAAACACACCTGAACAAGCCAAAATCTTTCTGGGAGAATGTCATGTGGACAGATGAGACCAAATTCAAGCTTTTTGGTAAAGCACATCATCTCTATGTTTACAGAAAACAAAATGAAGCCTTCAAAGAAAAGAGCACCTTCCCTATAGTCAAACATGGAGGAGGTTCAGTGATGATTTGGAGGTTGCTGTGCTGCCTCTGGCACTGGGTGCCTTCAATGTGTGTATAGCATTATGAAATCAGGAGATTACCAAGGCATTTTGGAGCGCAATGTTCAACCCAATGTCAGAAATGTGAGTCTCCGTCGATGGTCATGGGTCTTGCAGCAGGAGAATGATCCCAAACAGTTCAAAAAGCACCCAGGAATGGTTCAACACAAAACGCTGGACTGTCCTGAAGTTGCTAGCATCGAGTCCAGATCTAAATCCCATTGAACACCTGTGGGGAAATCTGAAAACAGCAGTTGGGAGAAGGCACCCTTCAAATCTGGGAGAACTGGAGCAGTTTGCACAAGAAGAGTGGGCTAGACTCCCAGTAGAGAGGTGGAGGAAACTCATTCATGGCTATACGAAGCGCTTAACCGCAGTTATTTTGTCCAAAGGCCTGCTACCAAATATTAAGATGAGGGTGTCAATAATTTTGTCAATCCCATTTCTTTTTATTTTCTGATTTAAAAGGATATATGTGACTGGCTCTGGCAAAAGCAGACATTTGGGGGCAAAAATCAAAATTGAGATTTTGATATCATCTGATTCCGCATGCTTTTATCTTTCATTTGATACATACATTATGTTAATTGGATGAAAATTAACGAAGTTACGGTATTTTAATGACAATTATATTTTCGTTTAAACATTAAAACATTAAAACATTTAAATTAAAGTCGTTTAAACAATGGACATAATTAGGTTCAAAGTTCACAATACAGTTCACACGCACAAAGAATGTGCACACGTAGAGCTTTTCATTCATACCAAACATGTACATCAGGGATCTCCTTCGAATTACGATGTATTATTACAGTTGACCGAATTACGATGTAGTAAAACATCGAAATTTCGCGATCTTCGTGTCTTTTTGACCGAGGAATCGTGACTTTCTGAGCACATTTTGAGAATGACATTTTAGATTCTTCGTCGAATTTCACAACTTTTCTGTTGTTTCTTGGAAAAATGTTTTGGTGCATAATAATCTAGAGAAGTTTCTCTTTCCATCCATATAAAAAAATCTCAATTTGGTCCCTGTGGTCATATTTTGACTCTCTTCGGCTTTTTCTCGCTAAGAGAAATGCCCCCAAGTGTCTGCTTTTGCCAGAGCCAGTCACATATTAAGTTCTGAATCAAAAACGAAGGTTCTGTAATATTAACAGTGAAATAAAGAATTGTGGAGACCAAATACTTTTGTCAATTTCAACTTATCTTTAGAGAAAATTGTGTCTTTTGAAAAAAGTGCAAGGGTGCCAATATTTTTGGCCACGACTGTACATTAGGTAAAGTAATGGTGAGTTGATATAGCACAAGCATGATGTGTACTTTTTTTCAATGAGCTTGCTGGCGGCACCAATAATGCACAGAATTCCTCCCATGAGGATGAAAGGTCCCATTAATCCCAAGCCTTAATGCAGCACTTTAAATTATTCTACAAATGTGAAAGTAGCTTTAGTTCCCTTATACTGATTGATATGTACATACTGTGCCATTACTGTATGAATCATTTATTTGTTTAATATGAATTACTCCTTCAGATGGCATCCGAAGTGCTACAGGAGGGGGAAACGCTGGCTGTACTGCAGCAAGAGGCGGCAGCATTAAAGGCACGGCTAGAGGATGAGCGGGCAAAGCTGCATGATGTGGAGTGTGAGCATTCCTTTCATATTATTACCTCTGAATCGGAATTTGGCAAATTGTATGGAATCTTGGCCTGAGCATGTTGTGCAGAAAGGTGTAAGGTATTTTTTTTAAGTTAAGTTAGGTAGTCAGTCTATCTGTCTGTCTGGCAGTCAAACAAAATTGAAAATCATTCCAAACAGGAAAGTTACTGTTTTTAGGGACACAAACAACAGGCATTAAGAACTAGTTAAATGTGTTAAATAAGGTGGTGTAAAAGACGGTGCATCAACGGTGGTAAATTTCTGGAAAAAGTTTTTTTTCCCCTACAGCCTTTAAAACCTTTATTTTATTTCAATTTAATTAGAACTTGAACACTGTAGAACACAAATACACTTCTTGCCACCTCCAAAAAACCCAAGTTTAGCAGTACTTGTACAAAATATTATGCCATTTTAGCCATCTTGACAAATCAAATGGGCCACTCTGCTCCTAGTGTTGGGGAATATCAAGATTCACACAAAATGGTTGGTCGTGGGAAATATATATTGTGCTCAGAAATGCAAAGCAAGAGTTTAAAAGACCGTTCCCATGTCCTTTTACTCAAGGCTGCGTGGGGTAAAGTGTTCTTTGAACTCACTATAGTTTATTTAGCAAACACATCACTGATCACGACTAAATTATATTGTTACGGACGCAGCTCAGATAACTCTAAAAGGCCGGCATGTCTATCAAAGGACCGCTGACGCCGTCCACAATACTCACGCCTAGCCGGATCTTTGCGCCCAGGGTCGGTGTACTCATCTTAATGTGAGGACCAATGTAATAATGTCATCTGGACTGGTCTCATGCTTAGCCAGAAACCTTTCCTTCTCTGTAGAATTGCTGCACCATACAATAACATATGGTCATGCTGTGTTAACATGGAGTCTTTAATGTATTTGGTCTCCAGTGCGACAGGTTGCTGAGCGTGTGGAACCACTGGGCCAATTTGTGATGAAACCACGGCGTACTCTCAAGGGTCATGGCAACAAAGTGTTGTGCATGGACTGGTGCCGGGACAAACGCAGACTGGTCAGCTCTTCACAGGTATACCTCAATTATCACCATAAATGAACTCACACAGATAATCATGATATTCAACACCTCGTTTATTACTACTGTCAACGTAGGTGGATGGAGGTTATGTTTTCACCCCTGTCTGTCTGTGTGTCTGTCTATCTGTGAGCAGGATGTCTCGAAAAGTTATATAGTCCTTGAGCCAGACCAAAAGTAATGCTCCGGCGGGGGGAGTAATTCTCATTATGATTTTCCATTAGACCAATGTCTCAAGTGTCAGAAAAGGTGTGATGGACATCTGAGAACGGTAGCTTAGTGCCCGGATGGACGCCATCTTTGAAACCACCCAGCTCGAAAATGCCCATTTGGTGGGGTACATTGTTGCACGTGTATCTGGACTTCTATACTAGCTATCGATGTGCGGTTGACGGCTAAATATACGTCCGATGTGTACCGTCTAAATAAAAAATAATATGAAGCATTTTGTTTTAGATTAATTATTATAAAAATCAATTATCGAAAAAAAATCATATATTTTTCAATATTTTATTATTAGACTTGTACCTTTTTTAGTGAAACAACACTGGTATGATTTTCCAAATTATGCATTGTGCTACACCGTTTATCTGTCTATAAAAATAACTCAAAAACTAAAACATATCATCCACCACGAGTTTACAACAAATAAATGTAAAGAGGCATAAAATGACTTAGGCCGCCGCTGGCATTATCTATTCTGACGATAACGCAAGTTAGGAATGTCGTACGGAGAGGATTTTAACACCATACGATATCTAATAAGCAGGCGGAAATTGTTACATAGGAAATCTGCACTTTGGTGGCCATCTTGGATTTCAAAATGGCCGCCAATTATATTAATTATTCATTACTAGAGTTTGGAAAGACGTATGGAGCTGATTTTAACACCATACGATGTATATTCCTAATAAGCAAGCGGAGGTATCATTGAACATGTCATGTTTTAGTCAAATAACACCGGTATGATCTTCCAAATTATACATTTTGCTAAACCGTTTATCTGTCTATAAAGATTTTCAGGCAATTTGGCCTGCATTATAATAGAGAACAACATATGCTATACAATATACAGTGCACACAAAGTTAATCATCAGAGTCGCCATCAGAGTCATTGGCATCCTGAGCCACGATAGCATCATCCTGCACCATGTTGGAGCATCCCTGCAGCTTACACACAACAGTGCACTTCAACCCATTCAGTATGCAGGAGCAATCTGACGGTCGACACGTCCTTCTGCATGTGCATGAGATGAGATTCAAGACGACATCTGGAGCTGGTAGACCCGCCATCCATCGGATTGTGAGCGAACCGCCATCATCGAGTTCCCAACCATGTCCTGCTGATGGTGTTGGGACGTCTGGTAGGTTTTCAAGGCTGCGTCGCCAGATAGCCGCCTGATAGTTGGCCCTAAGCGTATGCTGCATCAAGGAGTCTTCACAAGGCGGCAATTGTCCAGATTCGATCTGGCCCTTCTTTGCACAGAACATGTGATAACGGAGCGAATTAACACCGACGATCTTCGTGTTCTTGGCGTACAGCTGACACGTGAAGGCCTGAATGCTATTGAAGACGTCTGTTGGTACATTCCACGAAGATCCCAGATCTGTGAATGCTTGAAGATACAGCTCATTCGCTTGCACAAGCTTCAAAGCCTTTATCTTTCCTTGGCTAGCCAGAGCACTCACAGTGTCACACCCGCTCCATGCATGAAGCCCTGGCAATGCACTGCAAACTCCAGACCCCAATACCGCAGCCAACTTTCCAACGTCGATCATTCTGACTCGAACCTTTGTTCCTCGTCTGATGAAGAGCTGACTATCGATGGTTCTGCTGAGATGAAGACTGATGATCAGAACGTCGGTGTCATCTGCCACTAAGATGATCGTCTTGTAGTGGGTAGCGGCGTGCTTTGCGTGGAGAAACATACGCGTGTCTGCTTCCTCGTGGCTACATTCGAGTGCTTGCACCAACTTCCACCTATCGCGGGTCAGTACCAGACATTTTTCACCACAGGTGACATACAGTGTTCTGTTGCCTAGCTTTTCGCGATTTGTTTCATGTTTCCACGACTCCGCCAGAAACACAACCAGTTTCTCCTTTGTCTGGCTGCAAGCAAGGAGACGCCGCCAGTTCATGATTTTGTGTGCGGGTCTGATCTCGCTGAAACTGATGCCTTCATTTGAACCGCGGTTCACACGCTCAGCTGCTTTGATGGATTCTTCTGTGTATGTGTCAAAGACAACATCGATGCGCTCACTGCCTTGACCAGCGTGAAGCGCTGCAGCAAGGATGCGGTCAGATAGTTCTTCGAACGTGTCGTTCTCGCCATGCATCTTTTGTATGAGAGCCATCGCATCAATTATTGTTGCACTTCGCTTGTCAACGCTCTCGGCTGGTTCCACAAGACCTTCCATGTGTTTCGCAAGTGCAGCTTTGTTCGTTTTTTTCATTGACCCATCAACGTTTGCCAAAGACCATGGTAACGGCCCTAGTGGGTGACAAAGGACAAGTTGCATGTCGAGGTTCCTTGTCTTGGCGATGAGTATCATGGTGGCAAACAGTTGTCTGTCAGCTCTCAGGACGATCTCCTTGTTTGTGCCCTTCACAACTTTCTGCTTGATCTTACCAAAGGTCTTCAAGTTTAGCTTGTTCAATGTGTCATGAAAGCCTGTTCCCTCTTCAAGACGTTTCTGGAAGCTTTGATACGCCGCTTCCCCCTTTTGCAGGGTGTTGAGTAGGTCATTAGAAACGTCCTCCCTCGCAGCCGCTCCGGTAGATATACTGAGAAGACATGAGGGATCATCGGCGAATGGATTGGTCCAGTCATTTTCCAGTAGATCACAGATAGCTGTGACGCCAGACTCATCACGTTTGATGCGAGAAGTAGACAAGTCAGGGTGCTTGGCGTGAGATGTGTCGCTGCCATTCACAAGGATAGTTTCTCGTAGTTGCCTCAGTGCAGTAGCCCGATTTTCTGCAGTTAGATAGTATCGTGACACAGCCCCTTGTCGAAGACTAAAACCTCGTGTTCCTCCAGCTGTTTGCATATCTTTGTTTACTGTTTCTTCTGTTGTCTGATCAACAGCGATTCTGGCAAATGGATTCCCTGGTCTAAGCTGTACGGAGAAGTAGCCTTGATTGAAATGCCTGTACAACTCGGGGCATGTTTCGTGGAGTTGCGTCATCTGTGCATAGTACACTGGTAGATATCTAGCATAGTTCACCTTGTTCATTGCGAAACACCAAGGGATCACTCTTCTGACACAAGCCAAGTGAAGCATCCAGTCGCCTTCTCTATCCGCACGAATCAACCCCAGCAGGGTCTCTACCATATCAATATACATCATCCAGAAGCGAGCCAGGTCTCCATGTTTGGTTCGCAGAAAATGTAGGTATTTCGCGAACATGTCAAAGCTCTGTACACATGAATCATCATCGAGAGCAGCAGCGAGAGTCTCGTGGCAAACATCCTCCTTGATGCTGCGAATTTTGAGGTCAGTGCTTCGAATCTGGGGTTCCTCGTCAGGATGATTGCTTTCTATCCACACCTGGAAGCCCTTCCAAATGATGCGCATTAGTGCCTCGTACATCAACTTGTGGAGTCGCACAGCACGGTTGTATTGCTTGCCTTCCAGAACCCTGTTGATGGAACCTTCAGTGATTACTCCTGACTCAACAGCTACATCCCGAAGGCCTGCATCTCCAAACATTTTCCCAATGCTCGACATGAAGTTACAGATGGTATGGAAGTTCCCCATCATGAGCACGATTCTTCCATATCGATCGACATCTTTCCATGCTATTTCGGTCGCCTTAGCAAATAGTGCCTGGTCTAGCACCACCGGTATACGCTCAAGCTGAAGTGATGACATGATGTTCAGAGCTTCTCTGAGGATTTCTTGCACTGTTGCCATATCTGTGGCAGGCGCGTTTATAGTCGGCAGGTAGCCAACTACATCTTCCGTCACCTGAACACGATCTCTAGTCATGATGTTGAAACCAGTCCACGAACTGATTGTCTGGTCGCATGGTTCCAGCATGCGAGTCATAATCCATACGTGATTTCGGCGCTGCGCAAGGGATGTTGCGCCTGCAAGAGTGTCAGAAAGATCTGCAGGCTTGATTGCAGGTGGGCCCTCTCGTTTCCCACCGCTGTATATTGGAACTAAATCGCTGGATGACGGGATAGATCGCTTCTTATCTGCTTTGGATACTGCCGATGGAGGTTGGGGCGGCAAACACGACTGCGACTTCGGTTGGACGATGATACCGTTGACGCGATGCGATGTTCCGCCACCACTCAGCGATTCCTCTAGCCTGTCGATGTTATCGAATGCTAATACAGTCGGGACCGAAGGGTGCACATGTGACGGAAGTGGTACTGTATCTTTCTCCACACTTGCTAATTTGTCTATGCATAGCGCTGTCTCGATTTCTTCCAGAACTGTGTACGAACATCCGTGCCCGAGTCGATTCAATATTCTGATGACCTCTGTATTACCGGTGAGCGTTTTCATGACCCACGGAAGTAGGACATGCTTCGATGTTCTGATGGTACCCCGGTGTACAGCATTGATGATATCTTGAGCCATCGACCATACCAGTGTGTCGGCACGCGCAGAGCTACCCCCACTCCCGCAAATCAAAGTATGCAGAAATACACGAAGAGAATCTGGTATCTTCACGTAATCTGAAGTGAGTTCTGCTGGCTGAGGCGGCCAACGTTCATTGTAATGAGCATCTTTGATCTGGTGTCGCAGTGAAGTAGCTGCACGCACAATGTTACTTTCACCGTCCGTTCGTTCAAATGCTTTCACTTCTGCTTTCAGGTTTACGCACTCTGCAGCAATCTCTCGCTTTGTCAGATTATCGGGCATCAAGTATACACGGTGTTTCACATTGAAGAAGATGAGCGATTCTCCAAACTCTCTTTGTAATGTGCGCTGCAGATTCTTCTTGATGGAGTCACGAACATCAACTGAAAATGTATCTGAAGACAGGATATCTGTTGCAACATCAACTATTGGAACAATCCTCGGGTTCAAGAACAAGTCAGTGCGAATGAAATTGAATATACATCGTATCATTTCTTTTTTCTCGATATTATCTTCAATGTCAGTTTCTACTTGAGGTTTTTGGGGCCGTGTGTAGTTTCTATAGCAGGAGAAGTGGTAGTGAGCCTCAGCTGCAACCATATCTCGTGTAGTCAATGCCAAAACTCTCTCATCATTGCGAGCTGTCGCAGCATCTCTTATTGTCTTATCTGCTCGAAGTTCAACAGCCAAGACAACTGTTTCACGGGTACGACTGCCTTTTATGAATTTTGAAGCACGCTGGCAAAAAATGCATTTATCATCGTAGACCGTTGAAGTTGATCCTGTCTCTTCCCGTGATGATCGCCGTCGCACCGCATCGCCAGTATCAACTGAAGAACTTCTAGCTGCATTGGTCAAAGTAGCTAGGTGGTTTTTTGTGAGTGAAGTCTGATCTACAAGCCCTATGGTATAATATTGGAATATTAGGAAGTTCAACTGCGCCTTCTTGGACTAGCTTTAGAATTGGATAAAAGTTTCTAACTGCGGCTGCGTCACACAATGTCTTCCAAGAACTGTTGCCCGCTGCCTTGCTTAGTTCAGAGAGTGGCGACTTCTTGCTGCACAGGATGCACGTTCCGGACTCAGGCTCAATCTTCGCCCGTTTCGCCTCGACAACCGGCCATCTCAGCTGAAATGAACAAAAAGACTGACGTTAGATTACTCCGATATCCGAAAAGCTCGCCAGCTTACATAGACATACTCATCCAAGTCAGTGAACATGTTAGATGGCGCCACAATACAACTCTATAATAGAGTTGTATGTGGCGCCATCTAACATGTTCACTTTTAGTTCTTAAGCCACCCACCCCACCCCCCCCCCCCCCCCCCCCCCCCCCCCCCCCCTCAGAAATTAATCAGGTCACCGCAACAAATCTCAGACTGAGATATAGAATATAGAATATAGATATAGAATAGACTGACGTCACTTTCGGCACTGGGTTCTGTGGGTTGATTATCGGCGGGAAATTCCAACTGACATAGTTTCGGTTTGTGGAAAGTGCATGCCTTTTCATATATTTTTTTGTGTACACTCGTGGTGGATGATATGTTTTAGTTTTTGAGTTATTTTTATAGACAGATAAACGGTGTAGCACAATGCATAATTTGGAAAATCATACCAGTGTTGTTTCACTAAAAAAAGTACAAGTCTAATAATAAAATATTGAAAAATATATGATTTTTTTTCGATAATTGATTTTTATAATAATTAATCTAAAACAAAATGCTTCATATTATTTTTTATTTAGACGGTACACATCGGACGTATATTTAGTCGTCAACCGCACATCGATAGCTAGTATAGAAGTCCAGCTACACGTGCAACAATGTACCCCACCAAATGGGCATTTTCGAGCTGGGTGGTTTCAAAGATGGCGTCCATCCGGGCACTAAGCTACCGTTCTCAGATGTCCATCACACCTTTTCTGACACTTGAGACATTGGTCTAATGGAAAATCATAATGAGAATTACTCCCCCCGCCGGAGCATTCACTTCAAAAAATGGCCGGTTGGCTCAAGGACTAATAGCCGGATTCGGACGAAACTTGGTGCACAGGTTGGGTGGGTGATAATGAGGAATTGATTCAATTATGGTGAAGACCTGGATCCGGATCCAGATCCGAAAACCAGAGTTTTTGAAACGATTCTTCACAATACGCAACTTTCGAAATGACGTAATCCACCCCAGATTGTTCGGCACATATACACCATAGTAACAAAGTAAATTGGAGTGGCCTGAACATATTTCATGCCTCTCAGCCAAGGATTGTAGAATGAAATGACTAAAAAAACTTTTTTTTAAAGCCGAAAGTACTTGTAAGTGTACCTGTGAGAAAGGGGTGAGTGTGCATGTGCCTCTGCACAACGAAACAGTTGGAGAACTTCCTGATCAGCTCATCCAAAAAGTTGATATATTGCTCTCCGTATTGCAAGAAATCCAGACGATGTGGGCCCGTGAAAAGTCGAAGGTTCATAGATGTGTTCTAACCAAACCTTTATGCTGCCTCACACCGATGGTAAGGTCATATATGCAGCATGTCGATGCTCAGGCTAAGTTAAAAATATGAGCAATAACCCTGGGTGCTCACCTGGTAGAATAAAGCAGTGCAGTATACTACACCGACTAAAGGTATTTAAAACAGTATCATGGTATTTTAAACCAATTTCAATGGTTGTTAGGAGACAGGGCAGCATGTAGAATCATACTAACATAATCATTAGACAATTATATAAATGAACAGGATTATAACTAATTAATTGACATAGATGGGAAAATTACATGCCCAGATCAGGAATCGAACCCAGATCCTCTGGGGAACCGTTGGACAAAAAGGAAATAAAAAGCAAGAATGGCCACGAATCAAGGGAGGCGCAAAGCGCCCCTTCTTTTATATGGAATGGTTTCTCTGTAAGCAATATAAAGAGAAATGTGAAAAAGTATAAATAATTGAGAAAGACCGAAGAGAGATGTGAAAGAGAAAGGAGCAAAGATCAGAAATATTAGGAAAAACCAGGATAGATAGATTTGAGCAGTTATTTCCCAAGGTTCAACTGCAGCAACAGGTAATAAGAACAATGAAAATATGAACTATGTTTATAATTGAAGGGGCCGTCTTGGAGCATGTCACACAGGAGAAGTATCTGGGGAATTAATAGATGTTCAGAGTAAAGGGGATGGGGATAGAGAGGAGGGGTGGAGCGGATAAGCAGAGAGCACAGTCAGTGGCAGGCAGCCACAGGTAAAATGAAGAGGAGAGTGAGGATGATGATAGTAAGGCAGGAGTCCTTCAATCAGAGAATGGTGAATGCATGGAGTGCAAGGGGAGTGACAGTTGAGTCAGGGGATCGTTTTAAAATCGAGTTGGTTAGGTATCTGGAAGTAGTGGGGATGGTGGAGTCTAATACAGTACATGACCAAAAGTATGCAGACACCCCTTCTAATTAGTGGATTCGGCTGTTTCAGCCACACCCATTGCTGACAGGCATATATAATCAAGCACACAGCCATGCAATCTCCATAGACAAACATTGGCAGTAGAATGGGCCATACTGAAGAGCTCAGTGACTTTCAACGTGGCACCGTCATAGGATGCCACCTTTCCAACAAGTCAGTTCGTCAAATTTCTGCTCTGCTAGAGCTGCCCCGGTCAACTGTAAGTGCTGTTATTGTGAAGTGGAAACGTCTCGGAGCAACAACAGCTCAGCCATGAAGTGGTAGGCCAAACAAGCTCACAGAATGGAACCACCGAGTGCTGAAGCACGTAGTGCGTAAAAATCGTCTGTCCTCGGTTGCAACACTCACTACCGAGTTCCAAACTGCCCTTGGAAGCAACGTCAGCACAACAACTGTTCGTCGAGAGCTTCATGAAATGGGTTTCCATGGCCGAGCAGCCACACACGAGCCTAAGATCACCATGCGCAATGCCAAGCGTCGGCTGGAGTGGTGTCAAGCTAGCCGCCATTGGACTCTGGAGCAGTGGAAACACGTTCTCTGTAGTGATGCATCACGTTTCACCATCTGGCAGTCCGACGGACGAATCTGGGTTTGGCGGATGCCAGGAGAACGCTACCTGCCCGAATGCATAGTGCCAACTGTAAAGTTTGGTGGAGGAGGAATAATGGTCTGGGGCTGTTTTTCATGGTTCGGGCTAGGCCCCTTAGTTCCAGTGAAGGTAAATCTTAATGCTACAGCATATAATGACATTCTAGACGATTGTGTGCTTCCAACTTTGTGGCAACAGTTTGGGGAAGGCCCTTTCCTGTTTCAGCATGATAATGCCCCCGTGCACAAAGCGAAGTCCATACAGAAATGGTTTGTTGAGATTGGTGTGGAAGAACTTGACTGGCCTGCACAGAGCCCTGACCTCAACCCCATTGAACCCCTTTTGGATGAATTGGAACGCTGACTGCGAGGCAGGTCTAATTGCCCAACATCAGTGCCCGACCTCACCAATGCTCTTGTGGCTGAATGGAAGCAAATCCCCGTAGCAATGTTCCAACATCTAGTGGAAAGCCTTCCCAGAAAAGTGGAGGCTGTTGTAGCAGCAAAGGAGGGGGGGGGGGGGGGGCGGGAGAGGGGGAGCGACCAACTCCATATTAATGCCCATGATTTTGGAATGAGATGTTCGATGTTCGGGTGTCCACATACTTTTGGTCATGTCGTGTATGTTGGCATGATTGCGCAGCTTGATAGGCCTAATGGCCTCCTCCTGCCTAATGGCTTCTTCGGTATGAAGGGCCAAATTGTCTCCTAGAATTTTCTTACACTGTACGATGTAGTATATCCTTTGTTGCTACTAAATATCATTGTAGACTACCTGAAACCCAAAACTTGCAATATATTGTACATATGTCAAGATGCAAGTCAGACGTTACGTATTCATTGACTTAACATTGCTGAAGGATGAGACAGGTTACTAACTTTATTCTTGAACCTGTTGGTGTCTAGGATGGAAAGGTGATCGTGTGGGATGGATTTACATGCAATAAGGTAATATTATGCCATAACAGTTATATGGAAATGTTAGAGATAATGCTTTGTTTGAATATGGGGTTAGAGTAAGGAAAGCAATGAATTATAAAAACTGAGACAATAGAACCTACAAATCAAGAAAAAGAGATAACTCCAAAGATAACAGCACTTAAGGGGAAGTGTGCATGCTCAGCATTTAAGCATCGGTCTTACAACACGTGTTTCTGAATTCAGGCTTCATCAGCAAGACAAAATCAGCTGAAAAGTTAAGGGTTTACAGGCAACCTATATTCTATTTGATACCATTCACATAGCACGCCAGGCAGCAGGAAGGAAGATTCGGGGGGACTTAGTCCGAAACGAGGCCTTATGGATTGGGTCTCCTCCATCTGTCCGTGCGTGCGTGTATGCGTCCGCAACCATATCTTGGAGATGTATGGACCAATTTTGTTCACACTTGGCACAAAGACAATAAATGATGGACATTGTGATAGATCGGGACCGAGCGAGGTGAGGTAATAACCACGGGAAGAGCACGTACACAAATAAGCACGAGCCAGGTACAGTTGCTTGCAAGAGGAGCTGTATTGAACAGTGCACCGGAAGAGGAAGTACCCCAAAAATCATGTGTATAACAAACTCAACAAAAGCACATAATTATATGAGTAAATAATATACAAGTTATTGTAGCACAGAATTATTGGTAATGCAAAGACCCATTAATAATTCAGTGGTTGACAGACATCATTTTGTTTCACGATACCATTAAACATGGCCGACTGGTGGCCATTTTAGTTGTAAAAAAACGATATTAAACACATCCTCAACCATTTCTCGGACTTGCATTTACCGATCTTGTTCAAACTTAGCACACAGATAATGAATGATGGGTTACATTTTTTTTTTCACGTCATTGATTTTCGAGATCAGATCCAAGATGGCCGACTGGTGGCCATTTTGTTACTTAAATGTGCTCCCAACCATTTCTTGAACATGCATGGTCCGAATTTGTTCAAACTTGGCACAATCACAGTACATGGTGGTATACACATTCAACTCAGTTTATTTTGCGATCTGATCAAAGATGGCCAACTGGTAGACTGGCGGCCATTTTGTTACTTAAACGTGTCCCCAACCATTTATTGAACATGCATGGTCTGAATTTGTTCAAACTTGGCACAAGCAGAGTACATGATGGCATACATGTGCACCTCACTTTATCTTGCGATCTGATCAAAGATGGCCGACTTTTAGACTGGCGGCCATTTTAGTTGCAAAAAACCCGATATTCACCACGTCTTCAACCATTTCTCTGACATGCATTTACCCATCCTGTTTAAACTTAGCACACAGATAATGAATGATGGGTTACATTTTTTTTTTCACGTCATTGTTTTTCGAGATCAGATCCAAGATGGCCGACTGGTGATCATTTTGTTAATTAAATGTGTCCCCAACCATTTCCCGGACATGCATTGACCGATTTTGTTAAAACTTGGCACAAAGTGAATACTTGAGAGTATATACATGCAGAAGATTTTGTTTTGTAATCCGACCAAAGATGGCTGACTGGTGGCTTTTAACTCCGTACAAAAAATTACTAAAACCACGGGGGCTGTAACATTTTACGTCTTTTTCTTCTTGTTGTATTAAGTTGGATTAAGTTGTTGTATTAAGTTGGACCAACTTCTATCTACCCATCCCAACTCTCTCTTCCTCATATGTGGTGATTTCAATTGTCACCATGCCAGTTGGCTGGGTGTGGGTACCTCTCTCACCAGCCATGGCTCTTCAGCAAAGGACTTCTGCGACTCACTGGGAATGACACAATCTGTCAATTTCCCGACCCGGATCTCAGTCAACGGAGCATCTTCTCTTCTGGATTTGGTTATGACAAACTTCCCTGAAAATGTCTGCTGCTCTTCTTCTGCTCCAATCGGCTCATCTGATCATGTGCTTGTCAAAGTGGACATCTCTCTGACCATTCTCAGAGAGCCTCCTCAGCGTCGACGAGTCTGGCATTTCACTCAGGCCAACTGGCACGGTCTTCAAGCAGCCATCAATCATCTGGACTGGTCTCCCATCTCTACCGCCTCTGACATCAACTCATCCTGGGAATTCTTTCAAAGTAAATTGCTCTCTCTCATGCACAGATTTATCCCATCTCGTCTTCAGTTGTCATACCCTTCCACCCGTCCATGGTACACGGAATCTTGTGGTGAGGCTGTTGCCCTGAAACAACTTGCTTTCGTCTCCTGGAAAGCAAATCCAACAAAAGGAAATCTCATTTCCTTTCACAAAGCCCGAAACAAGTGTGTGTCCACCCTCAGGAGAGCCAGGAAACAATATCTCACCGTTCTCAAGACCGAACTCTCTTATCTGTCTCCCTCTTCCAAATCCTGGTGGCGTCTGGTCAAATCTGTTTCTGGTGTTTGTTCCCCCTCCATCCCCTCCCTCACCTCAAACGGCTTAACGGCTGACTCCGCACGTGAAAAAGCTGAATGCCTCAACTCTGTGTTTGCCTCTAAATCTTGTGTCCCAAACCCATCCCTCTCTGTACCCACCGTACCCAGTCGTACCCAGCTGCTCCTGGACTCTGTGTCCTTTCCTCCTGACAAGGTGGAAAAGTTTCTGTCAACCCTCGACTCTGATTCTGCAACTGGTCCTGATGGCATCAGCCCACGGGTCCTAAAATCATGTGCTTCCGCTCTTTCACTCCCTCTTTCTGTTCTCTTCACCCTCTCTTTTGCTCAAGGTCATCTGCCATCTGCTTGGAAATCAGCCAACATCACCGCTTTGCACAAAAAAGGTGCAAAAACAGATCCCAGCAACTACAGACCAATCAGCCTTCTCCCAATTATCAGCAAAGTCATGGAATCCATCATTGCTTCAGATATGAAATCTTTCCTCTTCTCCAATGGCTTGATCTCTGATCATCAATTTGGTTTCAGACCTGGTCACTCTACTCTGGACATGCTGCTTCTGCTTTCTCAACAATGGATGGAGGTCCTCAACGCCAAACAGGAAATTAGAGCCGTCTCCCTTGACATTTCACGTGCCTTCGATACGGTCTGGCACCCTGCTCTGCTCACCAAACTCTCCTCCTTTGGTATCCATGGAAATCTCCACGCATGGCTGGCGGACTTCCTCTCTGGTCGTAGTCAACGTGTGGCCCTGAATGGGTTTCTCTCATCTCCTCTTCCTGTTCAGGCTAGAGTTCCCCAAGGTAGTGTTCTGGGCCCTGTGCTTTTTCTGGTCTTCATCAATGATCTCTCTGACTCTCTTGAAAATCCTCTCTATCTCTTTGCTGACGACTCCACTCTCTGTCGCTCCATTCCTCATCCCTCATCCCTCAGATCGGCAGTCTGCAGCCTCCTCACTCTCTGCAGACCTGGACAAAATCACAGACTGGGCAAACAAATGGAACATGTCTTTCAATCCTGATAAATCTCACACTCTTACGATGTCTCTCCGAAAAAACCGACTGGAAAATCCTCCCATCCACTTTCTGAATAATCCTCTCCAAGAAGTTCTGTCACTCAAGCTTTTGGGTCTCACTATTTGCCATGATCTTTCCTGGGAAAACCACATTTCAAATCTGGCCTCCAAAGCCAGTCGCCGACTGGGCATCCTCCGTCGTGCGAAGTCTTTCCTTGGCACACCTGAGCTCCTCACCACATACAAGGCTTTCATCCGCAGCTCTATGGAATACTGCTCTCCCCTCTGGTCTGGTGCTCCTGCCTCACACCTAGCCCATCTTCACGCTGTTGAAACCAAAGCGTTCAGAATCATTGGAATCTCCCGCGATGAAGCTAACTCCAAGGGCCTTTCACTCACTCACCGCAGGCAGGTTGGTGGTCTTTCCGTCTTCTACCGACTCCTCTATGGCCTTGCCCCCCCAGCCATCTCTGGGCTCTGTCCCCCAAATATTCCTACAAGTCGCACAAGATCTGCCTGCAACCCTCTTATGGTTAAACTGCCAAAATCAAGACTTTCTGCTCACCTTCACTCCTTCATTCCTCTTTTCTCCCGCCTCTGGAACAAACTCCCTCACTCTCTTCAATCCCACTCCACCCTCCAGGTCTTTAAAACAGCTGTTCACCACCATCTCTTATCCTCCCCCATCCAAAACCTTGATCTTTTCTACCCCCGCTAATTTCGGTCCCCTTGTGTTTTATACTTTTCCCACCCCCCCCCCCCCCCTTCCCACGCCTCCTGCCCCCAAGCCCTCTCCCTCCCACACTTCTCCCTGCTCTCAAATGTTGTGGTTGTGTGCTTCCCCTTCTCTCCCCATCTTGTCTTCCGCTCCCTCTTTTTGTATATTTTGTTTGTCTGGTTGATTTGTTTGTGAAATAAATGTTAGCTCTTTCGCGAGCCTCGATTCAGTATACAAAAAAAAAAAGAAAAAAAAAGTTAACCAGTCTGTTGTCTGTCGGCTTAAATATAAGTTGTATATGTTAATTGGAAATTTAGGTGGATTTAATTGTATGATAATGTTTGTATTTTTAAATGTTCATTTTAGGTTTTCTAAGAATTATAAATATACATTGTCATTTATTTTAGGCATATGTGTGCACGTTATTTTTCTCATCAGGAGCATGCAGTGACAATGCCATGCACATGGGTAATGGCATGTGCCTATGCCCCCTCTGGGTGTGCGATCGCCTGCGGGTAAGGCTGGGTGCTGAGAATGAGAGGGAGAGAGAGAGAGAGTGGGGATGTCTTTTTTAAAATACAATATAGCAGTTTGTTTCAAGCTTTGAAACAAATGCATTGATTAGATGCTTCCTGTCTCTTACCATAAGCAATCCCCTGACATTAGTTATGGTGCTCACTTTTATTCAGGGGTCTTGACAACAAGTGCTCTGTGTACCCACTGAGCTTTGACAAGAATGAAAACATGGCTGCGAAGAAGAAGTCTGTCGCTATGCACACAAATTACCTCTCTGCTTGCTGTTTTACCAATTCAGACATGCAGGTAATGACTAGGTAACCAAAAAACGCATGTAAGTTGTGGGGAAAAGCTGAGATATTCATCCCAGATAAATCCTGTAATATAGGGGACACATTCCAACTTTCGTTATCAGTATAACTTTCGTTGTAGTTCCAACTTTCGTTAATATGAAACTTACATGTTCTCTTCTTTTTGTTTATCGGCTTACCCATCCCATCCTGGGCAAGATGTTAAATTGCATCCACCACTGCCTTATGGTTAGGCTTTTTAGCCTGGGCCTTGTTCAAGGTTGCACCCTGAAAAAAGTGGTTGGCATCAGGAAGGGCATTCGGCCGTAAAACCTTGCTTCAATCTTTATTTTTTATGATGTCAGTAAGGAATGGGCAGGATACAACCTACTTATGTTAAACAGAAAGGCAGACAAACTCGGGGTAATGGACTTAATTACCCTGGTATTCACTATAATGGCAAACAGCCCGATGCTGTTCATAGGTCTCTGGCACATACGGAAAAGAAGGTAGTGGAGGTCTTGTTGAGAGTTGGTACAGCCAATGTGGGGACAATGAGTGGGAGAAGTCAGGAAGTGGTGGAAATATTAAAAAGGAGAGAGGTGGAGACAAGATAGAAAGACAATTGTAGGAGACGAGACAGAAGTGAAGAGGTTACGACAATTGGCACAAGACAGGAAAAGTACAAGTTATTTTGGTCAGGAGGGGGAAGAGGCTTCAGGGGTTGATGGTGTGCTGGTTTTAGGAAAGTTTTGTCTGAGTTTTTTTTCAGGAAAATGTCAAGAAAATTATTTTCACAGAAAGTTTTGGAAGTGTCGAGATACAGCACTAGAATCAGGAAAATTACGCTGATGAATTAAGTGTCAGCTTATGCACCACAAGTAAACTTAGATTTGGGGAGAATTAGAGGGTGTGATGCAAAAAGTAGATGTTTCTGAGAAGTTAATACAAGGTGTGGACCTAAATGGGTTAAAAAGGTGGATTGGAGAGTGTACATGTGGGCTTTGGGTATGGAGAATATACAGCAGGTGAATGTATATTAGAAATGGCAGAAGCAATGGAGAGGTGTGTACTTCAGACATGCTTTAAGAAAAGAGCAGAACAGCTCGTAACATCCATGAATGGAGAGTGAAAGTCATGAATTGCTGATCTGGAAGGACAGTCTGAGTCAAACCACCTGGCATTATTTCAATGGCATGACAGGGTCTCAAACTCAAGACCCAAAGATCTTAAACCAGCCACCTTAAGCCAACACCAGGCTTAGGAGGCACATGGTATGACTACAGGAAATGTACAAAAGGAGAGGGAAATGTGGTGGTGAAGTGTTAATGTTCAGGAAGCAATAGCTAAGAAGAAGAATGCATACAGTGGCCCCTCCATTGAATGCATACAGTGAAAGTATTCACCCTCTCCAAAGTTTTCACATTTTGATGCCACCTGAACTTATTTCATGATGCTTTCAAATCAAACTTAAAGTGTAGAGTCTTCACAAACTTCTCCAAAGTAATAAAGCTTTAAAATGCAGATAAATGTGAATAAGTTACATTAACAGAGAAAATCAGATGATTCTCAGTTGCATAAGTATTCAAACCCTTTGACTAATTAACCCTAAATCGCTTCAGGAGCAATTTATTTGTTTGAAAGGTTACAAAATAAGTGCAATAGGTTTCACCTGTATGTAATCAGTGGTTTAACTTTAAAATTAAGCTCCCCCACTTATCTAACGAGTTTTAAGGTGCAACTCACCTGGCCAACCAACAAGGCAAACATGAAGACCAAGGAGCATTCTAAGGAGGTCAGACATAAAGTGGTAGAGAAGCACCATTCAGGAGAGGGTTATAATATTTCATAGTCGCTCATTATCCCTTTGAGTACGGTGAAATCCATCAATCCACTGTGAAGAAGTGGAAGGCGTATCATACCACCGAGACTCTACCCAGATCAGGTCGCTCATCCAAACTCAGTAGCCGGGCAGCAGGAAACTTGTTTTGGATGTTGTTGTAAATCCAACAATGACTGAAAGATCTGCAAGGCTCTATGGGAGTCAGTGACCATCAATCAACAATATACTGTTCCCTTCACAAAGTTGGCCTCTATTGACAGGAGGCAAGAAAGAAGCCATTACTGAGAAATACCCATCTAAAAGCTCGCATGAAGTTTGCGAAAAAGCATCATAATGATGCTGTAGGCATGTGGAGAAAAGTTATGTGTGTCAGACAAGGCAAAAATTGAACTTTTTGGTCTAAATTTGAAGCGTTACGTCTGACGCAAGCCTAACATTGCATATCACCCAGTTAACACAATCCCTACTGTCAAGCATGGTGGTGGCAGCATCATCTTATGGGGCTGCTTTTCATCAGCAGGGACTGGCAAGCTTGTGCAGGAAGAGAAAGGAACAGATGGATAGAGAGGAATATAAGTGCTTAAATAAGGAAGCTAAGAAAGAAGTAACTAAAGTAAAAAATAGAGAATATGAAGAGTGGGGCTTAAAGAGCTTAAACACGGCAAAGGAAGAAACAAGATACTCATGGCAGGTAGATGGGTGATGTAGGATAGAAAGGATGTTCTCGGAATACATTGGTTGAAGAGAATGAATAGAAAAGTTGTAGTTAGAAAAAAGGAAGTTGAAAGTGGTGAAGGAGAAGGGAAGGAGAGTGGGAAATGGCCCTGTGTGACTTGTGGCAAAGGAGTAGGGTCACATTGTGTTCAATGTGAGTCTTCATGGAAGTTTGGGAATAGTGGCTAGCAGTTTCGGATGTAAAACATTAATGGGTGAAAATCGAGATGCAGAGAACATGGGGCTAGTGGATATGGGATTTGATGTTTTAAGCTGGAAAATGAGTTTTAAGAGTTTTTGTTACTTGTGAGATATGTTCGATTCAGATGGTGGTGCGAAGGTAGATGTGAGAAAAAGGATCAGGGTAGCAAGAAAGACGTGGAGTTAACACACAAAAATATCCCAAGTGAAGTAAAACGTAGAGTATATTTAACCTGTATTAGACCCATTTTAATGAATGGTAGTGAGACATGGGGAATGAGGGTGGAAGATGAGAGAAGAACAGATGACAGAGCTAAGGATGAGATGGATGTGGATGCATGGGGTAACAAGGATAAGCAGAGTATGTGGATATAAGAGACTCAAAGCTGATAGTACCGGTACTGAGGAAGAGTTTGGAAAGAAGTCTAAGGTGGTTTGAGTGTGTGGTGTGAAAGAGAGAAGATGAGTCTGTCAAGAATGTCACCAGTTTAGTAGTTGTGGGGAAAGGACCAAGAGGTAGACTGGAAAAGACCTGGAAGGATGTGATCAGTGGAGACATGCAGTTGTTGTTGTTAATGGAGGAGGAGGATTTTTGACTGGACTAAGTGGAAAGGGGCCATCAGCTAACAAAACCTCCTATAGTAGTAATAGTAGGAGTAGGAGTAGTAGTAGTAGTAGTAGTAGTAGTAGTAGTAGTAGTAGTAGTAGTAGTAGTATCATAAATTGGGGTGAAGTTGAACACTTTTTGAAGTTTTTTTGGTTTTGTTTTCTTTTCCATAATTTGAAGAACTTAAACAAAATAAATGTGTGGTATAACTGGCTTTAAATCTCCTCCATGGTGTGACCTTTCCCACACCCCAATTTGGTGATCATCAGATATGTGGTTGATGGGTTTTTCATTTTTGATATTCATGCGTTCCAAGTCACCTCGTGCTTGGGGCATGTTTGAACACTTAATGATTCAAAAGGTTTGAACACCTATCAGGTGATGATATTCAAAGTCTTACTCTAATTTGAGGGGGGGGGGGAAGGGGGGGAGCTTTTAACTGTCTAGGAGTTTTTTAAAAACAGATACATTTATGCAAAAAAAAAATCCGAATGAACCTTTTAACAAGTATTCAAAGTCACCCCACTTTATGGTAGTAGTAGATTTTTTTTATAGAAGTCTGTTTCCCTTTATGATGATTAATCTGGTGTTTTGATTTTTTTTTTTTATGGCGTTTTTTCATTCCCCTCAACAGCTGCTCACAGCAAGTGGTGATGGCACGTGTGCTTTATGGGATGTGGAAAGTGGGCAGCTACTCCAGAGTTTCCATGGTCATGGAGCAGATGTTTTGTGCCTTGATCTTGCCCCATCTGAAACTGGAAATACTTTTATATCGGGGGTGAGAAATGTGACAACCATAAACAAAAAGAGACATGTAAAGTAAAAATCAGCAATGTAGGTAAAGTGAGTTGAAGTGTATGGTGCTCAGCTGATTTGCTCAATATGAATTTGTGGGCCAAAATGGAGCTTGAGCAACACAGCATGACAGCTGGGGTTGTTTTCCCAATCCATTCACAGATTCTCATGAATTTCATCATTAATTATACCAGTGGGCACTCCTACCCTCCGAGCGGAGTTCCCGTCTCAGCCCACCTTTGGTGGGCAATGTGCTGCGGCACATTACTGGAAATGCACTTTATAATTTGTGTCATTTTTGAAAGAAATTTTTGTTGGTCACAACTTATCATACTCCACAACATAAGATAAAGGAAGATGATTTGTAATACCGGCTACCATGAAAGGTGGCGCTATTTCCGCAACATGTCCATTTTGAAGTTTCGGTGACATCCACTTTTTCTCCATGATAGTGTTACGGTTTCCGCGCGACCCTCCTGCCCTTACCAAGGGGAGATTAAGCCCCTTGTTCTTTTTGGGTCGGCGCAACCGAGAGACTTGAATCGCCCCTCCCGGGCAAACGCAAGGTAGGGTTTCGGGACAATTATCGCACGTACCTAAATACCTGACATGCATTTTTCGTAATCGTGAGCCACGCGTAATTTGAGTACACCGAGCGGATTGCGTACCACGTGGTCCGTGCAGTTACCTTTGGTATTGGAACCCGATTAGAGCGGTTTTATTCGTACCACGCTAAGTCAATGATGGAAATGACGGGGACGATCGAATGGAAGGAAGAATACAGGTTTAATTATTATTCACACTATTAAGTACAAGGATCGGTAGAAAGCAGAGACACAGAGCAGTCTTATACAGTCTTAAGTTAACCACGGGCCCGATCAAACTCGCAGGGGGAAATGAAGGTAGGATGATGTTCACGCGCTGAATTGGGCTCCGCCCGGCGTGGCTCTCCCCGGTCACAGCACGTCCGTCGATGAAGGCAAGCAGGCGGCGGAAGGGATCCTTGCAGTGCGTCTCTCGAACAAAGGGCAGAGCAGGCAGGCGGGAGGGAAATGTACGCGTCTCTCGCCAGGCTTGGCGGTTTTCCACAGCGTGATTAATTACCGGCGCGCTCTCACTCGCGTAACCCAATAGAGGCTCTGCCTCAAGCTCAACTGAGCGTTTAAGTTGTAAGAACGCTTTATAACTCGGTTCATGCGCGTCTTCTCTCTGAGCTCGTTCAACAAGCGCCTCTCCGCAGAACTCAACTCTCACAAGTGCCTCTCCCACCAGAACTTGGTTTAGCTCACCTCTCGCAGAACTCCAGTGGGGGCTTCGCGCAACGGGTTATATTGCCAACCCCCTTAGCTCTCTCGAATGTTCTAACCACGCCTTGTGACGCAGTGCAGCAGCCACTCCCTTCGAGCCCTGATTGGCGGCTCGCTCTTACCGTCGGCTTCTCCTCCACCTTCCTTCGGTCTTGCCTCGACTTGCCAGGCCTGCCTTGTGTTAATTTGCGCCAAAAGCCAAAGGCGGCATAAGGCAATGAAAGGACCTAACTTTCATTATTCTACTCAACGCAAGACTAACACAGGAAATGGACTATGCTTCCACATACTAAGAAATAACTGAACTACCACGAGGCTACGTGTTGTAGTGTGACTAAACTATGAGGGGGAAAATTAACCTTTATTGTACAAACTCAAAACCGCAACAATAGTAAGATTGTGGTTTTGCTTTTCTCTCTCTACTGCTCAATGCCCTTTCGATCCCTTTCCTATAATGTTGTCACTTGACTGCAGTCAGCCCAAGGGGCGTTCAGTAGGCTAAGCTATGTAAGGAAGACAGTGAAACAGTGTCTCTAGGTGGGCACCATGCCCCAATCACAGAGCAGAATGAATGACTCTGTTGCCCAAATGATGGAGGCTGGAAATGACACATGGACATCAGATCACAATATAACACCTGTTTACCAAAATAGATGTCTTTACTATCATTATATAGTTAAAGACCCAAGCTAGAATTCAGTTGTAATTATACTCTGCAAAACAAGCCTTACTGATATTACCATGTCAACCTTTTCCACTTGCATGGACAAGACTTAACTCGAGACTTAATGACACCATGCTCAAAAATGGCGATACACTCAGAACTATAGGTTTTTCTGGGGTTTTCTCCATATATCATTAAAAGTCAAAACCAACTGAATACCAGGACAATACTAACAGCCAAGGAGGAATTTGCAGACTTAAATTCAAAAATACATTAAATTGATCCTTGTGCTGGAATTCATTATAAAAAAACAATAATTGTATGATTGTGCACAACTAAAAGTTCATCTTGAGTACTTTGTAGCCTTTAAAAGAAGTATGTTACATTTTGCCATTCAAATTGGTGTCGTCTCATCTAGACATATTTGGGGATTTGTTTGCTCTTTATATATCTATATTCAGGTTTTTAAATTTTGTTTATGGTTATTGAAGTTTTACAAGCAGTGTGTGTTGTACTTAGGGCTGTGACAAGAAAGCTCTGGTGTGGGATATACGAACTGGACAATGTGTTCAATGCTTCGAGACACACGAATCGGATATAAACAGCGTACGGTGAGAAAAACACAAAAGCAAGGGCTCGGAAGGTTATTCATGCCAGCACTACAATATAGAATAGTAACAGGACAAAGATATGTGGAAGGTAATTGATGAAATGTTTGTACTCTTTTCAGATTCTATCCCAGCGGAGATGCTTTTGCCACTGGTTCTGATGATGCCACGGTCTGTACTAGTATACATGTACACCTACTTTCAGGGAGCACAGTTGGCTTAACTGGGGATGGGGAGATATTCACAAATGGGGCTATCCATGCTATGCCAATGGCTGTGCACTCACTCTCTGAGGGAGGGGGATGGCGGTAGCGGTCTCAGCTGTGTGGCTCGTAATTCCAGGCTGAATTAATGTGCTAGTACACCCGTTCCCTACAGGGGTGGTAGGACGGGTCATTCCTCTCTGGGATATATAGATTACAGTAGATCTATGGCCCGGTCTCAATAACATTGTAGGCGGGTGTTTATTTATCAGGTTTCTTGTAGAGAGCTCGCCTAGTGGTTTAAGCATTCGAGCAAGCGCTCCGTTCAAAACCGTTGGCAAGGAATGGCAACCTTGGCAAGGAAGCTAGAGCTGCCTTGTAACTGAACACATCCTGGGTTTCTTCCCTTTCAGTTTAATGTTAAACAGCATTCGTGACTGTTTCACATGTAATCAATCATACGTGTTTATGGTTTATAATAGTTTTACTTCTGGTAGGTGTGCTCCCACAAAAACGGCACGATAATCTATTTATACACGTTAACATGGCTTTTGTTCAAGGAGGAAACACCCCTTGGGGAGGGAGGATATTATTCGTACAAATTTTGTTTTGTAATAACATTACCCATCTAAAATCAAAATATCATCAAATAGTTACCTAACAACTCGGCATAGCCTGGTGTTGGCTTAGCGGTTAGGGTGCTGGCTTGGGATCCGAGGATCCTGAGTTTGAATCCCGGTCGATCGCTGAATTAATGCCAGGGGGGTTGACTCAGCCTGTCATCCTTCCGAGGTCGGCAAATTGAGCACCAGCTTGCTGGGATGAATGATCCCGGCGTGTACCCCGATTTAGAATAGGTACACCATATCCCTGCGCATCGTAAGAGGCGACTAAGGGTTGGCGTCAGGAAGGGCATCCGGCCATAAAAACATTGTTTCAAACAGGGAACCATGATTGTCATGGGGCCCGCAAGGCTAACCCCTGCTCTAGCGGAGAAAAATGGCCTTAAAAGGATCATTCATTCTATTCAATAACATTAATACTATGGTATTATCATTAGTTTTGTTATTATAAGCGTCCTTGGAAAAACGCCACGATAAAGCTATCTTAACGCGGATTTACACCTTAACACGCAACCCCAGTGCCAGGGAAAACCCCCTTGGTGGAGAAAACTCCCTTGGTGAGGGGGGAGGGGGGCAATTAATTCGCTACAACCTTCATTGTTTGACCCTTATTTTCCCCGTCATGTTTGGTTGAAATTGGATAAGTAACAACCGAAGGTATCATGGTCAAAAATCGTCAGACAGACAGACACCAAATTGCGTATTTTAGTATGATAGTTAGCGAATGTCTCACTCTGGGGATTCCAGGCTGGGAATGACTGATGGCTGGGCACACTCTGAGCCGTGAGTCACCAAGAGGTGCTATCGTACCATTATATAAGCATCCCCTGGTCCATGCTGCAAGTATCTTGAGCATGCGCCGTCGAGTGTGAGGTGGGATGAAAGATCAATGGGGGGTGATTTAAGATGCACACTGATGGGAGATGGTAAAAGAGACAAACATGAGGATAACGGTGACAGGAAATCTAACTAAACATCCGAATCTGGTCGATCCTTTACAAACATGGGGGGTTTACAAACACTTATGCTGACACTCATTAAGATATAGCTACTGAATAATTAATGCTTCATTGACCCCCAAGTCATTTTCATAACAATGTGACGTGCCACTTAACAAAGGGGTTCAGGCTTGTAAAACCGAAACGAGACAATAACCATGGAGAGACTATGGAGTCAGGGTCATTCTGTGGGAAGAAGGATTCTGTTAAGCAGAAGACAGCCCAGACATTCACGAGGACATGAATTTGACAATACACCACATCAAGGTATGGTAAAGAATGGAAAATTGGATGAAAACACAACCAATACCACATAACGATAACACAAAGTCTGTAGGTGGGCACCGCGTACCGACAGATCTGGTCTGGAAAACTTAGCTTTGATGAACCACAAGGAGGAAGGCATGAGCTAACGTCCAACGCACTCAGACCCGGAACCGCAAGTCAATTGAACCGTCATTGAAATCGAGTCACACACATCTACATTGAAAAAAAAGGATTTTCCTGAATTGGTTTCGCCTGTAGTCGTTACGCAGAAGAAAACAGTGATGTCATCAAATTCCACCTGATGACTGGAATGCACAAACCACAATCCACCAAAGAACCGCCACCTGCTCTGGTTTTTTGCCTCCCAAATTGATACAAACTGTGGGTGACAGTTGTTACAAAAAGTAGGGACTCTGAGAAATCGAATAAGCTAATAAATTAAAAACCCTCCATATTTGCTGACTGCCCAAATACTTTTACATAGTATATAGCCAGATTTTACTTGTCTTATTGTCAATACATTATCCTTTTTGAATCTCTGTCTGAGTCTCTATATCGATGTAAATGTGATCCCATGTTGTGAAGCCATATTTGATTCAAACAAGATTAACACATGACGCATATCAAGAGAAATACACATGAGCACATATAAATTATTCCGTAAGAAATCATTCGGTTCGTTCGAAAGAAATTAATTTTTCTAAATTAAGAGTGAGAGGAGAGTGAGAGGGGTGGGGAATTAATTTTTCTAAATTTTTCTAATTTTTTCTAATTTTTTCTTATTCAGCTTTCAATGGCTAATGATAATTACTTGTTGAGTTTGATGCATCTTGGGGCATGAGAAGAATAGATATTCTGTTAATGACAGAATTTATTTTTTCTGCTTCATTTCACCCTTTGCACTTCTCACAGTGTCGTCTCTATGATCTGAGAGCTGATCGGGAGGTGGCAATATACTCCAAGGAAAGCATCATTTTTGGGGCATCGAGTGTCGATTTTTCTCTCAGTGGTACGTTCATCAAAAAACTCCAATGTACCTTTTCCTCTCTCTTACCTCCTTTCCTTTTTCTCCATTTCTTATTTAGTGAGCACGATTATTCTTGAAGCATTGATGCAATTACAGCTTGTTTTGAAATTCGAGGGAAGCTGTGAAAAACGAGAAAGTTTACACATTGTTACAATTTAAGTCTGCTTTCATGACTTCATTTTGATCAGCTTATTTTCTTGGTCATGCATGGAACCGTTTGTTTTGTAATTTGTTAATTGTGTGGGCCTTCTGCTTGGTGATACTTCTAATTTAGTAGCAGCTGAAGTTAACATTCTGTTTGCGATGTTTCTAGACACATATACACTTGAGGTTTTATTGTACAAGCGAGGTACCCGTGCTACACACAGGTGGGGAGCCGAAAGCAAACGAACAATACGGAAACAGTGAATGCTAAACAATGGAACCAATAAATTCCAAATCTGCATATGGCGACTCGCAAAAGTCACAGTTAGAAAGTAGAAACCCTCACGTAATTTCCTCATTAATTGGAACTCAATATCTCTATTTTCATTCCAAACAGCATAACTCCAATCACAAATTAAATAGCATTAGGATAAAAAATAAACTTTTACCAACACTCATGACATCAACAAATATTTAAATCGGTGCTGATGTTACATCCGGATATGGAGCTGTTCCATACGGTTGGAAATTGAAAATTATAATTATTGTATTCACTCAATTCCAAACAGGATAACTCCAATCACAAATTAAATAGCATTAATATAAAAAATAAACTTTTACCAACACTCGTGACATCAACAAATATTTAAATCCGTGCTGACGTTACATCCGGATATGGAGCAGTTCCGTACGGTTGAAAATTCTAAATCATAATTGTATTTACTCAATTCCAAACAGCGTAATTCCAATCATAAATTGATACTACAATAAAATACTGTGTTAAATGATGATTGTATTAAGATATTATCAAACCAACTCATTGCCGTCATCTGTTCACTTCCGGATTCGGGACAGGCTCATAATCTAGTCAAATTCAAAATCACAATTTTATTAAGGAATTTATGAAACCTCCTACCTACCTTACACCATCTGCTGGAAGCCCAAAACGTTTCACAGGATGTTTGGTGGGTCTAGCCCCAAAACTGAGGGAGTAGTTTGGGGACGGACAGACGGACAGACACTCCTGTTTTATCTATCTATAATTCCAGTAATCTCTGTGTGTCTGTCTGTCTGTTTGTATGTATGCGACCGCTGTTTCTCGACAACTACCGGTCCGATATACTTGAAACTTGCCAGGTATATTGCTGGGGACCCGAGGATGTGCCTTTTCAAGGTTTGAAATTAATCGGACAAGTGGTTCCCAAGGTATGGTCACCGTACTCGCAAGCCGTTCACTTTGGCTTTGCGAATGGACCAAACCATTTCATGTAAATAGAGGGGGGGGGTTCGCAAGCCGTTCGCTTTGGCTTTGCGAATGGACCAAACCATTTCATGTAAATAGAGGGGGGGGTTCGCAAGCCGTTCGCTTTGGCTTTGCGAATGGACCAAACCATTTCATGTAAATAGAGGGGGGGGGGTTCTGTGGTCGTTACTGCCACGTGGTTTCAAAGTTTTTTTTTGTTGTTGTTGTTTGCACGCATGTTTTTTTGCACGCACGTACGGGCAAGCACGTACGGGCGTGCCCGTACGTGCGGGCACGCCCTAGTAATATAGATACTAGGAAATGCCACTTGTCGCTTTGCTGATGGGAATGCTAAGAGTGGGGTGGAGGGAGAACAATAGAGGGGTGGAGAGTGAGAGGGGTGGGGAAGAGAGAGGGATCAGTGTAGGGGTCACTCGTACCGGACTGGACCATCAACACCTTCAGACTGTTACAGAGAAATTTATTGAAGTACATGCATGGGGAGAGAAAGCAATTACGCAAGCCGTTATTACGTACGTAAACCCTCTCAGATCTCTCTGGAGAGCAGTCAACAAGTGTTCCGTATTTATAGCAATTCAAAGAGCGGCCTACGAGCTGAAAGAACAGCCGAAAGCAAGGAGATAAAGAGTGGTTCAAGGAGCGGCCAACCGCCCCTCCCTGCCACGCAAGCAGAAAACAAGCCATGGGAAAGAAAAAGGAGTCAAGCACACAAGATTACAGTTTGCCCAACAGATTATCTCAACAGCTGCCAAGAATTCCAAGAACAAGTCACTGCCTCAATCCCTCGTTCTACCTGGCAACAGTAGTTCTCTAACTCACAAAGGAATACATGTTTAAAAGAAATACATTGAAATCCCACATCAGCAATTCTTAGGTATGAAGCTGTATCGTACAGAAATCATTACAAGCTGTTCCAAGGCAAGGATTTTTATGTTAAGCTGAAACAAAATGGCGGATTACAAAACCTGCGAGGAAAACATGCATTGACCAAGGGTAAGCCTGTTTTTGGTTTTGATTTAATAAGCCTGTTAATTATCTTCAAAGGGGTTGCTTAACTTTACCCAAACACCTGGTTTTCATTCATGCACTCCCGTGAAGTTCCTTTCGTATGCATGCAAAGTTTCGGGTTGCTAAGTTTCATGGTTTTGGAGTTATGGAGGAGACACACTGACAGACACACTGACACACTCTCTCTTTTTTTATTATAGATGTGGAAAGATATTCTACAGCATAACAGCTTTGATAGTTAAGGTCATTATTTATCAATAACTTTATGATGTTGATAAGTATAATGTATATAACACACAATAATTTCCAATGAGATTTGATTCTATTGATTTGAAACTTTTTCCAATCCCGATGATTGTCTTTGTCATTACCTTCTAGAAGCATGTCTGATCTTCTTTGGTGAAGGCAATTAAATACTTTCTTTTTTATCCTTGGCCTCTCCCATAGGCCGCTTGCTCTTTGTTGGCTATAACGACTATACTATCAACGTGTGGGATGTACTCAAAGGCACTCGCGTTGCTATCCTTTTTGGCCACGAGAACCGTGTCAGTTGCGTTCGTGTGTCCCCTGATGGCACAGCCTTCTGCTCAGCTTCCTGGGACCACACACTGAAGGTGGGTTTATTTTGTTTTAAAAGGATATATGACACACAAAATAATTCCTGTGTTGTCATGTAATAATATATGGACCTGGTGTACCTAAATATTTGGAGCTTCAATGTTATTGGTAAAACTTACACCAAATAAGCATTTTATAATGTGACAACTTAAAGCATATTTAAATGTTCTGATGCAGCACTTGCTGGTGGTTTGAATAACCGTTTTTTAAAATCATTTCACATTTTAACACTCGCATCTCTAAATCATTTACACACTAATTGCAGTACATATTGCTAAATACGAGTGAGATAAAATGTAAAAACATAGTTTACTCTCGTGTTAAAAATGAGTGTTAATTTGTAAACTCTTCTTCTTACTCAAATTCAGTGTTATAAAGTCATTAAAATCATAAAGTAAAGTGTAACTTCAAAATTATTTTGTTCCTCAATTGGAATTTACTTATTATAAGTAACTTTCATAGACACTTGGTCCTAGGTTAACGTCTTGGTTACGTTCATGAAAACCAAAAACCACAACGTTGATTGAAACACGTTAAATAGATCAATTTATCCCATAAGAAATAAAATATATAGGTGTGAGGTTGGGGAGAGGAGGAGTTATGGGGAGGGGTGTGATGGGTTGTCTAAACTCTAAAGAACACAATGTCCACTGTCATGCCATCATTTAGTTGGCCCATATTTTACCACCAATGGTAAAGCACCAGATTTTATTACCAATGGAAAAGCACCAAGCACCAGTACTTATATAAGCCTGGTTTTGGTGTAACAGTTACCTAATTTAACAGTTACCTTAATGTGGCTGGCTTAATGTAGGGTCTTGAGTTTGATCCCCTACCATTCCGTTAAATAAGACCCGTTGGGTTAACTCTGCTTGTCATCCTTCCGAGGTCGGCAAAATGAGTAGCAGCTTACTGGTAATGGGGGCACTGCATCAGCGGCACAGATGCATTCCTAGCAATGATGCAACCAGCAGTCACAGGCTGCATAGAAAATAATAATAAAAAAAAGGAATTTATTTCATGCAACAGTTACCTCCGCCACAGAAGGTGGATGGAGGTTATGTTTTCACCCCTGTCTGTCTGTTTGTCTGTCTGTCTGTGAACAAAATATCTCAAAAAGTTGTGGACGGATTCGGACGAAATTTGGCAAAGAGGTAGGTAGTGTTGAAGGCACAATAATTATCTATTATATAGGTACAATAATTATCAGACGAGTTGTTGAATTTCACTGCTTTAACAAGTGCCCAGAAAATGGCTGTCTAAGTTGGTTGCAAGATGGACTCACAGCTTTAAAACCTCTTCAGAAAAACTCTCCTGCAGACATTTCTGGAAATCTGTCATAGATTAAATCACCAGTCAAATCACCAGCGTCTAAAGCAAACTGTTTTCTGTTTAATAAAGATGCTGTTGTTAAAGGTGAACACAGCACCTTTTAACGTTGATGGAATTTCCCTTCCTCTGCCACAGATCTGGGCCTAAACCTGAAGTTGCATGGCCATCACAAGTATTACGTATCCAGAACAGCACTGTGTTGTATGTTGCACTAATCCTATCAATCTCCAATTCTTCCTTTGTGGCTACATATAAGTTTATGAAAACCATAACGATCACTTCATAAGAGTGAATCTCAGCACTGCTTCGTAATGCAGATCAAGCTTGATAATGATCACCTTGTAGATGATCTTCACTCCCACTATTGCACTCCACTGTCTTCACAACATTTTTCGTCTTTAAAATTTCAAGAATTGCAGAAAGCTAAAAGTTTGTGAATAGAAAAGTGATTTTGCTGTGCTTTGAGGAACCCTTTGAAATGTACTATTGATACTGGAGAGTTACCAGGAACCACATTTAAATGCTATTGTGTGTTTATTTATTAATACAATTACATTAATGGAAACATGTAATGTTTTGTGTCAGTGATTGTTGTATAATTATAGTGAAGTCATATCAGAGGACAAATCAAAATTGGCAATATTTTGCTTCTTTTGTGTGACCTTTGCTGATGCGTCTTTGAATATGCAGATCGATGATCAAATCACATCAGAGTAAATTTCGACATTCAATTTCATTAAACGTCATATTAAACTCACTTCAAATGTATATGTCAAGAATACTTATTCCAAATGAAGAAAAATTATGCATGAATTTTAAAGAAAAATTGCTTCTTACAAGTTGTAGGGAAATGCTTGGGTGGATTTTTAAGCCGCTGGTCACCATGGAGGGAAATCATTCATATTATAACGTGACGAGGGACATTATATAACATTGTAAAAAAAAAAAAACAAGCAAAACCAAGTGGCTAAATAAACCAAAAGTCCTTTGGGTTTTCCAAAAAAAAAAAAAAATTCACATTCATGCGAGTATAATTTGATAAATGCACCCACCACCAGATGGGGTTGTGAAGTCAACGCAAACGTAATGACAGATCAAGTGATATAAACAAAACATCCACTGCAGGTATTCTTGTGCTGGAATTCTGGGACAGTTGTGATCCACCAATGGTCCAAATTATGTCTCCTTCCTTGAGCTATCTTTCGAAAGGAACTGCACTCAACACAAAATAAGGGAATTGGGAAAAAAGAATGCAAAACTGCTCGACTTCACCATGTTCACTTGTTTTGTTTTTCTCTACAAGATCGAGGGTCATGGAATAGCCAGGATGAGTTATTATTATTA